>NC_057810.1:637146466-637509347 GCF_018294505.1 Triticum aestivum
CTGTGATGTCGCTCAGACGTCCGACTGTGGCATTTCTTTTACAAGCCCTTTCTGCGATGTCGCTCGGACGTTTGACTGTGGCATTTCTTTTACAATCCCTTTCGGCGATGTCGCTCAGACGTCCGACTGTGGCATTTCTTTTATAAGCCCTTTATGTGGTGGTGCTGAGACGCCCGACTGTGGCATTTATTTTATAAGCCCTTTATGTGGTGTCTCTTAGATGCCCGACTGCGGCATGAGTTTTATTTGTTTACCTTTCGAGGCGTCGCTCCAGACACCCGATCGGTTTTCAGTTATTTGTTTTACTTATCAAGTTGTGCAAAAATATTATTATTGGATTGAGCATCTTTATTTTTGCTCATGACGCATTCATGCATACATTTGTTATATCCTTTGTCCGAACTGTCTTGCGAGTACATTCAAAGTACTCACCTGGCTTGTTGATTTGGCCAGATGTTGATGAAGGCGATCTCATGGATGAAGAGTTCGATAGCGAGCCCGACGCCTAGAGGAGTCCCAGTCAGTCCCGTGCGATCCTGCAGTTGGTCACTGTATTATATCCGCTTCCGCCACCCCAGAAATAAATGCACCTAGCCTCACCTCGATGCTCGATGAACCGCCAGTTAGGAGTCAAGTTATCCACCACCACTTTTATCTCGAGCTAGTAGCATGTCACCACACCCCTGTGTCATAACCGCCCTTATGTAAGATATTGGCGAGTTTGTAATAATTTGTTGAGCAGCCTCAGCTCAACCCTGTATTATATTTAATGCTACTGGTCCTCTGTTTATCAAGTATTGTCTACCAGTGAGGATAACTTTTCCTATACTGGGATCTAAAGATCGTTTTTCTCAATAATTATTTTATTGAAAAACCGGTCGTGACAGACTTGGTACCAGAGCCAGGATGACTGTAGGAAGCCACTAGGTGCGATCGCTAATCAGTTATTAGCATGGTAGAGTTTATTTATGTTTTTACAAATGTAGTCATTTTTCTGACAGTCAGCATAAAATTTATGATCTGATCGCTCAGAATTTTTGCCTACTTTTGTAGATGGATGGCAACGACTGTGAGTCACAAATGTTCGCCAACGTGCCTGAGGGGTTCGTCAAGCTCCTCTCCTTCATCGTTCAGGTCGCGATGGGGCCATCCGTGCGCCCAGTCTTCACACTTTATCCACACAAGATCAACGACAGTCTGACCATGCACCAGGCCGCGGTGCAATTCAGGGGAGGGCGTGCTGAGATACGCCGCTTCCGATTCTTGGGGAGAGCCATGCCTACGGAGAGGCATGCTATGCAGATGGCTGCCCGCGAGGCGATAGCTCATCTTCGGGATGTTCTTCCTGCAATGAAGACCCGTCGCTACCGCTACCTTCCATGCCATGTACCATACACCTGTCACTACTCATTCTCTTGCACCAGAGGAGAGTGAGATGAGGCCTTTGAGATTCTTGTCGAGTACCTCCGAGCCCTGGAGGCAGCCTTCGACAACATGGTGGACGACCTCATAGCTGCCCGCATGGACTCTGTCCAGGGATGTGCCGCCAACAGGAGGGAACTCCTGCACACTGCTCCACCGCTGACTTTTGTCTCGTCCTCAGCTTCTCATTCACCTACCATTCTCACCACTGCTCGTCGTTTGCCTACCACTGAGGAATTCAACCAAGCTATTGCACCCACTCCCGTTCGCTCTGCACCACTTATTGCACCCACTCCCATTCGTGCTACTCCACCTATTTCGCCCACTCATATTCGTGTTACTCCGCCTATGGCACCTGCTCCATCAGCTCAGCGCAGCGTTTCTCGTCTGGAACCTATTAGCGAGGAGGAGGTTGAGTCCCCAGCGTCATTGTGTCTCACCCTCGGCAGGCCAAGGGAGATCCTCACCATCTCCGACTGAGTACGCTTAGCCGCCGTGCGATGCAATGACTTGTGTGATATGTTTATATGTACATAGGTTGTGAGAAGTAGCCTGTTTGCGCATCATGTAGGATCTGGAGAAGTGCACTAGTCTAAATAACATGTCAGGATTATGTACGCATATCCTGAGTGATGTAATGTATAATCATGCTTGCATGTAAGATATGTAATAGTCCTTCTCCGCGCGCAATTCGTGTATTTGGGATTTTTAAAACTTTCTTTGTGTGTGATTTTATTGACTTTTGTGACTCTCTTTCTTGTCTTACGAGTTTCACAAAATATATCCCCAGAGTGAAAAATGTCTCGTCCTTGGACGCGCTCCATGCCAAATCAGCCAGAGGAAAATTATGGCACACCGCCAAACCACAATTTCACTCAGGGACAGACAAGTCAACAAGACAGTGAAACAGCTTTTACCCAAGTGTGTCGTCTGTATGAATAGAGTCAGCAACAACACCAGGAAATGATGAACCAATTCATCAATATGGTAAATCACCGTGGTCAGTATCAGCAGCAATCCAAGTTATCTGAGTTACAAAAGGCGCGTCCTCCAACATTTTCTCATACTAACAAGCCTCTTGAGGCCGACGACTGGCTTCGGGACATGGAAAGAAAATTAATTATTGCACAGTGTTCAGACCGTGAAAAAGTATTGTATGCACCACATTATCTCACTAGAGCAGCTGCATCGTGGTGGGAAAACTTCCTGCACATGCACCCCAACGAAAATGAAATAACCTGGGAGGATTTCAAGGAAGGTTTTCGTGGGGCACACATTCCTAAGAGTATTATGAAAATCAAGAAGAGAGAATTTGATGACCTCAAGCAAAGGACCATGACAGTGTCAGAATACAACAGCCAATTTACTCTGCTGTCTCGCTACGCCAACGAAGAGCACATGATCGAGAGCAAGAAGATGGAAAATTCTTGGAAGGCCTGGCACCCGCCCTTAAATGCCAACTGGTTGTGCATACCTTCCCAGATTTTAAAATACTGGTGGATAAGGCCATTACTCTGGAAAATGAGCGACGTAGCCTGGAAGATTTCCGCAAACGCAAAAGGGACCAGACTACTTTTGCTCGCAACCACAGAAGCAAGACGGAATTTCAGAAGGGTGGAACACACAAAACCCCGACGAATAATTCACGCCCAATCAAGAATTTCCATGCAAGAGACAAGGAGTTCACATATCACCCAGGCGTTACTTGTTACGCCTGTGGAGAAGAAGGGCACTATGCCAAGCAGTGCCCCAAGCCCAGGAACTCAACCCCAAAGCCTAACAATGGTGGAAATAATTTAGCGCCCAAGCGAAACAATTTCAACCCCAATAACAACCACCGGAAGGGTCACCTGAACCATGTGACCAAAGAGGAAGCATAGAACGCCCCAGATATGGTACTCGGTACGTACCCTGTCAACACAATACCTGCCATTGTTTTGTTTGATTCTGGAGCTTCTCACTCATTCATTTCAAAGAGTTTTGCTTTGCAAAATAATTTTTCGATGCTACCCCTGGAAAAATCCATGACCATCAAGTCCCCTGGGATTAAGCAAGTGACATAGAGTTACTGTCAAGGTGTGGTTATTGAATTTGAAGGATTGAAGTTTTACGCCAACCTCATTGTATTGGAAAGCAAAGGATTGGATGTCATCCTAGGGATGGATTGGTTAACCACCAACAAAGGTTTTATTGACTGCTTCAACCGGACCGTGATTCTCACACACCATCACGGGAAGACAATCAAAGTTTCAGCCAAAGAGAGACAAATACCTCGGCAACCGAGATTAAACAAGGTGGACATTTCTGAGCTGAACAAGGTTCCAGTAGTATGTGAATTTCCAGATGTATTTCCAGAAGAACTACCAGGCATGCCACCGGACCGAGAGATAGAATTCAGCATTGAGCTAGCACCCGGGACCGCTCCCATTTACAAGAAACCATACAGAATGGCACCATCCGAATTGGTAGAATTGAAGAAGCAAATAAAAGAATTATTGGAGAAAGGATACATACGAGCCAGTTCCTCACCTTGGGGTTCTCCAATTTTATTTGCCAAGAAAAAGGATGGAACACTGAGATTGTGTATTGATTATCGAGCTCTTAACATGGTCACAATCAAGAACAAATACCCAATGCCCCGAATAAATGATTTATTTGATCAGCTCGCTCAGGCCAAAGTCTTCTCAAAAATTGACTTGAGATCGGGATACCACCAATTGAAAGTGCGAACAGAAGATGTCCCCAAGACAGCCTTCACTTCCAGATATGGACTGTATGAGTTCACATTAATGCCATTTGGGCTCACCAACGCCCCCGCATATTTTGTTCACCTCATGAACAAAGTATTTATGAAGTATATGGACAAGTTTGTTGTGGTATTCATCGATGATATTCTGATATACTCCAAAACACAAGAAGAGCACGCCGAGCACCTCAGGATTGTACTAGGAGAACTCAGGAAACATCAACTGTACGCCAAATTTAGCAAATGTGAATTTTGGCTAAGACAGGTGGGTTTTCTGGGCCACGTACTCACCCAAGAAGGTATTGCAGTAGACCCGGAAAAGGTCAAGGCCGTACTTGGCTGGAAACCACCAGCTAGCGTAACGGACGTACGGAGTTTCTTGGGAATGGCAGGCTATTACCGGAGATTTATTGAAGGATTCTCCACCATAGCAAAGCCAATGACGCAGTTGCTCAAGAAAGGCAAGAAGTTTGAATGGACGGAAGCATGTGAGAAAAGCTTCCAAGAGCTAAAAATGCAAATTAACAACGACACCAGTATTAATTGTGCCAGACATACACAAGAATTTTGAGGTATATTGTGACGCATCCCGGAAAGGCCTCGGATGCGTATTGATGCAAGAAGGCAAGGTAGTTGCGTATGTCTCCAGACAACTTCGCAAGCATGAAGAAAATTATCCCACTCATGACCTAGAATTGGTAGCGGTCATCCATGCACTCAAAGAATGGAGACACTTTCTACATGGAAATCATTGTGAAATATACACATACCATAATAGCCTTAAGTATATTTTCACACAGCCGGAACTTAATTTACGGCAACGACGCTGGTTGGAGTTGGTGAAGGATTATGATGTTGGAATCCACTATCATCCAGGAAAAGCAAATGTTGTGGCAGATGCCCTTAGTCGGAATCCCAGCACGGACGACAACAGTATACCAAAGTTGAGGCCAGAATTTCAACAGGAATTTTCAAAACTCAATTTAATAATGGTTACCGAAGGCAATGTGTCGAATCTGGAAATATAGCCTACCCTGATGGAAAAGATTAAGGAGGCTCAGCACGGACACCCCAGCATTGATGGCATAAAAAGGAAAGTGAGTTTGGGCAAGGCCTCAGAATTCAACGTAGATGAGCAAGGAATATTGTGGTACGGAGAAAAGGATCTGCGTACCAAATATCAAGGACCTCAAACAGCAGATTCTGGCTGAAAGCCACACCGCTCCGTATTCAATCCATCCTGGAGGGACAAAAATGTACAAAGGCCTTCAGGAAAATTTTTGGTGGCACGGTATGAAGAGAGATATAGCCATGTTCATTGCATGCTGTGACTCTTGTCAACGTATCAAAGCCGAGCACCAGAAACCAGCCGGTCTGTTACAGCCAAACAAGATACCCGAGTGGAAGTGGGATGAGATTGGAATGGATTTCATTGTTGAACTACCACAGTCACGACACGGAAACGATGCCATATGGGTCATAACCGACATATTAACCAAAGTGGCACATTTTATTCCGGTGAAGACAACTCACACCACTCAGAGGCTAGACAGACTTTATCTTGCCCGTATCGTCTGCCTGCATGGAGTCCCAAAGACTATCATATCTGACAGAGGCACATAGTTCGTCTCTAGATTTTGGGATCACCTACAACAGGCATTGGGAACCCAACTAGCATTCAGTACCGCATACCATCCCCAGACTGATGGGCAAACTGAACGCGTAAACCAAATTCTAGAAGACATGCTGAGATCCTGTGTCCTCACCTACGGAACCAGTTGGGAAGAAAGTTTGCCATATGCAGAGTTCGCATACAACAACAGTTATCAAGCCAGCTTGCAAATGGCACCCTTTGAAGCTCTATATGGGAGAAGATGTCATACCCCGCTTAACTAGTCAGAAACCGGGGACAGCCACATCTTCGGCCCAGATATGCTCAAAGAGGCTGAGGAGAAAGTTAAGACGATTAGAGATCGACTCAAGACATCTCAAAGTCGGCAAAAGAGTTATTACGATCGAAAGCATCGGGAAATCAGTTTTGAACCTGGAGAATTTGTATACCTAAGAGTTTCTCCTATGAGGGGTCTGCAGCGATTCAGGATTAAGGGAAAGCTAGCACCAAGATTCATCGGACCATTCCGTATAGTGGCCCGAAGAGGCACGGTAGCCTACCAGCTAGACCTACCCGGGGATTTATCCAATATCCACAACGTGTTCCACATCTCGCAGTTGAGAAAGTACGTGGGCAACCCAGAGAAGCAAGTATCACATGAAAATATTGACGTGCAACCAGACCTCACCTACCAGGAGCACCCAATAAAAATATTAGAAGAGTCTGAGAGGAGGACCCGACAGAAAAACATCAAGTTTTTCAGAGTTCAATGGAGCAAGCACACCGAGAATGAAGCAACTTGGGAGAGAGAGGATTTTCTTCGGACGGAGCACCCACACCTGTTTAAGGATCAGCTGAAATATCGGGGACGAGATTTTTCCTAAGGGGGTAGGTGCTGTGACACTCCAATTTTTTTTGTGGTTTTTGTTCTCAGCAAGAGCCTTGCTTGGTTTAAAGAAGGTCATTTAAACCCTTCTTAAAAACCTCTCTTCTGAGTTTTCCCTCTCAAAATCTTTTCTTGGATTTAGTTTCTTCTAAAAAGAGAACTTTTTGGTTTTGGGCTTTTCTTTGGTTTTGATCCCTTCCTGTTTTTACCATGCCTCTTATGGTAAAATTCTCCCAAAACCCCTCCTTCCACTTTGGGACAACCCAAACATGCTGTCCCAACTAGTTAAATCCATTTTTGGATTTTATCTCATTTATTTCTTTTCCCAAAACAATTCTGTCCTTTATTTTGAGCCTAGGTAATTTGCAAAGCAAGTACCTTAATGCCTTTGAACTTTGATCTCAAATCAACTCCTTTGGATAGTCCTTAGCACCCACAACCTAGAACCATCTAGATCCACTCTTCTTCTTTTCAAAATTTTCAAAATTCACCATCTGCAAGTTTGGACCAGATTAGTCAAATTTGGTGAAATTCATATCTCCACTTCTCCAAAAATTCCACCAAAATTCAGGCAACCCCTAGTTGCAATGAGAGACCACTCCACCAAAAACCAGCTCAAGGAAAAATCCCCACATGCCAAAATCATTCTGTCTAACACCTGGCCTGCACTGTTACTGTGCATCTTCAGAAAATTCAGAGTTCAGTGTCGTTTCTTCGTCAGGGATTCAGTCACATGTAAACTATGCATCTGTCGCGTTGCACACAGCTCCTCCTCCCTGTCCGGAGCACCACACGCACGCTTGGCTCATTCCTGGTGTCGGTGGTGCCCTGGCCCGCCTGCGCCGGCGTGTTCCACGGCGGCAGAAACCCCGTGGCGGCCGACAAGGGGGCACCCTGCGGCATAACGCCGTTCGGCACCGCCCAAACCTCCTGTGAGCTCCGCGTGGCCATCTCCTTGCCAGCGCACGCATGCAGCACCATCGCCGTGGCCTGGCATGCGCAGAGCACGCTCTCTGCCGCCGACGTGCCGTACGACCGTTCCGTTGGGGACAGGCCGTAACCACCCCTGCCATGCTAAGTTAGACACTGGAATGGCACCCGTGCTTCGTCTAGATGATGCTCAAGCCTCTAATCCAACCATCCAGCCACAGCGCCGCTGTAATCCCTCGCCGGACTTATCCGTTCACGGCAACCGCCTCGGGCCAGCTATAAATAGCGCCTCCGAGCTCGCTCTCGCCCCCGCACAACTCCACCACCTCACCAGACCCCGCCTAGCCACTGGAAGAGCCTCAAGGGCCCCTTCTTCCTCCACTCCGGCCACCTCCGTCCGCCTCGGGCTCCGGCAATGTTCTCTTCGGTGAGAACTCCTCCACCGCCCTGCACTTGCCCGTAGTCTCATGGCACCACTAGGAGACTAACCCCCACTCCAATTTGACCCCAGCAGCTCTCTCCGACGAGGCCCACGACCACCCGAACCACCGTCCGCTGGAGCAAGGGCCTCCGTCGACACAGTGCTCGCCAGCGACTACCACCACCACCCACCGATGCGGAAGGACGTACTGGACACAGAGGTACCACCCGATCCCCCTGACTCGCCGTGGATCGCCGTCGGCGACCACCGCAACTCTCGGGCGCCGTCGCGCCCCGTCTCCCTCATTTGAATATTCAAACCTGACGGGTGGAGCCCGCCTGTCAGTCTCTCATTTCTTTTCTTTTAAACGAACTATTTTCTGGACTTTTCTGTAGAACCCCCTGGGAGTTTTCTGTTTCATTACAGAAAGGTCCCTGAATCAAAACCCTTATAACTTTTAAACAGAAAAGGATTTTTGTGTGATTCTTTTTCTGTTCTCTTTAAAATTTTGTCTAGTTTTTTTATCAGACTTATTTGAAAATTATTTGGATTACTTTTTGTGCACCTCGCGGTATTTACGTTACATGCGTATTTTCTTATACCGTAGATACCAGAGGAGGTGACGGAGCCGTGAACTTCACCCAGTTAGACTCCGACTACTCCGAACCAGGCAAGCATGTTTAAAATCTTGATATGATGAGTGTTTGTTGCATGTTTGCATTTAGGAGTTTCATGGCATGTTTATGAGCACTTCTTTGAATATTATTTTCATGCAAGAGAAGTGGAAAGTGAGTTTCAGAAATTTATATGTTGTTGGATACATATTTGCATGGCCATGTGATGGCATGAGGATGGGTAAGATGGCAGTGTTGTGACACGCCAATCTTATGCCAGTCTATTTGACTTCAGTGTCATCGTGAATCAAATCACATACCCATTCTTCTCCTTTCCTGTACTGCCACATGTTTTCCGTAAGGAATATGGCTTAGTAAGTTGCAAACCGTTTTCCTGGTACACACCAAATAGAGAGGCCGGGATGAGGGTTCCATGGCCCTGGATTAAAGCCCGTCATCCGGTGAGGGGGCATGGGTGTTTCCGGTTGGGACCGAGAGGGGGGCACCCCTTAGAGCGCGCGTATAGAAATTTGATCCCATGCTATTCGAGGTTGTAACCTCCCCGTCTCAAAGTTTTTCTTGGACGTTGCCTAGGGTGATTCCTGGCATCGTGAGGTGGAATGGGTGTGTACCGGTTAAATGTGTTTCTACCAAAATATCGTAAACGGAACTAGTCCTTCATGACTACGGAAATCCGTTGGCTGTGGTCAGTTAGTACAAACTCTGCAGAGTCACAAATTCTTCAAATCATCTTGTACTTGTCCAAGTACTGTGTTCATCTTATCTTGTCAGATATCAGCCTCAGTGACAAAGACCCGGTGGACTACATGAGTTTAAAATCCGGTTAAAAGTTTATTTCCTATGGATGGACTAACCCGTTATTTACTTTTGATATAAGCCCTTTCTGTGATGTCGCTTAGATGTCCGATTGTGGCAGACCTGTTATTTACATTTGATATAAGCCCTTTCTGTGATGTCGCTCAGACGTCCGACTGCGGCATTACTTTTACAAGCCCTTTCTGCGATGTCGCTCAGACGTCCGACTGTGGCATTTCTTTTACAAGCCCTTTCTGCGATGTCGCTCAGACGTCTGACTGTGGCATTTCTTTTACAAGCCCTTTCTGCAATGTCGCTCAGACGTCTGACTGTGGCATTTCTTTTACAAGCCCTTTCTGCGATGTCGCTCAGACTCTGACTGTGGCATTTCTTTTACAAGCCCTTTCTGCGATGTCGCTCAGACGTCCAACTGTGGCATTTCTTTTATAAGCCCTTTATGTGGTATCGCTGAGACGCCCGACTGTGGCATTTATTTTATAAGCCCTTTATGTGGTGTCTCTCAGACGCCCGACTGCGGCATGAGTTTTATTTGTTTACCTTTCGAGGCGTCGCTCCAGACACCCGATCAGTTTTTAGTTATTTGTTTTAGTTATCAAGTCGTGCAAAAATATTATTATTGGATTGAGCATCTTTATTTTTGCTCATGACGCATTCATGCATACATTTGTTATATCCTTTGTCTGAACTATCTTGCGAGTACATTCAAAGTACTCACCTGGCTTGTTGATTTGGCCAGATGTTGATGAAGGCGATCTCATGGATGAAGAGTTCGATAGCGAGCTCGACGCCTAGAGGAGTCCCAGTCAGTCCCGTGCGATCCTGCAGTTGGTCACTGTATTATATCCGCTTCCGCCACCCTAGAAATAAATGCACCGAGCCTCACCTCGACGCTCGATGAACCGCCAGTTATGAGTCAAGTTATCCACCACCACTTTTATCTTGAGCTAGTAGCATGTCACCACACTCCTGTGTCATAACCGCCCTTATGTAAGATATTGGCGAGTTTGTAATAATTTGTTGAGCAGCCTCAGCTCAACCCTGTATTATATTTAATGCTACTGGTCCTCTGTTTATCAAGTATTGTCTACCAGTGAGGATAACTTTTCCTATACTGGGATCTAAAGATCGATTTTCTCAATAATTATTTTATTGAAAAACCGTCGTGACACCAGCACACCCCCTCGGCCGCTCCCTTGCCTCCCTGCCCTCTCCCTCTCACTCCCCTGCTCTTTTCCCCTCATGGCCGAAGCCGCCATGGCCACTCCGCTGAGAAACACCGCGGCCAGCCACTCCCTCGCTCCCTCTCCACGTTCCCGAGATCCGTATCGTCGCCAGCTTCATCCTCGCCGAGCCAAGCATCACCGGACACCCTGCAATGCTGGCGCCATCATCTTCGTCTACCTCGGGCACGGAAGGCCTTCATCATTGATTCGTCGCCGTCGTCGCTTCCCCGAGCTCGTTGACCATCTTGACGTGACCACTGTGAGCTCATGATCCGTTTCCCCCTATTACCGCACTCGATAGCGCTCCCTAGCCGCGTATGTCGCCGAGCCCAAGAGCTCATCGCCGCCGGCCATGCCGCCGCCGTTGTTGCAGCTGCTGAAGCTTGTGTCTGAGCGCGTAATCGTGCTCAGTATGCCCCCAGGATCCTAACACACCCATCCGCTGCTCCTGCCGCATGCTGCATCGCCATAACCATCACCGCCCGAACTCCGGCGCCGCCGTGAGCTCCATTCCGGTGATCTCCGTCCATCCAACGCCCAGCCGCATGCTCCCCTGGATGCGGGTGAGCAAGGGCTTCCCCCTGGTGCCCTCCGCCGTGCTTTTAGCCACCGGAGGAGCAACCCCACAGCGCTTCGCCGCGTTTGTCGTTGCCGGCGTCAAGCCGCCGGTGGCGTTGACCGTTTTGACCGAGGGTTTGACCACCCTAGGTCATCTGACATGTGGGCGCCACCCCTGACCAGTTTAGTTTAGGACTAATTACCCCCCTGCTGACACTAACAGTGGGCCCGGTGCCTGCTAATTTCATTAGTTAAATTTAATTAATCCTGTTATATAACTATGTCACTGATGTGTGGACCCCACACGTTAGGTTGACCTGGTCAACCGCAGTTGACCTACTGACGTCACAGTGATGCAATGCTGATGCAGTTAACCATTTTCTGGATTTAAAATAATACAGAAAATTCCAGAAAATGTTACAAACTTCAAAAATTCATATAAAATCAACCGTAACTCAGAATGAAATACTTTATATATGAAAAATGATCAGAAAAATACAATCTATCCATTTGTACTGCTTTCATGCATGTTAGAACAACTTATAGTTAATGATTTGAGCAAAACAAATAATGTCATTTGAATATCCACATATGGAGTTTAAATTTGAACCTAGGGTTCAAACCAACTTCATTTAACCTATTGCTAGTTGCATTATCTCAAATCATAGCATATTGCCATGTCATGATCATGCATCATATTGTGCATTGCATTGATCGTGTGTTCTTTCTCTGTTGTCAGTGTTTGTCCCCTCTCAGTAAACGTGGTTCCGACAATTATTCGATGACACCGATGAAGAGCTATACTATCTTCAGAAGTGCCAGGCAAGCAAAACCCCCTTGTTCATTCCGATACAATCCCACTCTCTCGCTCCTGCTCTCTTTTACTGCATTAGGACAACAACGATACAACTGTTACTTGCTGCGGTAGTTGAACCCCTTTATCCTCTGCATGACCTGTCATTGCCACAGTAAATAGATGAAACCCACTAGCATGAGTAGGAGTTGTTTGAGCCCTGATGTGCCTACTCATTCATGCTTGTTTGTCATGCCTGCTATTGCTTAGAGTTGTGTCAGGTCTGATTCATTAGGGATGAATTGGAGGTGTGTAAACATGTCCTACTAAGTGTGAGCTAAGTGTGTGAACACAATTTGGTAAAGGTAGCGGTGAGAGGCCATGTAGGAGTACATGGTGGGTTGTCTCATTGCAGCCGTCCTCAGGAACTGAGTTCTGTGTTTGTGATCCATGATCAGTTACTACCACACATTGGGCTCCGGGCGCTCTAAGCTCTCTCGACTTATTAATCAACTCGATCTCTGTCCAGGAGTTGCAACTAGTTTCTGGTGTTTGTAGGTAGTGTTAGTAGTCTACCAAGTGGCACCCGGTACAGGTGGGCTTGGGACAGACTAGGCACCGTGGCACGGTGTACCATGCGTAGATCCACCCGTCGAGGTGGGCTTGGGAACCCTGCACACAACATTTGGGGCCGTGAGCGACACCCCGGCCGGATCTCCTTGCGGATGGAACCCGAATATGCGATAAACCTGGACTAGAGACTTGTGTGGTTAGTCAGGTCGTGGCCGACACCCTCGCCAGGCTTCCGCTTGAAGGTTGCCGAGATGCATGATGTGTACATGGCGGTAAGTGGCGAGAGCGTGTGTGAAGAAGTACACCCCTGCAGGGTTAACATTATCTATTCGAATAGCCGTGTCCGCGGTAAAGGACTTCTGGGTTGCTCGTACAGTTCATAGACAAGTGAAAGTGGATACTCTAAAATGCGCAAGATAAGTGTGAGTGCTATGGATGGCGTTCTCGTAGGGAGACGGGAGCAGATCCATAGTGGTGTATTAATATGGTGAATATGTGGACTCGTGTGCGCCACCTCAAAAGAGTTACTTGCAGTCGTAGTTCAGGATAGCCACCGAGTCAAAGCTGGCTTGCTGCAGTTAAACCCCACCATCCCCTTTGTTGATAATGATGCATATGTAGTTAGTTCTGATGTAAGTCTTGCTGGGTACATTTGTACTCATGTTGCTTAATTTATGTTTTTGCAGAGATACTTCAGTCTCGCTAGTAGTTCCACGTGGACTTCGACGTTTAGCTTGTTATCTCAGCTACGATCTTGTGCCCTTGGCTGGATCTGGTAGATAGACATGCTTCTCAGCCTTTTTCATTTGTAGATGTCTGTACTCAGACATGTTAAGCTTCCGCATGTGCTTTGACTTGTATGCTCTGATTGTTGGGTCATGAGACCCATGTTTGTAATAACTCGCTCCTTGGAGCCTATTGAATAAAATACTTGAGTTGTAGGGTCATGTTGTGATGCCATGTTGTATTTGCACATAATGTTATTGAAATGCTTGGTATGTGTGGGATCTGACTATCTAGTTGTTTATCCTTAGTAGCCTCTCTTACCGGGAAATGTCTCCTAGTGCTTCCACTGAGCCATGGTAGCTTGCTACTGCTCCGGAACACTTAGGCTGGCCGGCATGTGTCCTTCTTCGTTCCTGTGTCTGTCCCTTCAGGAAATTTCACGCGATGAATACCGGAGTCTTGTTAGCCGCTATAGCCCGGTTCACCGGAGTCCTGTTAGCTCAGTGCTACAACATGGATTCACTCGCTGATGACCGACACGTTCGATGTTGGGTCATGGATGCCTGTCCCTGTAAGTTTGTGCCACTTTGGGTTTACGACTAGCCATGTTAGCCCGGGCTCCTTATCATATGGATGCTAGCGACACTATCATATACGTGTGCCAAAAGGCGCAAACGGTCCCGGGCAAAGGTAAGGCTACACCCGTGGGGATATCGTGCGTGAGGCCGCAAAGTGATATGAGGTGTTACATGCTAGATCGATGTGGCATTGAGTCGGGGTCCTGACACCAACGACCCTCTCATCGAGAGGGGGTTAACTCCATCAACATCTTCACCAACACCATCTCCTCTCAAACCCTAGTTCATCTCTTGTATTCGATCTTGGTCCCAAAACCTCAGATTGGTACCTGTGGGTTGCTAGTAGTGTTGATTACTCCTTGTAGTTGATGCTAGTTGGTTTATCCGGTGGAAGATTAGTTTTTCAGATCCTTAATGATAATTAATCACTGGTACACGTCATTGCTATACAAATGGTTTTTAACCCGTTTCCGCGACAACATTTGGGACTGTCGCCAAGTGAGTGTGTGTGATAGGGTGTCCTTCCCACACGACCCAGAAACCGTCGAGGATATGGAGCAGTGATCCAGAGCTTCCAAAATGTTATCGTGTGTGATGCCGCACACACTGAATTCTTTCGCACGTGTGGTATCGGTGATTAAGCGCTAATGACGTAGTGAAACCATACGGTCTGTCGTAATGAACCGTTTGGATGTAAGGCACACGGGCCAACATATGAACTGTGTGCGATTTGTGCCCCATCGCACACGAGTTTTCTGCGTAACCCGTCTGCCATGCTAGAGTCCATCGCACACGTTTGCCAACAATTACCGTCTGTGATAATGTTCTATCACAAACGGTTCAGGAGCCCCTTCACACACATACAAGTGCTGCAGACCGTTTGTAATTTGTTGGGTATCACCCACGGTTGCCGCAAGAGTGACGTGTGCTTTTCGTTTGGGATCCCACATGTTTCGTGAAAAAATTATGGCTGGGATTGTATTTTGCATTGGGCACGGTTTACTCCCAGTTCTTGTGTGCGATAACACGATATCACAAACGGTTTCGGAGACCCTACGCACACGTAGTAGCAGTGCAAATCGTTTGTGATCTGCTGTGTATCACCAACGGTTCCGCTATAATTGACGTATGCTTTCTGATGTGGATGGCACACACTCATTTAGTTGAACCGTGTGCGGAGCAATTACCAGGTTAAAACAAAAATATCCCATTTTGAATTGGCACACAAAAAGCAAATTTGCCACAATATTCAATTGAACATATAAACAAAAATATTCCATTTGAATCAGCACACAAAAAGCAAATTCACCACAATATTCAATTGAACAAATAGTGTCCACAGGAAGAACATTCATCAGATTTCACAACAATTGCAATTGAACATATGATAGCTAAATTCCAATGATTTGTCCACACATATATGCATTACATAATTAATCATAGTGTACGAAATACGAAGACCTCATCAGATGGAAAACAATGGATCCATGCATTATATGTTTAGCGGCTAACTCTTACTCAATGTTTTAGGAGAACGCATGCTAAAATCTTCATTATCACCAGTGGGATTGATGTAGTGATCCAGGAAGAAGTCGCTGATAAATCTCTGAACCATCAGCAATTCACCAGCTAGGAGCGGTTCAGGGGTCCTCGATTGTAAGATGAGCTGCAGTATTTTTAAGATCAGAATGTGCCATATGAGTGGAGTAGAAGATATTAATTAAGATAGACTTACTGGAACTAATTCTCGAGGATCGTCACAACTATTAGCAGATTTGCAGATGGAGATCATGTGTCTGCAAACATAGTATCCACAAAGGTTGGTCCCTGCTTCTTGCTGAGGACACTAAATTTTTTTATACGAAATTAGTCATGTATTTGTCCTGTTAGGAACAACCTAACTGATGTTAGATGTATTATTTTTTCTTTGGTAAAAATAGAAAGAGGTTTATTTAGAAGCTTGAACATTTGATTAGCATAAGGAAAGGTATTTGCAGTCTGTTGGATAAATTTTTCAAAAATAACGGATTTTGGTGTGTTATCGGAGAAACGATCTCGTGCTGCAGAGGTTGTTCCGTGTTGAACAGGTTCCTTGGTTTAGTTTTCCATAATGCGAGCACACTGCAAATGATGATGAATTTTGACAACATCAATTATTGAACCAGATATGAATGCAAATTAATTTCAACATCATAGAATTCAATACCTATCCAAGAATTGCTGAACATGTGTCAGATCCTGAGCATTTGTTGACTCTCTGAGAGAATCGATGTAGTAAACTATGTTCTTATTTGGAACAATGAATACCAATATCCAGTGATTGCTACTGTCGGTGGGAAACGACACCTATGGGATCACTGGAATCCCTTCTATGTTGCGGGGTGCGGGGATCGTGAGAAGAGCAGGACTAGCAGTCAACACAAAGAGATTTACCCAGGTTCGGGCCGCAAAGATGCGTAAAACCCTACGATCCTGCTTTGGTGGATGTATTTAGTGTTCTTGAGCTCTTGAACTAGCTCTAGGTGCTGTGTGGTTCCAAAGATCCGAATCCTTTCTCCGTATGCCTTGGGCCTCCTTTTATAGGCGGAAGGGGCTGCCACAGTGGCACACAGGAGGTGGAAAGTGCTACAGCGTTGCGAGCTTATCGCTGGTATTACAAGACAAAGTGCGTTTAATGCAAGGCTTACGTGTCCCTTCGCTTTATCGAGGACGAGGGCGAGGCCCGTCCCGTCCGTCACCGCTCCTCCTTGCTTCGACATGCGTCCTGGCCAGCGATGCATGCGGTGCCATGTAGGCAGGCAGGCAGCTGAGGTGGTGCGGTGGTGGAGCCTCCACGAAGAGCTGCATGTTGCCACATAGGTGCCTGCCCAGCTTGCTGGGTCGGCAGCTGCATGCGAACGGCGGCGAAGACTTGGCTGGCTCGGGCTTGGCAGTGGCCTTGCCGGTGCACTTGGTGTGGGTCTTGCTGGGTGGCCCGGCAGGGGTCTTGCCGCGGCGCGCTGGCTTCCCCGGCAAGGATCTTGCCGGGGGGTCTTGTGGGTTTCTTCGGTGAGGATAGCTGCCTTCCTATCCTCATTTGATCTTGAGCATTCTATGTCTTCACAAAGATCTGCATGCCACCACAGAGGTGCCTCCCGAGCCTTGTCCCAATGCGTTTGTCGAGCGTTGGTGGGCTCAAGGGTGGCTCACTTCGGCTGGCGTGGGCGAGCTGCCCCAGCAAGGGTCTTGTCAGGGCTGCTGAGGCTGCCCCGGCAAGAACCTGCTACGCCTATCTGATCTTTGTGGCCTTTGTCCTTGTTGTTGCTTCATTTGTCCTGTGCCTTCGGCTTCTCTCCGACTTCCCTTTCCTGCCCTGTTACGCGTGGCCATGGCGGGAGGCTCTAACTGCCCGTGCACAAGTAAAGGGGTCAGAAGGAGAGCCCCTACTTTTGTACACCGATAGGAGCCCCCGGGCCTGGGTTATACATAAGCGCAGCATGTTGTTGGGCCAGGCCCAGAACGGTGCGCGGGCAATTGGGGCGGATTTTTACCGCGGCCACTGTTCCATCCACTGCGCTTCCCCACGACCGGCATTGAACGCGCGACGTGGGGGTCGTGCGCACGCGCATGATGGAAGCATGCTGGCGTCACCTTGTGGTGTACAGTAAAGAGGCGGCTTGCGTGTCTCTTTGAGACTGCAGGGCCGCCTCCCATTTACTGCCCTCGCTCGGGAACCGTCGTTCCACGCGTCCTACTGCGCCCGCCCCTTGCGCCACGTTCGCTGCATGCGTAACGCAGAGTGAATGACAGGAGCACGGGACGTGGGTAGTCGCGCGCGTGCAGGTCGATTCCCACGCGCCTTCAATGGAGCGGGGAGGGCGGTCGACGGCCCCACTTGCTGTCACTTCAAGAGGCCGGATTGGCCGACAGGGGGCGGCCGAGCCTCGCCCTCGCCCCTTTATAAAGAGGGGAGCGAGAGGAACGGTGCCCCTCAACCTTTCGCCATCTGCCTCTCCCCATTCCTGCTTCCTTTCTTCTTCTGCCATGGCGAGGGGGCGCGACAACGCTTCATCGGTGGCGGCGAGGGTTTCGGCCAGACAGCGCATCGCTCCTCCCCAAGAGCTCGTAGCGGTGGAGCGGGCCGCTAAAGGAAGGGGGAGGGGTGAGGTCGAGGCCGCCATGGTGCCCAAGGGAGAGGAGGACGGGGCGGCAGATCAGCCTCGCCTCCTCCAGCAGCCCCTCCTCTGATGGAGGGCCACGCCAGAGACAACCCCTGCAAATTCTTCGTCAGGCTGCGCCATCCATCGCGCCATCGCCTTCGCCTCCCGACTCCATTTGCGCGGGAGATGGAGCTGGATCCGCCGCAGGCGC
Organism: Triticum aestivum; assembly: GCF_018294505.1. Classification (NCBI taxonomy): domain Eukaryota; kingdom Viridiplantae; phylum Streptophyta; class Magnoliopsida; order Poales; family Poaceae; genus Triticum; species Triticum aestivum. Next base: position 637,164,736 of record NC_057810.1, read on the forward strand.
TGCGGCTGCACATGAGGGGTTGCGGGAATAGTGGCACATGGGCCAACGTCGAGTTCCCCGCCCCTCACTTCATGTACCTTCACCGAGGGTGGAAGACCTTCGCTCGCCTCCACAGCTTGACGGATGGGCTCGCTCTCCATTTCAAAGTAATGGAGAGTGGCCTCCTCTCCGTCAAGATCTTCGGGCACTTCGGGACCCGCGTGAGGTGCTGCGTGGAGAGCTCCTCTGATGATGAAGACTCCTCCTCAAGCGAGAGTTGCGAGGAAGACAACGGCAGCGACGATGAGGTCAACGGCCGGCAGGATGACTGGTCCGACTAGGTGTCGGGCGCCGCTTCGAGTGGCATCGACGACCCCATCATCCGTGTCGCCGGCTCCTTGAACTTCTCGGGGTCGTCTCCTTGGGCGGCTGGCGTTGGGAGGGTGCAGAAGAGGAAGAGGGCGGGCGGCAAGGCCGTCAAGTCAGAGTATGCGGGCACCGACGCCTTCGTTGCGTATTGACGTCTTGCCGCCTCGTCTTCGAGCTCTGCCTCCAGCTCCGCCGTCACCATCCAACCCTTGGACAGCCACCGAGATGTTCTCTTGGTGTCTTCTGCCACTCGTAGCTCGCCTAGGCGCCCCTTTTGCCCTTCTGCTTTCTTGTTCCATTTCCTGAGGAGAGGGACAAGAAAGGGAGTACGGGCACCTTATATCTTTTTAGTCTTGTAAGCCTTCGGGCCTTTGTTAACTTTAGAACTTGTAATCCCCTTGTTCATGTTTTTCATTTCGTATGGACTGTACCTATATGGGATGTTTTTAATGAAAAAGGGATGTTTGCCGGGATTTTCGTTCGTGGGAGGAACCCATGACAAGGAGTGAATCCTTGTTATCTTTAAGACAAACATTTTTCCGCACGGCAACATGCCTTGCCGTTCCCCCACCTCGCTCGACCTTTCTCACGCTCTTGGCAGAGGCAGGGATGAGGTGGGCTTAGGCCCCTCGTTCCTCTTCTTTGCTGCCGCGACTACGACCAAGTTCAGACCCAAGGGACAATCCTTGGGTGCAGAAAAGGGGGAGCACGGTAGCTCAGAGACAGAACGGGGTTTCATGTATCCCAGTCCATAACAAAACGCATGATAGAGGATCTGCAGCCCCCGGCAACCTTGGCTTGCCACGGATGGAACTTTGCTTTTGCAGTCCCCGGCAACTCTGGCTTGCCGGGGTCCGGACGCCGGTCCGTTCCCTTTCTTCCAAAACAGCTCGGCAAGAATACTTACGTGCCCTGCGAACCAAAGAAGACAGGGAAAAACAGAGAGACACGCACTCAACCTCTAAGCTAGGGGTTAGCCGCCGCTAAGCACTATTAACCCTAACCAAGGAGGAGACTCAACCTAGCATGCATGCTATAACTTAGAGCGCCAGCGCTTCATTTATTTATGCTCAGGGTCTGCGCCTGGCTTTGTACCAAGGGTTACATGCCTTGCCGGCAAGGCTTGTACAAAAGGGTGGGTTGCCGGGTGGCCCGGCAGCCGCACCTTATGGGTAAAACTTGCGAAGATGCTCGATGTTCCAGGAGTTGCTCACTAGAATGGCATCTTCGGTCTCCAGCCGGACTGCACCGGGCCTGGTGACTCGTGTTACCCGATAAGGGCCTTCCCACTTTGGCATCAACTTGTTGGAATTCTTGGCCGACTGAACGTGCCGAAGAACAAGCTCGCCTTCCTCAAAGCTCCGGGCATGAACCTTGCGGCTATGGTACCGGCGCAAGGCTTGCTGGTAGCGTGCTGCTCTCACGGCCGCCAGGAGACAATCTTCCTCAAGGAGCGTCACGTCATCTTGCCGTAACTGCTCTTGCTCAAGCTCATCATAAGCGAGCACTCGAGGTGACCCGTATATGAGTTCCATGGGGAGAACTGCTTCTGCCCCGTAAACCAGGGCAAAGGGTGTCTGGCCAGTGGCTCGATTTGGCGTCGTTCTGATCGACCAAAGAACCGCCGGCAACTCAACAATCCAGCGCCTTCCACTCTTGCGCAGCTTGTCAAAAGTCTTCATTCTTAAGCCTTGTAGAACTTCAGCATTTGCTCTCTCCACTTGGCCGTTGCTTCGTGGATGTGCCACGGAAGCGAAACAGACCCTGCTGTTGAGATCCTCAATGTATTGCATGAAGGCATGGCTTGTGAACTGTGTGCCGTTGTCGGTGATGATCCTGTTGGGCACCCCAAAACGGCATACTAGTCCTTTGAAGAACTTGATGGCTGACTGCGCTGTCACCTTCCTTACTGCTTCCACCTCTGGCCACTTTGTGAACTTGTCGATTGTGACGTACAAGTGCTCAAAGCCCCCGACAGCACGGGGGAAAGGGCCCAGTATGTCGAGCCCCCAGACCGAGAAGGGCCAGGAGAGAGGGATAGTTTGAAGGGCTTGAGCTGGTTGATGGAGCTTCTTTGAAGGGAACTGGCACGCTTCACACTTGGTTACTAGCGCCATCGCATCCTGGAGGGCGGTGGGCCAGAAGAAACCTTGCCGAAAAGCCTTGCCGACAAGGGCTCTCGACCCCATGTGGGAGCCACATATACCTCCATGCATCTCTGCCAACAGCTTTAGTCCTTCTTCCCAGGAGATGCACATCAATTTCACCCCATTCGGTCTTCTTCTGTACAACATGTTATCAACGAATTGGTACAGAGCAAACTGGTGGGCTACTCTTTCTGCCTCTTCCTGCTCCTCAGGAAGCTCTCCTTTTTGAAGGAATTGGACGGTGTGTTGCGCCCATGCCGGAGCCTGTGGCTCGACGACAAGGACCAAAGGCACCTCTTCTGCCACGGGAGCGGCCGCCTTCGCGGTCATGACCTAAGGTCCTACCGGAGTCGGTTGCCCTGCGGCAGGATCGACATCCACGGCAACATCTTCGTCGGTGGCTCCGGGGAGCTCGGTGGGGAAGTACTTGTCGGGGCCTAGCCTCCTCCGCTTGTTTTGCCCAGTCGATGGCTCAACAGATGGTTGGGTTAATTGAAGCACAAAGGTACCTGGTTCCATAGGTAGCTTGAGGGCAGCGCGCTTTGACATGTAGTCGGTGATGTCGTTCTCCACCCGAGGGACATGCTCCGCTTGTATACCATCAAAGCGCTCCTCCAGTTTCCTCACCTCATCTACGTAAGCTTCCATCAACAGGCTTTGATAATCTTTGTTGATCTGCCTAACGACGAGCTGTGAGTCACCCCTGACGATGAGCTTCTTAACTCCGAGGTTTGCCGCGATCCTGAGACCGGCAAGCAAACCTTTGTACTCGGTGGTGTTGTTGGTTGATATCTCCCCGGGAAAGTGCATCTGGATGACATACTTGAGGTGCTCTCCGGTGGGTGCGACAAGCAGCACACCGGCACCGGCGCCTTGCAGCGAGAAGGCGCATCAAAGTACATGATCCAGTTGTGGATCGTTTCCTTGTCAGGGAGAGTGGTCTCCAGTACCTCTTCGTTGGGCGTCGAGGTCCATTCCGCAACAAACTCCGCCAAGACTCTGCTCTGAATCGTCGAGGTACTTTCAAACTTCAAACCAAAACTTGATAGCTCCAGGGCCCATTCCACGATCCTCCCCGTTGCATCTGGGTTGTGTAGTATCCGTTGCAATGGGAGGCGGGTGACCACCGTCATCTCGTGCGCTTGGAAGTAATGGCGCAACTTCCTCGAGGCCATAAGGAGGCCGAAGAGCAGCTTTTGCACACTTGACTACCTCGACCTAGCCCCTGCAAGAGGGAGCTGACAAAGTACACTGGGTAATGCACCATTTTCTTCTTCTGCGCCTCTTCACCCGGTCGCGTGGGTCCTGTCATGCTGCCGTCAGCCCCTGCCGGGGACCCAATCTTGTTGGGATCGAGCCCTACCAGAGAGGGTTTTGGCTTGCCATCTGTTGGCTCTGCCGCTGCCGCTGCCTTGTCATCGACCTCTCTCTACGCCACTAGTGCGGCGCTAACCACCTGATTTGTTGCCGCTAGATAAAGCAGCAACGGTTCTTGTGGTTTGGGCGCGACCAACACTTGGGTAGAGGAGAGGTATCTCTTCAAATCCTGCAGCGCTGCCTCGGCCTCTGGGGTCCACTCCACTGTCCCTGCCTTTTTCAAGATCTTGAAAAACGGAAGGGCACGCTCCGCGGACTTGGAGATGAACCGGCTCATGGCAGCAACGCAGCCAGTGAGCCGACGCACGTCCTTGATCCGTTTGGGTGCCTCAATCTGCTCAATGGCTTTGATCTTATCAGGGTTTGCTTAATCCCGCGCTGGGACACAAAGAACCCGAGAAGCTTGCCGGACGGGATGCTGAAGACACACTTCTCAGGGTTCAGTTTGAAATTGATCTTGCACAGGTTTGCAAATGTTTCCTCCAGATCTTGCACAAGAGTCGCTTTGTCCTTGGTTTTGACCACTATGTCATCCTTATAAGCTTCCATATTTCTATGTAGCTGGGGCTCAAAACCAATTTGGACCGCTCTCGCAAAGGTGGATCCAGCACTCTTCAACCCGAAAGGCATCTGTAAAAAGCAATACGTACCACATGGGGTGATGAATGCTGTCTTTTCCTCTTCTTCCTTTGTCATGAAGATCTGGTGGTATCCTGAGTAGGCGTCAAGGAACGATAAGAGGTCACACCTAGCTGTGGAGTCAACAATCTGGTCAATGCGCGGTAACGGGAAGGGATCCTTTGGACATGCCTTATTGATGTCTGTGTAGTCAATACACAACCTCCACTTCCCATTTGCCTTGCGCACCACTACCGGATTGGCCAACCACGTCGGATGGAGTACTCCTCTCACCAAGCCTGCCACTTCTAGCTTTCTGATTTCCTCCATGATGAACTCCTGCCTTTCCCGAGCTTGCTTCCTGACCTTCTGCTTGATGGGCCGTGCATGAGGACAGACATCAAGGTGGTGCTCAATCACCACCCTGGGAGCGCCGGGGATGTCGGAGGCTTGCCACGCAAACACATCGACATTCGCCCGCAGGAAGATGACGAGCTCACTTTTCTATTTGCCGTTGAGGGTGGAGCTTATAGTAAAAGCTCCCCCCGTGCCGTCTTCCTTGACGGGCACCTTCTTGGTCTCTGGTGGCGTGGCTCTGGACTTCTTGCTCTTGCCGGCAGAGCCCTCTGGCACGTTCTCAACGGAAGCACAACACCTCGAAGAGGTGCGCTTGCTGGAGTGGGTGCGAGGGGTCTCGCCAGTCTTCTTCTCTCCCGGGGCTCCGTCGGCGGGAGCAAGTGCGTTAGCGGCAGCTGCTGCAACTGCTTCACGGTAGAGTTGGTCGGCGCAGATTAGCTCATATTTCTTGTTGGAGGGGACGGTGATGATGTTCATCGGCCCGGGCATCTTCAGCATGTTGTAGGCGTAATGTGAAGCCGCCATGAACTTGGCTAGCGCCGGGCGGCCGAGGATACCGTTGTAAGGCAAGGGGATCTCGGCTACATCGAAAACAATCCTCTTCGTCCTGTGGTTCAACTCGCCTCCGAATGTCACTGGCAGCGTGATCTTTCCCTTTAGCTGGCTCCTCCCCGGGTTAACCCCTTGGAACGTACCCGTCTCTTCGAGGTCTCCATCAGGGATCTGCAGCCTTCTGACCACAACGGGCGAAATCAAGTTCAGGCCGGCCCCGCCATCAACCAGCATCTTTGTCACCCTGAGGTTGCGGATTGTTGGTGAAACCAACAACGGCAAGCACCCGACAGCAGTGGTGCGGTCAGGGTGGTCCTCGGTGTCGAAGATGAAGGGCGTGCTGGACCATTTCAGCGGCTTACGTGCGTCAAACGATGGCTCCACCGCTGTGATCTCACACGCCCACTGCTTGAGTTGGCGGTGGGATGTATGCAGCGAGGCGCCACCATCGACGCACATGGCCTTTGTGGCTTTCTGAAACTCGTGGTCGCCGGACTCGCCATCCTTTTCATGATCATCGTCTTCCTACTTCTTGTCGCGGCCTCAGGCGGCCTCTCTTGCTGATTATCCTTGCTGCGGCGGCCTCCTTGGCCGCCACGCTTCTTGCCGGATCCCTCGGCACGATCTGAGCCTTTCTCCTTGTCTCGCCGCTCATACTCGGCTTTCTGCTTCTCGGCGAGCAGCTCTACCTGTCGGCAGTTTTGGAGATCATGGCCCTTGGTGCGGTGGATCTTGCAATACTGCTTGTCGGAGCCTCCTGGCTTATCGGCGGCCGCCAAGGCCCAGCAAGCGTCACACCCGGCAATTTCCTTGCCAGGGTCGCTCGCCTTGGTCTTCTTGGTGGCGCCGGTGTCGTCGGATCCCTCGACGGCAAGCACAGCCTTATCCTTGCGCTTCCCTTTGCAGCGTCGGCCCTTCTTCGTTGGGGTGACAGTGTCATCTGTGGAGTCGGTTTCCGCACCGGGATCTTCGCCGGGGTACTTCCTTCCCTCTTCAGCGCGAGCGCACCGATCGGCCAGAACATAGAGCTCGGCCACATCCTTAACCTTATTCATCGCCAGTTCTTCACGCATCTTGCGATTGCGCATGTTCTAATGGAACACACTAATCACGACGGTGGGATGAACATCGGGGATGTTGTACTGCACCCGGCTGAATCTTTGGATGTACTTGAGCAGGTTTTCTCCTTCCTTCTGGGGGATGATGTGCAAATCACTTGCCTGGCCATGAGCTTGGTGACCTCCGGTAAAGGCGAAAACAAACTCATGGCACAGATCCGCCCAAGAAGAGATGGAATCCACCAGCAAGTGCATCAACCATGACATAACATTAGGCTTGAGTGCCAACGGGAAGTAGTTGGCAAGCACCTTATTGTCGCGGGCCCCAGTAGCTTGCATCGCGATGGTGTAGATGCTGAGGAACTCTGATGGGTGAGTCTTGCCGTTGTACTTCTCGCCAACGTCGGGCTTGAACATACGGTGCGAGGGCCACTGGAACTGCCACAGCTCACGGGTGAAAGCCGAACAACCCACCTCGTAAGGTAGGCCACCGTAGCCTACCGGCGCTGGGTGGTCCATAGCGGGCCCTGCCCGCCTGTCCGACTGGTGGCACGCGTCATGTCGGTGCTCGATCGTAGTTCGAGCGTCCTCATGAGCCCGCTCCCGAAGGACTTGACGCTGATCGCGGTTGGTTCGTGGGTCAGACGACGCGATGGAATTATCATCATGAGCGTCGCCGCGACGGACCGACGCCTGGGGCGGTCGGTATGGAGGTGGGGAGTGCACCGTGGCCACGTCGCCACCGGCATGGCCTCCGCTCGCACGCGGTAGCCCGGCGGAGCGACGGCCTACGGGTCCTACCGGCCGCACCCCATCATTGTTGGCGATGCCAACGAGGCTCCGGACGGTGGCCCTCCATTCGGCTAGCTTCTCCACAGCGGGAGGAAAATCGAGGAGCAGCTATGCGCGCTAGGGCTTCCGCTGGCGTGGGTGGCGGCAAAAGCTGGGTGGACCACGATGCACCTCGACTCCTAACCACATTAGAAGGAGCTGCGTCGCGGCTCCGCAGCCGTTCGCCACCTCCATCAGCACCTCGGCGCGCATGCTGGCCCTCTTCTTCATGTGATGGGCGCACGGGGCTCTTCCCAGGGCGGCGCATAGGGTCACCAGCAGGGTGACGCTGCTCATCATGCACAACATGGGAAGAGCGCGCTGTGGGCGCCGGTGTTGGTGTCTTGGAGGCCGTAGTGCCGCCGTCCAGCGGGATAGCAGCGCCCCTGGAGGGCCCCGCGCCGTCTGCGGGGGCCCCGACTCCGTCTCTGGAGCCCGCGACTGGTGGCTTATCGCCCGGCGCGCGAATGACGCCGCTCGCCAGGCCCGGACCATCAGGGCGATGTGGATGTTCGCGGGCCGCGCCATGGGTTCTCTCTGCGACTGGCCCGCTACCGGTCCGCGCCGGTACCAACCCGGTTTTGGATGAACCGATCGCCGTGGTCGTCTTCTTCTTAGGAGCCATGGCGATGAAGAACAACTAGGTCAACTGCTGGACCAGATTCTCACAATAGCGCTACCCTACCTGGCGAGCAAAAGATGTCAGTGGGAAATGACACCTATGGGATCACTGGAATCCCTTCTACGATTGCGGGGCACGGGGATCGTGAGAAGAGCGGGACTAGCAGTCAACACAAAGAGATTTACCCAAGTTCGGGCCGCAAAGATGCGTAAAACCCTACGATCCTGCTTTGGTGGATGTATTTAGTGTTCTTGAGCTCTTGAATTAGCTCTAGGTGTTGTGTGGTTCCAAAGAGCCGAATCCTTTCTCCGTATGCCTTGGGCCTCCTTTTATAGGCGGAAGGGGCTGCCACAGTGGCACACAGGAGGTGGAAAGTGCTACAGCATTGCGAGCTTATCGCTGGTATTACAGGACAAAGTGCGTTTAATGCAAGGCTTAGGTGTCCCTTCGCTTTATCGGGGACGGGAGCGAGGCCCGTCCCGTCCATCGCCGCTCCTCCTTGCTTTGACACGTGTCCTGGCCAGCGATGCATGTGGTGCCATGTAGGCAGGCAGGCAGCTGAGGTGGCACGGTGGTGGAGCCTCCATGAAGAGCTGCATGTTGCCACGCAGGTGCCTGCCCAGCTGGCTGGGTCGGCAGCTGCATGCGAATGGCGGCGAAGACTTGGCTGGCTCGGGACTAGTAGTGGCCTTGCCAGTGCGCTTGGCTTGGGTCTTGCCGGGTGGCCCGGTAGGGGTCTTGCCGCGGCGCGCTGGCTTCCCCGGCAAGGATCTTGCCGGGGGTCTTGTGGGTTTCTTCGGTGAGGATAGTTGCCTTCCTATCCTCATTTGATCTTGAGCATTCTATGTCTTCACAAAGATCTGCATGCCACCACAGAGGTGCCTCTCGAGCCTTGTCCCAATGCGTTTGTCGAGCATTGGTGGGCTAAAGGGTTGCTCACTTCGGCTGGCATGGGCGAGCTGCCCCGGCAAGGGTCTTGCCGGGGCTGCTGAGGCTGCCCCGGCAAGGGTCCTTGCCGGGGAAACCTGCTACGCCTATCTGATCTTTGTGGCCTTGGTCCTTGTTGTTGCTTCGTTTGTCCTGTGCCTTCGGCTTCTCTCTGACTTCCCTTTCCTGCCCTGTTACGCGTGGCCGTGGCGGGAGGCTCTGTCTGCCCATGCACAAGTAAAGGGGTCAAAAGGAGAGCCCCTACTTTTGTACACCGACAGCTACATATTAAGAAAGCCATGAACTGATGAATGATGTCGAAATCTGAAAGACAATCAGTGTATGCATGGTTGTTTACTTGACTTACCGTTCATGATATGGCTAGAGAAATGATTCTGCATGGGACGTATTTTCAAAGATACAGACAACCGTGTTAATGGCCCAGTCCCATCGGTCCTTACCATCTAATGCTATGCCATTTGCTAATGCAGGATCTATGAAATACACACTCTCCTTTTTCTTCTCTGCGCGTTCAATCCTCTAAGAGGAATGAAATGCAGTTAGCTGTTTATCATTTACAACCTTGTATGGAGAAGTTGATCAGAGTTTGTTAAGTACTTACAAAATCAGGCATCTAACAAGAGTGGCATCGAGCACATTGAAGTTGAAGAAGAGATGTAAGTCCTCGAAACTCACATTGATGGAACCAGCATCGTGTCGGAAATGATCTCTATTGTAGTGGACTAGCAAAGCATGATGACATGCTGACATTTGATCCATGCAATATTCATGTAACTCGCGACAACTGGAGCTGCACTCATCAAAGTATTCGCCAACAAAAAATGGCTGGCCATGGAAGTAATAGCATGCTTGAAGTACGTCTGCTTTACTTTTAGCAAGCAACAATTCTACTTCTTCATCACCCATGGCGTCAGAAACAATATTACTCCCCGATTCGAACAAGCTGCTGTTAATTTGGTTCTGGGCGATGAGTGCTTTAAGTAAGAGGCAATCGTTCTCTTTCCTCTTCACTCTCCCGCTGCGCTTCCTTGTGGTCGTGGGTGTAGCCTTTTTGGCCACTTGCTTCTTGGTACTTGAAGCATTTCTGGCAGAATGTCTGGTTGGCTACAAGGTAGACTGCCGAGCAGACGGTGAAGCTTGGACGGACTACTTAGGAGATGGTTTATCTATGCCGGACCGCTGAGCTTGCGTTGCTGCTATGATGGACTGCTGGGCTGTAGGAGCAGAGGCATCATCGGACTACTGACCATGCGTTGAAGCCATGTCGGGTTTCTGTGCAGGTGGTTCCAACTTGTCGGTGTGCTGAGGAGGCCGTGCCAACGCGTTGGTTTGCTGAGCAGGAAGTGCTGACGGATTGGTATGCTGATCACGTGCCTGCGGACCGACAGACCGATGAGTAGTCGATTCTGGACCTACAGACTGCTTAGCAGGCGGTTCCGAAGCATCAGGCTGCTTAGCAGTCTGTTCCACCAGGTTAGTCTGCTGAGCATGTACTGCAGCTGGGTCTCCCCCCACTGCTTTAGCGGCCGGCATATGAATTGGTGGTGTGTCATCAGCAGTTGTAGGCCTTGCCACTACTGCTTTGGGGCGGAGGATGACATAGCCTGTACGCCAGAAAGTCGGGCCGAATTATCACAGGTTGATGCATCAGCCTGCGAGAGCTACTGTGGCAAGGACAGCGTCACCGGTTGAGGGGCGACAGTGGTTGCTCTTGGCCGGGATTCAGGAATCTCATCGATGAACTCTATTTCCTTTCGTGGCCACTGGATGTGATGTAACAGTGTTTCTCCCAAGGTCCTTTGCTCATTGAAGTCTCCTAGGACATTCTTCAGGGCAAGTTCATTGAATCCAGGCTTTACTTTAGTCACGTAGCACTTCACACATCCCGGATTCAATGGCACATTGTCCAAGAAGGGTGGGCAAACCCAGGCTGTTGCACATTTTAATGTACCTTCATAATGTGTAAGCACACCTTTCACTATCTTCCATTCCAGATAGATCAGATATAGCATCATCACGAGCAGCTACAGTCTCAGTGTCGCTGGGGTTAGCTGATGCACATCTACTCTTGTGCAGTGTTGTCGCGCAATAAGCAGCATCCTCCATGCTCGCCTCCCCTCCCATCTACTGGCTATATGTCAGTGTTAGAGTCTTCTGCATCATCAATGACTCCTCAACATCCTTTCGAAGAGCTGGATAAATCTCCTTCTTCAAACTTTCATACAATGCATTCTGCTTCATTTCACTCCTCGCTTTTTTCATGTTGAGCCTCTCTTCTTTGCTGAGTGTGAAAGCCCTCTTGTGCGGGACATTAACACCTATACCCCTTGCATGGCCATGGGGCTCTTTTGTGTCTAGAGCAATGGACAAAATTTCACATGGCCCCGAGTTCCTGTAGAACCTTCTAGGGATCTTGGAAGCCTCTAACATCACTTCATACAGTTTGGTGTCACATGCATTTTCAAAGTAATAAGTTCCGTCATCATGCCTCTTTGCACGTGCCCGCAAGTAGTCTCTGGCGCGTTCGCCGCTGATTTCACTAAAGGCCGGATTCCCACCCGCCGCTACTGCTTCTTTGTCCTCCTGTTCCCATATCAGTTTCATGTCGTAGTATCCTGCCACACCCATACGGTGGGGGTGTATGTTCTTCTTCTGAAGTTCCAATTGCTTGAAACTCTTCTCAGCAAACTCTTTAGTTGCCCTGACCCTTTTGAATTCTGCCCAGTCTGCCTTTGTAATTTGGGGGTATGCGGGGATTGGGTCCTTGCCTTCACTCAAGTACTTCTTGTACAACACATGCTTCCAGTTTCTCCAAGCATCCCTAGCTTTCTTCAGTGCAGCGTGTTCCACCTGCATTCTCCACTGCTCTGGAATGTTGAAGTGATCCATGATCTGCCGGACTATCCTTCGCCGTGTTTCTGTGTCAGCCTTCTGAAACCCTGGCAAATTAATGTTGAGCCTTGCCCTGCCAGCAAATCCATACACACTCGTGAACCTCATGCGTGCTTTATCTGGTTTAGTTGGAGCCCAGGACTTTAAATCAATCTTGCTTACTTCATATACACATTTAGGCTGGTGTGGGGGCTTCCTTGGAGCATTCCTCCGTGTCCTGAGCGGAAGGGCAATTTCTACAACTCTATCCCGTTCAAGACTACTTGATCCCTCACAATCTGCTGAAGACCTAGGGTTGTCCGAATCAGATGAAGATACATGGCCTGAATGAGTGCTGTCGTTGCTACTCGGCATCTACAGAGAACACATGCGAAACTCGGGAAAGGAGGATAAGCATAAAACTAACAACTTCGTATCAAGCTTTCTAAACATGCCATGCAATAATTTAGAAAATGTACGGCTAATTTGTTAAGTTTGTGTAACTCGAGCGCTCACGATCTGTAAATAGGCAGTAACTTATTGGAACAAATACAACTTATATGTAGTAAGGAAGGTGGATAATGAACATATATACGCTCTCCGTTATTTTTTAGCGAACGAAATTGGAAGAGGGATTGTGAGGAAATATGCCTCACCGCGATGGAGAGCAGTAACTAACATGCTTCTTAATGCAAACCCGGCCGGACCACAGGAGAGGCGAGGGTTACTGCATCGATATGCTCGAGGGTGGCTGGTGAGCAAACGAAGACGGCGAGGCGCGGGCCGTTGCGTGTTGGGAATGGCAGTGGAGGTAGGCTTGACGCCGAAGAGCGGGCACATGGCCGGGGTGAGCACGACGGCGCTGGAGGGTTCTGCTATGGATCTGGGGGAGGGGGGAGTTGGCGAAGGAGATTGGGTGGACTAGTTGAGTGAAACGCGGGCGGACGGTAGGGGGGGGGGGAGGGGGCTGTTGGGTACTCCGGATGTTGGCGGCCTAGGTGAAAAGGGTGAAAATATCCCCGGTTGCTGCGCGCGCGGAAAGGCCTATGCAAACGGTTGCCTCTAAACGCTCGTGTGCACAAACAGAATAATTTTGTTTGAAATGAAGAAGTACTAATTTTAAAATGAAGATGTGAGTTCATCATTTCGCCTCTAAATTTTTCCCACATAAACCAATCACAATTTTACCATGGGTTTGATTTGCTGGCGCATTTCAGGTCTCGTGTGCTATATGTAAGACATATTTTGGCATTTACCGTGCATGTTGGCATATAAATCAATTCCTAGACGGACTGCATTTCCTGTCGAAAGGGATAAAGATTGCCATTCGATCTGGGAGCATCCAATGGTGCAGACGTACAATCCGTGGGGTTTGCGTTCTGGTCAATCAGAACGCACAACTCAGATCGTGCGCGCAGCAAGGGGGGGCATCGGCCATAGTTTGGTAGGCACACGGCTTTCGTGTGTGAACCGTGTGCTATTTGAAAAAAAAAATTGGGAGGGGCTATTGGAAAACATGTTCATGTGTTGTCGACAGGGATGAGGATCGCCGTTCGATCAAGAAGAATCCAACGGCGCATACGTACGATCCGTGGGGCTTAGGTTCTGGCCAATCAGAATGTACGGCTCAGATCGCACGTGTGGCAGAGGGGTGGGGGTGGGGTGCATAGGTCTAGTGGACACACGGCTTTCGTGAGTGAACCATGTGCTCTTTGAAAACATTTACATTACCTAACATCATATTTTTGTTCGAATGAAAACATGAGTTCGTCGTTTCACCTCCAATTTTTTTCCACGGTAAGAAATCATGAATATAGTGGAGTGCCATATACTAGTATCATGAATATACAGTCTATATGATACTAGTGTATGATACTACCTTTAATTAATTATAGCGCATAGTATAATACATATAGTATATTATCATATATATAGATCATATTTATTGCCATGCATGACACAAATTAGCATCACATTTAACATGATACTGTATCTACCTATATGTTACTCTAACCCTCTTTATATATATTTAATTCTTTGCCACATCAACATACTTGCTATTTCCGAGTGCATGACATCGTCGGCTATCATACCACCACTATGGCCAGCCTTACATAGTGGGGAGTATCATATACTATATATATAGTATCATGCATATGATGCTAGTGTATGATACTACATACGTACCTTCATAGTGCATAAATAGTATCATAGAGTAGTATATATCATAGATGACCATATTTATGGCCATGCATGACACAAAGTAGTATAACACACACACACACACACACACAAATATATATATATATATATATATATATGTTACGGTATCTACCTATGTTACTGCTTCTTTGCCACATCATCATATTTTCTATTCCCAAGTGCATGATACCGGCAATGATACCCCCACTATGGCCATCCTAATAAGGCTGGTCGTAATATGGGAGTATCAAGCGGTATGATGCATGCCAACTAGAATTTTTGGATGATGTGGCAAACAGTTAAATGAGGAAAGAGAGGGTGTGGTATCATATCATGATACCGTATCATATTAAATGTTTTACTACTTTGTGTCATGCATGGCAATTAATAAGGAACCTAAGATACTAACTTATGATACTATGCATGCGCGCATTACAGAGGTATTGCCGATTATATACTAGTATCATGCATATATACTCCCTCCTTTCCGGTTTATAGGATTATCTCAAAATTTTAGTTTTTTCATTTTATAAGGCTCAATTTGGTTGTTCCCCATCATATGTCCATATTCCAAGGTGCATTAAATCATTGCATGCAAGTATTAAGAGAGAAGTTGACCAATGCATGTAATTTATATATGCATGCATGTATTGCAATTAATACATTGGAAAACATAATTTTTTGAGGAAAACAAAAGAATTAATTGGGTGTTTTTGCATACTACAAAAAGTATTTCACCACTCACCATCTACCTTGGTTGGTGAGATTTTTGAACTGAGCCCTATAAAGCTGGTTGTAATGGGGAGTATCATATACTAGTATCATGCATATGATAGTGTATGATACTACTTCTGTAATGCATAATATCATAAGTTAGTATCTTAGGTTGCCTTATTAATTGTCATGCATCACACAAAGTAATAGTACAACATTTAATATGACACGGTATCATGATATGATACCACATCCTCTTTTTCCTCATTTAATTGTGTTCCACATCATCCAGAAAGTCTAGTTGGCGTGCATGATACCGCTTATGATAATACTCCCTCCGTTTTTCTTTTGTTTGCATATAAGAGGAATTCCGGATACCAAGGACAGCTGCTGGAGTAAAATTCTGGACTATTTTGCCCCTGACTTAGCATGCGCTGCATGGAGGAGTATAAATGCTGCATGCAGTCGAGTCCCGCGCCTTCTAATGCGTCGTGGCTGCTGATTTGCTGCCATTTCGTTTCTCCTCGTTCTCTCCCCACATGCACAGCTCTTGAATCATGAAGCATCGCTTCCCTGCACCACGTAGATCGCCATTTTTCCGGTTCAACGAAAACGTAAATTTTAGCTGTGCGCCAATTTCCATTCCCTCCAAAACTGTCTTGGCGCCATGGAATTTCAGCTATAGCACCATGGACCTTTGAAACCGAGAGTAGCATGCTTATAAATTCGTCCACGCCATGGAAGAACTCTGCACTTTTCTCCTCTGTTTCTCACCTCTCCTTCCCTTCTCTGAGTATCCGATGGCTAATCTGGACCTCAACGTGCCCATAAACTGGGATGAGGTCGACAAGCAGTACGATGGCGATGTGGCTGACCTGCAGTATGTGTACGTCTTCGAAGAGGGCGACAACGGTAAGCTTCATTTTGTACTACTCCGTCCGCCCTTTTGATCGCAATGACCAGTGTCCCATTGTTTCGTAGAGCACGATGGTGCGCATGACGGCGGTGCCCCTGATTGACACGAGAGTGGTGGCAGTGGCAGCACCCCATGCGATGATGCAGACGACTCCGTCGTCGATAATGGCGCACCTGGCAGAAGTGGGAGTGGAGGGGCTGTGGAAGGAAGCAAAAGTGGTGGCAGTGGCAGCACTAGCGCTGTTGACGGGAGCGGAGGCCGTGGTTGCAGGATTGGCACACTCGGCAAAGTCGGTTAGGGCTGACCAGCCGTGGACGAGGCAATGCCGTCCGCGGCGCCGCAGGCCAGTCAACCAGCCGCGGCGCAGCAGTTCTTGGCAATGCCGGCAGAGGCGAAGCATATGTGGCCATGACCGGACCTGGCAGGGTTGGACGCGGCGACGCAGTACGCGGCCACGCTCATGGAAGGTTGGGGCTCACCGGACGCAGTCGAGCTCTTCCCGGACCTGTGCCTTGGAACGGGGTGGGATGAGGGCATGGAAGAGTCGAGCACGTACGTGGACGCCGGCAACTTAGCATGGTAGGGCGCGGTCAAGGGCGCGGAGTTATTGACCTGAACCGCATCGCCGGCGAGGATGATGAAGATGCACATGTCACGGGTGGTGACGCTGGCCATGACGGACATGACAGTGGTGGAGAGGAGAGGCATGGCACGGATGACCCCGGACATGGTGAGTAACTCCCTGACAAGTTCAATTTCTTCCCTTCAAAATGTGTTCGCTAGTTCATGCACTCGTAGCTTGTGGTACAGTTGATAAAGTTCATGCCATCATTTAATTTATAGACTTCATTAGTTAATCCAATTCTGTAGATAATCATGGTGACGCTAGCGATGATGGCCACGACAACGCCAACACCGGCCATGCCGACGCCTGACATGATGGCCATGACACTGGCGGCCATGCCAACGCCGGGAAGGTAACTGATCTTGAAAAACGTTCAATTAGTCCATGAAAAATGTTCAATTAGTCCATCAACAAGTTTCCGTCAACCTATGTAGATGAGCGCAATGGAGGTGCGGAAGATGTCGAGCATGACGGCGCCAGCAATGACGTTCATGGTGAGTTCTTTACAAAGTTCAATTCGGCATAATGCAATTG
This sequence comes from Triticum aestivum, assembly GCF_018294505.1. Classification (NCBI taxonomy): domain Eukaryota; kingdom Viridiplantae; phylum Streptophyta; class Magnoliopsida; order Poales; family Poaceae; genus Triticum; species Triticum aestivum. The sequence continues at coordinate 637,181,456 of NC_057810.1, forward strand.
GGTTTAAAGAGCTCAACTAGTCATGAAAAGAATATGTTTTCCTAGCCACTAACATCTTTTGGTTCACTATTGCAGACGCAGATGCGAACAACGTACAACCACGGGAATGGAGTGATGAAGCTAAGCAAATCGTCTATGGCATGTTGTTGCAGAGGACTACATTGGGAATTTTGAAGCGAGGAGTAACAAAGGAAGTTTCCCGTTTGTCCAGTATGCCCCAGAGAACCGTACAAGATGGGTGGAACAAGGGAAAGTTATATGGTGGCATGCTTGGATAAATATTGTGGCCGCAAAAGGATAAATATTGACCTGGAGGCCATCAAAGCTGTCGAGAAGAGAAAGAGAACCTGCCTCAGAGATCTTGCAAATGAGTTGAATGTGTTGACGACTATGCTTCAGAAGCGGTTGAAAGAGGGGAGGCTTAGGCGTCATACCAATGCCATCAAGGGGACTCTTACCTATCAAAACAAGAGGAAGAGGGTTGAGTAGTGCCTCTCGCAGTTGGAGGAATATAGCTTGCCGAAAGAACAGAGCTTCAACGGGATGTACAATGTCATTCACATAGATGAGAAGTGGTTCTATCGCACCAAGAAAAACTCAAGCTTTACTTGGCAGAAGGTGAGGAGGAGCCGGAACGTTTTTCACAAAACAAGAACTATATAGAGAGGGTTATGTTTCTAGCAGCTGTAGCGCGTCCTCGGTTTGATGTGGACGACACCATGACATTTGATGGAAAAATTGGAATATCGCCCGATTGTTGCCGCTATTGCCGCAGTACTTCGCTCGCTTGTTGCCGCTCTCACCGCCGTACTTCGCTCGCTTGTTGCCGCTGTCGCCACCATCAGCGAGCGCACACATCATGTCGGCAAGCGCATGCAACGTCCCGGCAAGCGACTGCACAGTATCGGCCAGCGAGTGGACAATACCTACGAGAGCTTGGACGCCCCCGTGCGCCACATGGTCGCCATTGTCGGCCTGCACGTTCTGGCCATCCTCCGGGATGGCATGGCCGACGTCGTGGCCATCCTCCGCGAGCGCCTGCAGGTGGCCATCGCCTGCCTCGGCGTGGCCCTCCTCTGGGCGTGCATGGCCGACGCCACGGGCTTGGACGGCACCGTCGCCTTCCTCCTCTTAGCCGGCGCCATCGACCACGAGCACTTGGCCATGTCCGTCGCCTTCCGCACCTATGGTTTCTATGCTGTAGATTACTTCATCTTCTTCGATTGGTTGGCTCTCTCCCCACAAGCAAGGGTTGAATCCATTGTTGGCCATGGGAATGAGCAGATTGGGAGAGTGGAGGGGGCGATTTGTGGAGCGTAGGGAGACGAGAAGGCGAAGTGGAAGAGAGGGCTGCGCCTAGTTAATGCAGCGGCTGCGTGGGAAAACGAACGAGAGGGGTAGTATTGGAAAGATTGGGAGAAAAAAGCCTAGGCGCAGACTAAAAGCGAAAAAACGGCAAAAAGTTATACGCAAACAAAAGAAAATTGGAGGGAGTACGTACCATTACAACCAGCCTCAACCGGAAAGGAGGGAGTATGAGACTAGCCACAATGGAGAGTAACATACACTAGCTAGTAACATACACATATCCCTAGACTATGTTAGTATCTTCATAGTGGGTAGTAACATAAGTGTAGTGTCATGAAAAGCTTCATTTATTAGGTTATAGACTCATATTGCATTGGGACATGTGATGTCACAGTAACTAGCTAAGTTACTGAAACTATCTCTCTCTTCATTAACTTATGGGTAGTAATCTGCGCCGGCGCACCGGCCCAAATTTGGGCCGGTCGCTACGCAGTCGTTCGATCTAACGCACCACAGCCATTCAAAATGTCTACCCCGATCTGGCCCTCCTTGTTGACTTGTCCTCTTCCTTCCTCCTGGCTCGTCCTCTTCCTCCCGATCCCCTGCTGCTACCCCATGCGACTCCGCCTCCATGTGCAGCTCCACGAGGGCACCGGCCGCCAGGCGCTCGCACCCCAACCCCTCGCCGCCCTCCGCTGCTTGCTGGAGAACCTACCCCCGCTAGTCTATTTCAGTTGCAGCTGCACGCCGATCGCCAGAAAATGCCTTTTAGTGGATGTAGCAAAAAACATCGCCTGTAGTAGCAAATCCAAGAACGATTGCAGCAAAAAACGGGCGCCGCTGTCGCGGGGGTCGCAGCTCCGCCACATTGGATGTAGCAAAATCACTTGCCGGTAGTAGCAAAATCTAAGAATGGTTGCAGCAAAAAAATCGCCGCCGACACAGGGTCGCAGCTCCGTCGCAACACGGCTATAACTAGATCAAAAAAGCGATGGTAGCAAAAAAAAGTGCTGGTTCCAGCATAACACAAAGCCGGTAGTAGCAAAAAAAAGAAGGAGTTGGTTTCCACTCGTAGCTTGTGGTACAGTTGATAAAGTTCATGCCATCATTTAATTTATAGACTTCATTAGTTAATCCAATTCTGTAGATAATCATGGTGACGCTAGCGATGATGGCCACGACAATGCCAACACCAGCCATGCCGACGCCTGACATGATGGCCATGACACTGGCAGCCATGCCAACGCCGGGAAGGTAAGTGATCTTGAAAAACGTTCAATTAGTCCATGAAAAATGTTCAATTAGTCCATCAACAAGTTTCCGTCAACCTATGTAGATGAGCGCAATGGAGGTGCGGAAGATGTCAAGCATGACGGCGCCGACAATGACGTTCATGGTGAGTTCTTTACAAAGTTCAATTCGGCATAATGCAATTGGGTTTAAAGAGCTCAACTAGTCATGAAAAGAATATGTTTTCCTAGCCACTAACATCTTTTGGTTCACTATTGCAGACGCAGATGCGAACAACGTACAACCACGGGAATGGAGTGATGAAGCTAAGCAAATCGTCTATGGCATGTTGTTGCAGAGGACTACATTGGGGATTTTGAAGCGAGGAGTAACAAAGGAAGTTTCCCGTTTGTCCAGTATGCCCCAGAGAGCCGTACAAGATGGGTGGAACAAGGGAAAGTTATATGGTGGCATGCTTGGATAAATATTGTGGCCGCAAAAGGATAAATATTGACCCGGAGGCCATCAAAGCTGTCGAGAAGAGAAAGAGAACCTGCCTCAGAGATCTTGCAAATGAGTTGAATGTGTTGACGACTATGCTTCGGAAGCGGTTGAAAGAGGGGAGGCTTAGGCGTCATACCAATGCCATCAAGGGGACTCTTACCTATCAAAACAAGAGGAAGAGGGTTGAGTAGTGCCTCTCGCAGTTGGAGGAATATAGCTTGCCGAAAGAACCGAGCTTCAACGGGATGTACAATGTCATTCACATAGATGAGAAGTGGTTCTATCGCACCAAGAAAAACTCAAGCTTTACTTGGCAGAAGGTGAGGAGGAGCCGGAACGTTTTTCACAAAACAAGAACTATATAGAGAGGGTTATGTTTCTAGCAGCTGTAGCGCGTCCTCGGTTTGATGTGGACGACACCATGACATTTGATGGAAAAATTGGAATATCGCCCGATTGTTGCCGCTATTGCCGCCGTACTTCGCTCGCTTGTTGCCGCTCTCACCGCCGTACTTCGCTCGCTTGTTGCCGCTGTCGCCACCATCAGCGAGCGCACACATCATGTCGGCAAGCGCATGCAACGTCCCGGCAAGCGACTGCACAGTATCGGCCAGCAAGTGGACAATACCTACGAGAGCTTGGACGCCCCCGTGCGCCACACGGTCGCCCTTGTCGGCCTGCACGTTCTGGCCATCCTCCGAGATGGCATGGCCGACGTTGTGGCCGTCCTCCGCAAGCGCCTGCAGGTGGCCATCGCCTGCCTCGGCGTGGCCCTCCTCTGGGCGCGCATGGCCGACGCCACGGGCTTGGACGGCACCGTCGCCTTCCTCCTCTTAGCCGGCGCCATCGACCACGAGCACTTGGCCATGTCCGTCGCCTTCCGCACCTATGGTTTCTATGCTATAGATTACTTCATCTTCTTCGATTGGTTGGCTCTCTCCCCACAAGCAAGGGTTGAATCCATTGTTGGCCATGGGAATGAGCAGATTGGGAGAGTGGAGGGGGCGATTTGTGGAGCGTAGGGAGACGAGAAGGCGAAGTGGAAGAGAGGGCTGCGCCTAGTTAATGCAGAGGCTGCGTGGGAAAACGAACGAGAGGGGTAGTATTGGAAGATTGGGAGAAAAAAGCCTAGGCGCAGACTAAAAGCGAAAAAACGGCAAAAAGTTATACGCAAACAAAAGAAAAATGGAGGGAGTACGTACCATTACAACCAGCCTAAACCGGAAAGGAGGGAGTATGAGACTAGCCACAATGGAGAGTAACATACACTAGCTAGTAACATACACATATCCCTAGACTATGTTAGTACCTTCATAGTGGGTAGTAACATAAGTGTAGTGTCATGAAAAGCTTCATTTATTAGGTTATAGACTCATATTGCATTGGGACATGTGATGTCACAGTAACTAGCTAAGTTACTGAAACTATCTCTCTCTTCATTAACTTATGGGTAGTAATCTGCGCCGGCGCACCGGCCCAAATTTGGGCCGGTCGCTACGCAGCCGTTCGATCTGACGCACCACAGCCGTTCAAAATGTCTACCCCGATCTGGCCCTCCTCGTTGACTTGTCCTCTTCCTTCCTCCTGGCTCGTCCTCTTCCTCCCGATCCCCTGCTGCTACCCCACGCGACTCCGCCTCCATGTGCAGCTCCGCGAGGGCACCGGCCGCCGGGCGCTCGCACCCCAACCCCTCGCCGCCCTCCGCTGCTTGCCGGAGAACCTACCCCCGCTAGTCTATTTCAGTTGCAGCTGCACACCGATCGCCAGAAAATGCCTTTTAGTGGATGTAGCAAAAAACATCACCTGTAGTAGCAAATCCAAGAACGATTGCAGCAAAAAACGGGCGCCGCCGTCGCGGGGGTCGCAGCTCCGCCACATTGGATGTAGCAAAATCACTTGCCGGTAGTAGCAAAATCTAAGAACGGTTGCAGCAAAAAAATCGCCGCCGACACAGGGTCGCAGCTCCGTCGCAACACGGCTGTCACTAGATCAAAAAAGCGATGGTAGCAAAAAAAGTGCTGGTTCCAGCATAACACAAAGCCGGTAGTAGCAAATAAAGAAGGAGTTGGTTTCCAGCCAAAAATGACATCGGATACAACAGAATTCCCCGCCGGTTCCTGCATACCATGCAGCTGGTAGCAGCAACCTTGCCCCGTAGCTCCAGCAAGAAATCCATGACTGGGAGGTGGCCTCCCTGTCGCAACTCCGTCGCAGCGTCTCGTGACCGTGATTCCAGCTTTTTCCACGGCCGGATCCAACAATTTTCACCATGGTTGCAGCACGCTGCATGCTCTGCCTTGTGGATTGCAGCATGGCGGGGAGGTCTTCCCACATGAGGGCTTCGCCGCTGATGAGTGAGCTTTGTGGTGGACTGGTCACTGGTGGTTCGCGGCAGCACAGGGGAGGAAGAGAAACGCATCGTTGAAGAAGAAAACTGGAGGTAGGGGATGAAGCGGTGGAGAAGATAAGATAGGATAAGGCTGGTCCGTGCGGGACCCATTATATACACATGGAGGGGCGGCTTCATGGGTGCGCGAGGCCAGCGTGGCATGAGACCGGCTGAATCTTCGGCCGGTGCACCGCGCACAAGCGATTCCCTTAACTTATTGCCACATAAGCATGTTTGTGAGTTGGAGTAGATGTTACTGCTGAAGTTACTCCCACCGTGGCAAGTCTGATACTAGCTAGTCGTCTATGATATACTAGCTACCTCACTAAGAGAATGGTTAATAATATAGCCAAGGGTCGGCTATAAGAAGTTGTCATGTCATATACAACCAACCTCTTAGCGGGCATGTACAATAATAAGTTTTATATACGTCTAGTTTCGAATAGTTGGCCCACCTTACATCCTCACAAAGTGTCTTGGGTCTCGTGTTGCAGCTGGCTCTACTAACCAAGAGCCCGCTTCTCTTCTCGTTCCTCCAACTAATAAGTACATATATATTATTCTATTCCTTATAGCCTGCTTAGACTACCCATAGTGGGAGTAACATAGGTAGTAACATCACACGTATCTAGATAAAATAGATGATGTGGCAAGCAATAAATGAAGAAAGAGAGGACAGTGGTAACATAGCTAGTTAGACTAGCCACAATGGGTAGTAACATAGACTAGTAACATGCACATATTACTACCTCTATACTGGGGAGTAACATATGTGTGGTAACATGCAACACTTAATTATTAGGTTATAGACTCATTTTGCCTTGATATGTGTGATGTTACTCATACTACTAGTAACTAGCTATGTTACCACTTTCCTCAGTTTCTTCATTTATTGCTTGCCACATCATCTATTTTATCTAAATATGTGTGATATTACTACCTATGTTACTCCCACTGTGGGTAGTCTTACTAGTAGTATGAGTAACATCACACATCTCAAGGCAAGATGAGTCTATAGCCTAATAAATGAAGTGTTGAATGTTACTACACATATGTTACTCCCCATTATAGAGGAAGTAACATAGACTAGTGACATTTTATGTTAGTACCCATTGTGGCTAGTCTTATGTCACTCTATTGTGTACTTGCTCTAATGCATAGTATCATAGAGTAGCTAGTATCATATGTAGTACTTTATTTATATTGTCATGCATGACACATAGTAGCATAGCATTTGTTATGACACAGTTTCATGATATGATACTTAACCCTCTCTTTCTTCATTTAATTAATTCTATGACAGCTCATCAAAATTACCTACTTGGCATGTATGATACTAGCTATGATATCCCCTTACTATCAACCTAGCAAAGGTGTACATATCATTTGTGCGTCGCTTTGTGAGTTTTCATCCGTTTGTCCGTTTGTTCGAGAAGCGGGGAGAAGTTTCAAAAATTTTGGCCGCGAGGTGCGGCCACTGGCGTAGGCCTAGTTGGTATTTTAATTACAGGAAATTTAGATGGAGTTCGGACATCATCAAAATTGATGTGTGCCTGTGGCGTGCTCTCACGACCCCGTGGAAAAATATGGTAAAGTTTGGCACAAGTTTTGATGACCGCTCCTTCGAAACCGGAGCATCTCACATGAAGGATCATGGTTTTCCAAAAGGAGACGTGTCAATTCAAACTCCTGTGGCCGGTGACTTCATTGTTTGGCCTCATAAAAATTTCCACGGTACGCAATCACTATTATACCATGGGTTTGATTTTCTGGTGCATTTCAGGTATCATTAGCTATATTTAAGACATTTTCTGATATTAACATGCATTTTGTGCATAAAAATAAAATTACAACCGGAACTGCATGTGCTGCCGAAAGGGGTGAGGATCGTTGTTCGATCTGGGAGCATCCAAAGGTGCAGACGTATGATCCGTGGGGTTTGGGTTCTGGGCAATCAGAAAGCACGACTCAGATCATGGGTGGGGTGGCGGGGTTTGGTCAGCACACGACTTTCATCAACGAACCGCGTGCTATTTGCAAACCAGATTGCATATTTTTGTTCACACATACTATAGTGAGATCATTTGAGTGTGCTACCTCTATGATATAATAATAATAATAATAATAATAATAATAATAATAATACTACTACTACTACTACTACTACTACTAATACTAATAACAAAAAGCAATTCATATTCATTGCCTGAGTTAACAACATATCAAGGTCAACATATTAACGATTCTTACATCAACAGAAAACCGAGCATAACTCACAAATTCAGTACACACGATAGTTCTAAATTGAACGAGTTAAGTTGCAGGGTAGGCATAAAGACTAGTCTCACGGCTTAATTCCCATGTACATGGGGAACTGGGATCATTAAGTTGACCCCGAATGAACTTGGGATTTTTGATGATTTTACGCTGCTCTGTTACACGGGTGCGTGATCCCTTGGCTGGCAACTCATCAAATTCATCGCACTCGTCCTCATCAGCAACATCATCGACACCCAGTACCCTTCTCTTCCCATGCATCACTAAATGTCCATTCTTATGCAAGGGGTCTTCCACAAAGAAAATCTGGGTAGCATCGCTGACAAGAATGAATGGGTCCACGTGATATGCCATCGTTGTCCTGTTAACACAGGTCTTCCTGTACTCATCAATCCTTACCTGACCAAGAGGAATCGATGCGCACCTGAATAATGCCACCTTAACTTTCACATAGTCAAGCTCCCAAATCTCTTGGATGGTTCCATAGTATACCCTTTTATCATCTTCATTTACAGTCATGCATTCTATTCGAACAGAGCTGTTCTGATACGAGGTCTTCTAATCACGTTCCACAGTGTAGAACATGTATCTATTTATGTCATATGCTTGGTATGTCAACACCATAGGTGATGGCTTTGTGCCAACCACGTAGCAATGTCATTGATGGATCCTTGTGCCAAACGATTCTTCAGCCATTCGGCGTAGTTCTTAGTGTGCTCCTTCATCTCCACATCTGATGAAGGCACCATTGGTAAGAAGATTTGGCGTATCTCCGCCAAGTGTTCTTCGGCATAAGCGATGAGAACTGGGCTGTTAAGCAGTGCCGTCAAATGGGCTTTCTCTGCCAATTCTCCGGGTGCAGCCATTTGCGTGCCAGCAAGGACCGGCTCACCTTTCAGCCTTCCCTCATGGCGAAAGAGGGGCAAACCTATAGGTCTTTTTTTCGTGTATTTGGTGCAAAACTCAATCACTTCCTCCGCGGTATAACCTTGTAGGATGCTTGCCTCTGGATGGTTTCGGTTCCGTCAAAAGTGCTTCAGTATTCCCATGAACCGCTCGAAGGGATACATGTTGCGAAGAAACACATGACCACAATACTTTATCTCGTCGACAAGGTGCACAGTGAGATGGACCATGACATCAAAGAATTACGGTGGGAAAAACATCTCTAGGTTGGACAATATTCTTGCAATATCATCTTGCATATGATCCAACTCTTCAGGATCTACAACTTTCTACCATAGTTGGTTGAAGAAATCATAGAGGTCAATGAGTGTGTTTCTTATATCTTTGTCCATCAGATTCCTGATGGCCATCGGGAGGATTTGTGTCAATATTACGTGGCAATCATGTGACTTCATGTGTCCCAACTTCATTTTACCTGAGCTCACATCCACGAGACTTCTGATGTTTGCGCACTAGGAAGAGGGTGTCTTAACTGACAACAAATAGGTGAAGAACTGTGTTGCTTCTTTTGTACTGAAATCGTAACTCTAGCGAGCTTTGATGAATTTGTCATCATCTTCTGCTTCACTCTTGCGTTTTGATTGATCAGCAAGCATATCGAGCCGTGAATCATCACCATCCTTTCTTTTACCTTTAATCTTGAGCAGAGTACCAAAGATGCTTTCACATACGTTCTTCTCTATGTGCATGACATCGATGCAGTGACGTACACGTAGAATCTCCCAGTAAGGTCATTTCTAGAACATCGATTTCTTCTTAAACACTTGAACCTTGTGTGTTAGTTTCACCGTCAAAGGGTGGTTCTTGCCAAGCACGACATTAATTTGTTTGGCCATGTTGTGGACCACCTCCCCATCATAGGGTCTTGGGCCCACACCTGCCTTTGTTGTACCATGAAATTCAGCTTTCATCTTTCAGTGTGGGCGATTCATCCGCAAGAACCCACGATGACGCAAATACACTGTTTTGCGCGAGTTGAGAAGTCTTCTGCTAGCTGTCCTATCCATGCATGTGACACACCCTACATCTCCCTTTGTTTTCTGCACCGATGTGTTGCCTAATGCCGGCATATCTTGAATGGTGTGCACCAGCATCGCATGTAGATCGAAAATCTCCTTTCTGTAAGCATCATAACATTTTGCAGCAGGCGCATATATCCACACTGTCAGCAGTTCTTCTACCAGTAGCTAAAAGTAAATGTTGATGTCATTTCCAAGTTGCTACGGGCCTTGGATAATCATTGACATCATAATGTATTTTTTTTCATACACAACCAAGGAGCTAGGTTATATATGCACAGAAGCACCAACCATGTGCTGTGATTGGTGCTCATATCGCCAAAAGGATTCACCCCGTCAGTACACTCCCCGAGCCTTATACTTCTAGGATCCTTGGCAAAAAAGTTCAAACTTGTTGTCGATTAATTCCCACTAAGCACCATCTTTCGGGTGCCTCATAAACCTATCCACAATTCGCTCATCATGATGACACCGCAACCTCTTTGCGTCTCTAGGGTTTGCAAACAAACGCATCAACCTTGGAATTAAAGGCAAATACCAAACAACCTTGAACGGCATTCATGTCTTGATCTCGTCATCCAATTTGTACTTGTCCTTTGCTCTCCTATGCTTGTATCATGCATGCTTGCATGTGGGACATGCACGCAAATCTTTGTACTCACCACGGCACAATATACAATCATTCACACAAGCGTGTATCTTATGTACTTCAAGTTCCAATGGGCAAACAATTTTCTTCGCTTCATTCGTGCTTCTCGGGAGCACATTATCTTCCGGAAGAATTTCTTTGAAAATACCTAAAATCTCTGTGAAGCCCTTGTTTGATAGACCATTTGCTGCTTTAAATATGAGAAGCGCTAGGGTGGCACTCAACCTGGAATATTTCTTTTTGCAGCTTGGATACAATTCTTTCTTCGAGTCCGCATCAATGGTCGGCAGATCCTTGTACCCAATCATATCCTTATCTGGGCCCTCGAAATCTTCAATCATAGCAACACAATCTAGCATATCAAGATCGTTGTCATCTGCGTCGATGTCTTGGTTTTCCAGTGGGTGTTTCGGCTTTCAGTGTTCCATTGGTAGCTTGACGCCTCTGCCCCGATGTTAGATTCAACATCCATGTGACACTGATCGAGGTTTGGCATCTCGCTGCCCTGGGTATCTTCATCCATGACCTCATCTTCACCGTGTCTGGTCCAACGTGTATATCCATCCATGAATCCCCTAGAGACTAAGTGCATCTGGACATCTGCAACTTCATGTGACTCTATATTGGCACAATCAATACATGGACACAGGATGTAATCCACATCACCAATTCTCCTCTTTGTACTTTTAGCCAAATTCATGAACTCTGTCACACCACTGATAAAATCTGCGGTTTTCCGATTCTTCATCCATTGAGATCGTCCCATCTGCAGCACACGGATGGTAATTACAAACAAAACAACAACATTAATACACGGATTAACTTCTGCCCAAAGACGCATGCATAAATCACAAGGTTTTATTTCAAAATTACTGAGGGCGCTCCATGTTATTATCTAGACGTGCAATGACAAAAACTAATGGCCAATTAATTTACACGTAGAGTACTAGTACAACACTACCCTTAGGAATTGAATACCTTAATTAAGCCACTCACGAAAAGAATACCTTAATTAATTAGCCGCGCGGTGACCTCCACCCAGCAGACAGACAAGCGCGATGTGGCGGCATGCCGAGACAGCAGGTTCAAGGAGCAAAGCTTAGTGCGGCTGCCGCCTGAAGTTCGACCTCAACTATCCCGCCATCGACCGCGATGGACACGCCGCTGCCGACCTTGATTGTTGAGCTCCTCCTATCTCCCGCCATAGACTGAGGATTGACCTCCTATGACGCCGCCACCGCCCACCGACCGAGGATTGACCTCTTCTCCGGTAGCCGCTGCCTAGGCTACCGACGCCATCTCTATACGCAGAGCGGTTGTTTCTTTTACGTATATCCGCAGAGCGGCTATTTACACGGTATCTCACCATAACTCAATTATATGGACAGGGTAGTACATCATGATACGCCTCCAACGTATCTATAATTTTTTATTGTTCCATGCTATTATATTATCCATCTAGGATGTTTTATATGCATTCATATGCTATTTTATATGATTTTTGGGACTAACCTATTAACCTAGAGCCTAGTGCCAGTTTTAGTTTTTTTCCTTGTTTTTGAGTTTTGCAGAAAAGTAATACCAAACGGAGTCCAATTGACGTGCCAATTTTTGATGATTTTTTGTGGACCAAAAGAAGCCCCTAGAGTAAAAGAGTTGGGCCAGAAGAGTCCCGGGCTGCCCATGAGGGTTGGGGGCATGCCCACCCCCCTGGGCGCGCCCCCCTATCTCGTGGTCGGCTCGGAGACTCCCCTGACGTGAGACCTACGCCAAAAATTCCTATAATTACAGAAACCTCCAGAAAATAAGCTAGATCGGGAATTCTTCCGCTGCAAGGCTTTGTGGCCACCAAAAAACAATCGAGACCCTGTTTCGGCACCCTGCCGGAGGGGGGATCCCTCACCGGTGGCCGTCTTCATCATCCCGGCGCTCTCCATGACGAGGACGGAGTAGTTCACCCTCGGGGCTGAGGGTATAAACCAGTAGCTATGTGTTTGATCTCTCTCTCTCTCTCTCTCTCTCTCTCTCTCTCTCTCTTGTGTTCTTGATTTGGCACGATCTTGATGTATCGCGAGCTTTGCTATTATAGTTGGATCTTATGATGTTTCTCCCCCTCTACTCTCTTGTAATGGATTGAGTTTTCCCTTTGAAGTTATCTCATCGGATTGAGTCTTTAAGGATTTGAGAACACTTGATGTATGTTTTGCATGTGCTTATCTGTGGTGACAATGGGATATTCATGTGATCTACTTGATGTGTGTTTTGGTGATCAACTTGCGGATTCAGTGACCTTGTGAACTTATGCATAGGGGTTGGCACACATTTTCATCTTGACTCTCCGGCAGAAACTTTGGGGCACTCTTTGAAGTTCTTTGTGTTGGTTGAATAGATGAATCTGAGATTGTGTGATGCATATCGTATAATCATACCCACGGATACTTGAGGTGACATTGGAGTATCTAGGTGACATTAGGGTTTTGGTTGATTTGTGTCTTAAGGTGTTATTCTAGTACGAACTCTAGGATAGATTGAACGGAAAGAATAGCTTCGTGTTATTTTATTACGGACTCTTGAATAGATCGATCAGAAAGAATAAATTTGAGGTGGTTTCATACTCTACAATAATCTCTTCGTTTGTTCTCCGCTATTAGTGACTTTGGAGTGACTCTTTATTGCATGTTGAGGGATAGTTATATGATCCAGTTATGCTATTATTGTTGAGAGAACTTGCACTAGTGAAAGTATGAACCCTATGCCTTGTTTCCTAGCATTGCAATACCGTTTACACTCACTTTTACCACTTGTTACCTTGCTATTTTTATATTTTCTGATTACAAATACCCAGATCTACCATCCATATTGCACTTGTATCACCTTCTCTTTGCCGAACTAGAGCACCTATACAATTTACCATTGTATTGGGTGTGTTGGGGACACAAGAGACTCTTTGTTATTTGGTTTCAGGGTTGTTCGAGAGAGACCATCTTCATCCTACGCCTCCCATGGATTGATAAACCTTAGGTCATCCACTTGAGGGAAATTTGCTACTGTCCTACAAACCTCTGCACTTGGAGGCTCAACAGCGTCTACAAGGAGAAGGTTGCGTAGTAGACATCAAGCTCTTTTCTGGTGCCGTTGCCGGGGAGGCTAGGTAAGCGGCACTAACACCCCGTCAACTAAGCTCTTTTCTGGCGCTGTTGCCGGGGAGGTGAGTGCTTGAAGGTATATATTTAGATCTTGCAATCAAATCTTTTAGTTTCTTGTTTTATCACTAGTTTAGTTTATAAAAGAAAACTACAAAAAAATGGAATTAAGGGTGCCTCATATGCTTCTTCTTTTTAATGTCTTTATTGAAAATGATGGAAAGGAAAATTGTGCTCAAGTACTAGAAGAAGAATTACATAGGATGCTTGGCATAAAATATGTGAATGATGAGCATGATTGCAATGTTGTTAGTATGAATTCTTTGAATACCTATGATGCTAATGATATGCAAAGCCACAAGCTATGGTATGCTGTGTTTGATGAAGATGATATTTTTTGTCCCCCAAGTTTTGATGAGCAAACTTATTATGGTAAAAGCATGCCTCCTATTTATGATGATTATTGTGATGACACATATGCCATAAAGAATAAACATAACCATGAAACTTGTCATCATGATTTTAATTTCCAATTGGATTATGCCTCACATGATAGTTATTTTTTTGAGTTTGCTCCTACTACTATTGATGAGAATAAATTTGCTTATGTGGAGGGTAGTAAAATTTCTATGCAAGTAGATCATGAAAATAATGCTTTATGTGATGGTTATATTGTTGAATTCATTCATGATGCTACTGAAAATTATTATGAGGGAGGAATATATGCTTGTAGGAGTTGCAATGATATCAAGTTTCCTCTCTATGTGCTTAAAGTATTAAAGTTATGCTTGTTTTGCCTTAGTATGCTACTTGATTATTGTTCCCATAAGTTGTTTTCTCACAAAATCCATATGCATAGAAATTGGGTTAGACTTAAATGTGTTAGTAATATCCTTCATGATGCTCTCTTTATGTTTCAATTCTTATCTTTTATGCGAGCATCATTGAAATCATCATGCCTAGCTAAAAGGCATTAAAGAAAAGCGCTTGTTGGGAGACAACCCAATATTTACCTTTACTGTTTTTGTGTGTTCACATGATTATGCTACTGTAGTATCATGTTTTATAGCTTTTGTTTCAATAAAGTGCCAAGTAATACCTTTAGGATAGCTTACGATGATAGTTGTGTTGATCCTGCTGAAAATCAGAAACTTTTGCACCCAGTAAATTAGTTTTGATAATCCACAGAAACGTGACTTTGATCTGATTCCTTTTGATCTGGATTGGTACACAAATTTCTCTGGTTTTCCTAATTTGGTAGAAGTTTTTGAGTTACAGAAGTATTCGAGAGTTACAGATTACTACAGACTGTTCTGTTTTTGACAGATTCTGTTTTCATTGTGTTGTTTGCTTATTTTGATGAATCTATGAGTAGTATCGGAGGGTATGAACCATAGAGAAGTTGGAATACAGTATATATTACACCATTATGAATTTATAATGAGTTCACAACTGTACCTAACTGGTGGTTTATTTTCTTATACTAACGGAGCTTACGAGTTTTCTGTTGAGTTTTGTGTTGTGAAGTTTTCAAGTTTTCGGTAAAGATAGGATGGACTATGGAATAAGGAGTGGCAAGAGCCTAAGCTTGAGGATGTCCAAGGCACCCCAAGGTAATATTCAAGGAAAATCAAGAGCCTAAACTTGGGGATGCCCTAGATGGCATCCCCTCTTTCGTCTTCATTCATCGGTAATTTTACTTGGAGCTATATTTTTATTCACCACATGATATGTGTTTTGCTTGGAGCGTCACTTTCTTTTGTTTTGTTTTGCTTCCTGTTTGAATAAAATACCAAGATCTGAAATTGTTAAATGTTAGAGAGTCTTCACATAGTTGCACAATTATTTGATTACTTATTGATCTTCACTTATACCTTTTGGAGTAGTTTGTCATTTGCTCTAGTGCTTCACTTATATCTTTTTAGAGCACGGTGGTGGTTTTATTTTGAAGAAATAGATGAACTCTCATGCTTCACTTATATTATTTTGAGAGTCTTAAACAGCATGGTAATTTGCTTTGGTTATAAAATTAGTCCTAATATGATGGGCATCCAAGATGGGTATAATAAAAACTTTCATATAAAGTGCATTGAATACTATGAGAAGTTTGATTCTTTATGATTGTTTTGAGATATGAAGATGGTGATATTAGAGTCATGCTAGTAGGGTAGTTGTGAATTGGAGAGATACTTGTGTTAAAGGTTGTGATTCCCGTAGCATGCACGTATGGCGAACAGTTATGTGATGAAGTCGGAGCATGGCTTATTTATTGATTGTCTTCCTTATGTGTGGAGGTCGGGATCGCGCGATGGTTAACTCCTACCAACCCTTCCCCTAGGAGCATCCCTGTAGTACTTTGTTTTGATGACTTGTAGATTTTTGCAATAAGTATGTGAGTTCTTTATGAGTAATGTTGAGTCCATGGGTTATACACACTCTCACCCTTCCACCATTGCTAGCCCCTCTTGTGCCGCGCAACTTTCGCCGGTACCATACACCCACCATATACCTTCCTCAAAACAGCCACCATACCTACCTATTATGGCATTTCCATAGCCATTCCGAGATATATTGCCATGCAACTTTCCAGCATTCCGTTTATCATGACATGCTCCATCATTGTCATATTGCTTTGCATGATCATGTAGTTGGCATTGTATTTGTGGCAAAGCCACCTTTCATAATTCTTTCATACATGTCACTCTTGATTGATTGCACATCCGGGTACACCGCCAGAGGCATTCATATAGAGTCATATCTTGTTCTAAGTATTGAGTTGTAATTCTTGGGTTGTAAGTAAATAAAAGTGTGATGATCACCATTATTAGAGCATTGTCCCAATGAGGAAAGGATGATGGAGACTATGATTCCCCAACAAGTCGGGATGAGACTCCGTACAAAAATAAAAAAAAGAGGCCAAAAAAATGAAAAAGGCCCAAATAAAAAAAATGAGAGAAAAAGAGAGAATGGGCAATGCTACTATCCTTTTACCACACTTGTGCTTCAAAGTAGCACCATGATCTTCATGATAGAGAGTCTCCTATGTTGTCACTTTCATATACTAGTGGGAATTTTTCATTATAGAACTTGGCTTGTATATTCCAATGATGGGCTTCGTCAAATCTCCCTAGGTCTTCGTGAGCAAGCGAGTTGGATGCACACCCACTTCGTTCCTTTTTGAGCTTTCATGCACTTATAGATCTAGTGCATCCGTTGCATGGCAATCCCTACTCACTCACATTGATATCTATTGATGGGCATTCTCCATAGCCCGTTGATATGCCTAGTTGATGTGAGACTATCTTCTCCTTTTTGTATTCTCCACAACCAGCATATTCTATTCCACCATAGTGCTATGTCCATGGCTCACGCTCATGTATTGCGTGAAAGTTGAAAAAGTTTGAAAATTCTAAAGTATGAAACAATTGCTTGGCTAAAACCGGGGTTGTGCATGATTTAAATATTTTGTGTGATGAAGATAGAGCATAGCTAGACTATATGATTTTGTAGGGATAACTTTCTTTGGCCATGTTATTTTGAGAAGACATAATTACTTTGTTAGTATGCTTGAAGTATTATTATTTTTATGTCAATATTAAACTTTTGTCTTGAATCTTTCGGATATGAACATTCATGCCACAATTAAGAAAATTACATTGATAATTACGTTAGGTAGCATTCCACATCAAAAATTCTGTTTTTATCATTTACCTACTCAAGGATGAGCAGGAATTAAGCTTGGGGGTGCTTGATACTTCTCCAATGTATCTATAATTTTTGATTGTTACATGCTATTATATTATCCATCTAGGATGTTTTATATGCATTTATATGCTATTTTATATGATTTTAGGGACTAACCTATTAACCTAGAGCCTAGTGCCAGTTTCTGTTTTTTCCTTGTTTTTGAGTTTTGCAGAAAAGGAATACCAAACGGAGTCCAATTAACGTGCCAATTTTTGATGATTTTTTTGTGGACCAAAAGAAGCCCCGAGAGTAAAAGAGTTGGGCCAGAAGAGTCCCGGGCTTCCCACGAGGGTGGGGGGCACGCCCACCCCCTGGGTGTGCCCCCCTATGTCGTGGACGGCTCGGAGACCCCCCCCCCTGATGTGAGACCTACGCCAAAAATTCCTATAAATATAGAAACCTCCAGAAAATAACCTAGATCGCGAGTTCCGCCGCCGCAAGCCTATGTAGCCACCAAAAATCAATCGGGACCCTATTTTGGCACCCTGCCGGAGGGGGGATCCCTCACCGGTGGCCATCTTCATCATCCAGGCGCTCTCCATGACGAGGAGGGAGTAGTTCACCCTCGGGGGTGAGGGTATGTACGAGTAGCTATGTGTTTGATCTCTCTCTCTTGTGTTCTTGATTTGGCACGAACTTGATGTATCGCGAGCTTTGCTATTATAGTTGGATCTTATGATGTTTCTCCCCCTCTACTCTCTTGTAATGGATTGAGTTTTCCCCTTAAAGTTATCTCATCGGATTGAGTCTTTAAGGATTTGAGAACACTTGATGTATGTCTTACATGTGCTTAACTGTGGTGACAATGGGATATTCACGTGATCTACTTGATGTATGTTTTGGTGATCAACTTGCGGGTTTAGTGACCTTGTGAAATTATGCATAGGGGTTGTCACACATTTTCGTCTTGACCCTCCGGTAGAAACTTTGGGGCACTCTTTGAAGTTCTTTGTGTTGGTTGAATAGATGAATCTGAGATGGTGTGATGCATATCGTATAATCATACCCACGGATACTTGAGGTGACATAGGAGTATCTAGGTGACATTAGGGTTTTGGTTGATTTGTGTCTTAAGGTGTTATTCTAGTACGAACTCTAGGATAGATTGAACGGAAAGAATAGCTTCGTGTTATTTTACTACGGACTCTTGAATAGGTCGATCAGAAAGAATAACTTTGAGGTGGTTTCGTACCCTACAATAATCTCTTCGTTTGTTCTCCGCTATTAGTGACTTTGGAGTGACTCTTTGTTGCATGTTGAGGGATAGTTATATGATCCATTTATGTTATTACTATTGAGAGAACTTGCACTAGTGAAAGTATGAACCCTAGGCCTTGTTTGCTAGCATTGCAATACCGATGCTCACTTTTACCACTTTTTACCTTGCGGTTTTTATATTTTAAGATTACAAATACCCATATCTACCATCCATATTGCACTTGTATCACCATCTCTTCGCCGAACTAGTGCACCTATACAATTGACCATTGTATTGGATGTGTTGGGGACACAAGAGACTCTTTGTTATTTGGTTGTAGGGTTATTCGAGAGATACTATCTTCATCCCACGCCTCCCACAGATAGATAAACCTTAGGTCATCCACTTGAGGGAAATTTGCTACTGTCCAACAAACCTCTGCACTTGGAGGCCCAACAACTTCTACAAGGAGAAGGTCGCATAGTAGATATCAAGTGCAGAGGTTGTTGGGCCTCCAAGTGCATAGTTGGGCCTCTTGATGTCTACTACACACTTGGAGGCCCAACAACCTCTGCACTTGATGTCTACTATGCAACCTTCTTCTTGTAGACGTTGTTGGGCCTCCAAGTGCAGAGGTTTGTAGGACAGTAGCAAATTTCCCTCAAGTGGATGACCTAAGTTTATCAATCTGTGGGAGGTGTAGGATGAAGATGGTCTCTCTCGAACAACCCTGCAGCCAAATAACAAAGAGTCTCTTGTGTCCCCAACACACCCAATACAGTGGTGAATTGTATAGGTGCACTAGTTCGGCGAAGAGATGGTGATACAAGTGTAATATGGGTGGTAGATATAGGTTTTTGTAATCTGAAAATATAAAAACAACAAGGTAACTAATGATAAAAGTGAGCACAAATGGTATTGCAATGCTTCGAAACAAGGCCTAGGGTTCATACTTTCACTAGTGCAAGTTCTCTCAACAATAATAACATAATTGGATAATATAACTATCCCTCAACATGCAACAAAGAGTCACTCCAAAGTCACTAATAGCGGAGAACAAACAAAGAGATTATTGTAGGATACGAAACCACCTTAAAGTTATTCTTTCGGATCGATCTATTCAAGAGTTCGTAGTAAAATAACACGAAGCTATTCTTTTCGTTCAATCTATCCTAGAGTTCGTACTAGAATAACACCTTAAGACGCAAATCAACCAAAACCCTAATGTCACCTAGATACTCCAATGTCACCTCAAGTATCCGAGGGCATGATTATACGATATGCATCACACAATCTCAGATTCATCTATTCAACCAACACAAAAACTTCAAAGAGTGCCCCAAAGTTTCTACCGGAGAGTCAAGACGAAAACGTGTGCCAACCCCTACGCATAAGTTCACAAGGTCACAGAACCCGCAAGTTGATCACCAAAACATACATCAAGTAGATCACGTGAATATCCCAATGTCACCACAGATAAGCACATGCAAGACATACATCAAGTGTTCTCAAGTCCTTAAAGACTCAATCCGATAAGATAACTTCAAAGGGAAAACTCAATCCATTACAAGAGAATAGAGGGGGAGAAACATCATAAGATCCAACTATAATAGCAAAGCTCGCGATACATCAAGATCGTATCACCTCAAGAACACGAGAGAGAGATCAAATACATAGCTACTGGTACATACCCTCAGCCCCGAGGGTGAAGTACTCCCTCCTCTTCATGGAGATCGCCCTGGACCCTCGTGGCCACCTCGTTGCTTCCCTGACATCTACTCCAAGTCTCCTGGATTGCGTTTGTTCCAAAAATAACTCTCCCAAAGGTTTCATTCGGTTTGGACTCCGTTTGATATTCCTTTTCTGCGAAACACTGAGATAGGCAAAAAAAACAGCAATTTGGACTGGGCCTCCGGTTAATAGGTTAGTCCCAAAAATAATATAGAAGTGTATAGTAAAGCCCATAAACATCCAAAACAGGTAATATAATAGCATGGAACAATAAAAAAATATAGATACGTTGGAGACGTATCAAGCATCCCCAAGCTTAATTCCTGCTCGTCCTCGAGTAGGTAAATGATAAAAACAGAATTTTTGATGTGGAATGCTACCTAACATATTTATCCATGTAATCTCTCTTTATGTGGCAAGAATATTCAGATCCATAAGATTCAAGACAAAATTTTAATATTGACATAAAAATAGTAATACTTCAAGCATGCTAACCAAGCACTTTATGTCTTATCAAAATAACATAGCCAAAGAAAGCTTATCCCTACGAAATCATATACTTTGACCATGCTTCATACACAAAATGCTCCCATCATGCACAACCCCGGTTTTAGCCAAGCAATTGGTTCATACTTTTTAACGCGCTTCAACCTTTTCAACTCTCACGCAATACATGAGCGTAAGCCATGGATTTAGCACTATGGGTGGAGTAGAGTATGATGATAGGGATTATGTGAGAGAACAAAAAGGAGAAAGTCTCATACTAATGCGGCTAATCAACGGGCTATGGAGATGCCCATCAATTGATGTCAATGCGAGGAGTAGGGATTGCCATGCAACGGATGCACTAGAGCTATAAATGTATGAAAGCTCATCAAAAAGAAACTAGTGGGTGTGCATCCAACTTGCTTGCTCACGAAGACCTAGTGCATTTTGAGGAAGCCCATCATTGGAATATACAAGCCAAGTTCTATAATGAAAAATTCCCACTAGTATATGAAAGTGACAACATAGGAGACTCTCTATCATGAAGATCATGGTGCTACTTTGAAGCACAAGTGTGGAAACATGATAGTAACATTGTCCCTTCTCTCTTTTTCTCTCATTTTTTTCTTTTTTTCTTTTCTCTCTTTTTTTGTTTGGGCTTCTTTGGCCTCTTTTTTTATTTGGGCTTCTTTGGCCTCTTTTATTTTTCATAAACTCCGGAGACTCATCCCGACTTGTGGGGGAATCATTGCTTCCATCATCCTTTCCTCACATAAGACAATGCTCTAATAATGAAGATCATCACACTTCTATTTATTTACAACTTAAGAATTACAACTCAATACTTAGAACAAAATATGACTCTATGTGAATGCCTTCGGCGGTGTACCGGGATATGCAATGAATCAAGAGCGACATGTATGAAAGAATTATATTGGTGGCTTTGCCACAAATACGATGTCAACTACATTATCATGCAAAACCAATATGACAATGATGTAGTGTGTCATAATAAACGGAATGGTGGAAAGTTGCATGACAATATATCTCGGAGTGGCTATGGAAATGCCATATTAGGTAGGTATGGTGGCTGTTTTGTGGAAGATATAGGGTGGTTTATGTGTGATAGAGCATATCGTATCACGGGGTTTGGATGCACCGGCGAAGTTCGCACCAACTCTCAAGGTGAGAAAGGGCAATGCACGGTACCGTAGAGGGTTGCAAAATGCGGAAGGGTAAGAGTGCTTATAATCCATGGACTCACATTAGTCATAAAGAACTCATATACTTATTGCAAAAGTTTATTAGCCCTCAAAGCAAAGTACTACTACGCATGCTCCTAGGGGAAGGGTTGGTAGGAGTTAACCATCACGCAATCCCGACCTCCACTCATAAGGAAGGCAATCAAAGAACACCCCATGCTTCAAATTTGTCACACAACATTCACCATACGTGCATGCTACGGGACTTGCCAACTTTAACACAAGTATTTCTCATTTTCGTAATTACCCAACTAGCATGACTCTAATATTACCACCTTTATATCTCAAAACAATTATCAAGAATCAAATTTATCATAGTATTCAATGCACTCTATATGAAAGTTTTTATTATACCCAACTTGGATGCTCATTATGCATATTGGGACTAAATTCATCACCAAAGAAAATTACCATGCTGTTCTGAAAGACTCTCAAAATAATATAAGTGAAGCATGAGAGATCAACAATTTCTATAAAATATAACCACCATCGTGCTCTAAAAATATATAAGTGAAGCACTAGAGCAAATGACAAACTACTTCAAAAGATATAAGTGAAGATCAATGAGTTGTCGAATAATTATGCAACTATGTGAAGACTCTCTAGCATTTAAGAATTTCAGATCTTGGTATTTTATTCAAACAGCAAGCAGAACAAAAAAAAAAGACATTTCAAGGATAGCACAAATCATGTGAAGAAGCAAAAACTTAGGTTAAACCGATACTAACCGATAATTGTTGAAGAAGAAAGGTGGGATGCCTACCGGGGCATCGCCAAGCTTAGATGCTTGAGACTTCTTGGAATATTATCTTGGGGTGCCTTGGGCATCCCCAAGCTTGAGCTTTTGTGTCTCCTTAATTCCTTTTATATCTCGGTTTCCTAAATCTCGAAAGCTTCATCCACACCAAACAAGAACCCATGAGATAAGTTAGTATATACCAATGCAAAAACCTTATCATTTTCTACTGTAAAAAATCACAAAAAATATTATTCAACATTGCATACTAAATTTCTCTGCATATTTAATACTCCTATCCTCAAATAGAATAATCAAGCAAAATATGCAAACAATGCAAACATAACATCAATTTGCCAAAACAGTACAGTTTGTAAAGAATGCAAGATTCATCATACTTCCTTAACTACAAAAATTATGAAAAGTCTACCACACTGTATAAGATTTATCAGAGCTCAATATGCAAAAAATTTCAACATTTTATCATTTTCGGACTTTTCTAGGGAATATTTACAACAACGGTAAACTTTCTGTTTTGAAACAGCAACATGTATACTTGCAAAATAAGCATGGGAAAGGCTATCCTTGACATTTTTATTGAAAATAAAGATGCAAAACATTATTATAAATAACAGAAAGCAAATCCTAACAAAATAAATTGACGCTCCAAGTAAAACACATATCATGTGGTGAATAAAAATATAGCTCCAAGTAAAGTTACCGATGAACGAAGACGAAAGAGGGGATGCCATCCAGGGCATCCCCAAGCTTATGCTCTTGGTTTCCCTTGAATATTACCTTGGTGTGCCTTGGGCATCCCCAAGCTTAGGCTCTTGCCACTCCTTATTCCATAGTCCATCGAATCTTTACCCAAAACTTGAAAACTTCCCAACACAAAACTCGACTGAAAACTCGTAAGCTCCGTTAGTATAAGAAAATAAATCACCACTTAGGTACTGCTGTGAACTCATTATAAATTCATATCGGTTTAATATATACTGTATTACAATTTCTATATGGTTCATACCCTCCGATACTACTCATAGATTCATCAATATAAGCAAACAACACAATGAATACAGAATCTGTCAAAAACAGAACAGTTTGTAGTAATCTTTAACTCTCGAATACTTCTGTAACTCAAAAGATTCTACAAAATTAGGAAAACCTGAGCAATTTGTGTACCAATCCAGAGCAAAAAGAATCAGTTTAAAATCACGTTTCCGTGAATTATCAAAACTAATTTACTGGGTGCAAAAGTTTCTGATTTTCAGCAGGATCAACACAACTATCACCGTAAGCTATCCTAAAGGTCTTACTTGGCACTTTATTGAAACAAAAGATATAAAACATGATTAATACAGTAGCATAATCATGTGAACACACAAAAACAGTAAAGGTAAATATTGGGTTGTCTCCCAACAAGCGCTTCTATTTAATGCCTTTTAGCTAGGCATGATGATTTCAATGATGCTCACATAAAAGATAAAGAATTGAAACATAAAGAGAGCATCATGAAGAATATGACTAGCACATTTAAGTCTAACCCACTTCCCATGCAATGGGATTTTGTGAGCAAACAATTTATGGGAACAATAATCAACTAGTATAAAAAGGCAAAACAAGCATAACTTCAAAATTTTCAACACATAGAGAGGAAACTTGATATTATTGCAAAATATAGAAGCATATGATCCTCTCTCATAATAATTTTCAGTAGCATCATGAATGAATTCAACCATATAACCAGCACCTAAAGCATTCTTTTCATGATCTACTTGCACAGAAATCTTACTACTCTCCACATAAGCAAATTTATTCTCATCAATAGTAGTGGGAGCAAACTCAACAAAATAAATATCATGTGAAGCATAATCCAATTGAAAATTAAAATCATGATGACAAGTTTCATGGTTATCTTTATTCTTTATAGCATACATATCATCACAACAATGATCATAAATAGGAGGCATGCTTTCATCATAATAAAGTTGCTCATCAAAACTTGGGGGACTAAAAATATCATATTCATCAAACATAGCATCCCCAAGCTTGTGGCTTTGCATATCATAAGCATCATGGGTATTCAAAAAATTCATACTAACAACATTGCAATCATGCTCATCATTCAAAGATTTAGTGCCAAACATTTTATAGATTTCTTCTTCTAGCACTTGAGCACAATTTTACTTTCCATCATTCTCACGAAAGATATTAAAAATATGAAGCGTATGAGGCAAACTCAATTCCATTTTTTTGCAGTTTTCTTTTATAAACTAAACTAGTGATAAAATAAGAAACTAAAAGATTTGATTGCAAGATCTAAAGATATACCTTCAAGCACTCACCTCCCCGGCAACAGCGCCAGAAAAGAGCTTGATGTCTACTATGCAACCTTCTCCTTGTAGACGTTGTTGGGCCTCCAAGTGCAGAGGTTTGTAGGACAGTAGCAAATTTCCCTCAAGTGGATAACCTAAGGTTTATCAATCCGTGGGAGGCGTAGGATGAAGATTGTCTCTCTCAAACAACCCTGCAACCAAATAACAAAGAGTCTCTTGTGTCCCCAACACACCCAATACAATGGTGAATTGTATAGGTGCACTAGTTCGGCGAAGAGATGGTGATACAAGTGCAATATGGATGGTAGATATACGTTTTTGTAATCTGAAATTATAAAAACAGCAAGGTAACTAATGATAAAAGTGAGCACAAACGGTATTGCAATGCTTTGAAACAAGGCCTAGGGTTCATACTTTCACTAGTGCAAGTTCTCTCAACAATAATAACATAAGTGGATCATATAACTATCCCTCAACATGCAACAAAGAGTCACTCCAAAGTCACTAATAGCGGAGAAAAAACGAAGAGATTATTATAGGGTACCAAACCACCTTAAAGTTATTCTTTCTGATCGATCTATTCAAGAGTCCGTAGTAAAATAACACGAAGCTATTCTTTCCATTCAATCTATCCTAGAGTTCGTACTAGAATAACACCTTAAGACGCAAATCAACCAAAACCCTAATGTCACTTAGGTACTCCAATGTCACCTCAAGTATCCATGGGCATGATTATACGATATGCATCACACAATATCAGATTCATCTATTCAACCAACACAAAGAACTTCAAAGAGAGCCCAAAAGTTTCTATCGGAGAGTCAAGACGAAAACGTGTGCCAACCCCTATGCATAAGTTAACAAGGTCATAGAACGCGCAAGTTGATCACCAAAACATACATCAAGTAGATCACATGAATATCCCATTGTCACCACAGATAAGCACATGCAAGACATACATCAAGTGTTCTCAAATCCTTAAAGACTCAATCCGATAAGATAACTTCAAAGGGAAAACTCAATCCATTAGAAGAGAGTAGAGGGGGAGACACATCATGAGATCCAACTATAATAGCAAAGCTCGCGATACATCAAGATTGTATCACCTCAAGAACACGAGAGAGAGAGAGAGAGAGAGATCAAACACATAGCTAGTGGTACATACCCTCAGCCCTGAGGGTGAACTTGAAGGAAATATGCCCTAGAGGCAATAATAAAGTTATTATTTATTTCCTTATTTCATGATAAATGTTTATTATTCATGCTAGAATTGTATTAACCGGAAACACAATACATGTGTGAATACATAGACAAACATAGTGTCACTAGTATGCCTCTACTTGACTAGCTCGTTGATCAAAGATGGTTATGTTTCCTAGCCATAGACATGTGTTGTCATTTGATTAACGGGATAACATCATTAGAAGAATGATGTGATTGACTTGATCCATTCCGTTAGCTTAGCACTCGATTGTTTAGTATGTTGCTATTGCTTTCTTCATGACTTATACATGTTCCTATGACTATGAGATTATGCAACTCCCGTTTACCGGAGGAACACTTTGTGTGCTACCAAACGTCACAACATAACTGGGAGATTATAAAGGTGCTCTATAGGTGTCTCCGAAGGTACTTGTTGGGTTGGCGTATTTCGAGATTAGGATTTGTCACTCCGATTGTCGGAGAGGTATCTCTGGGCGCACTCAGTAATGCACATCACTTAAAGCCTTGCAAGCATTGCAACTAATGAGTTAGTTGCGGGATGATGTATTATGAAACGAGTAAAGAGACTTGCTGGTAACGAGATTGAACTAGGTATTGAGATACCGACGATCGAATCTCGGGCAAGTAACACATCGATGACAAAGGGAAAAACATATGTTGTTATGCGGTTTGACCGATAAAGATCTTCGTAGAATATGTGGGAGCCAATATGGGCATCCAGCTCCCGCTATTGGTTATTGACCGGAAACGTGTCTCGGTCATGTCTACATAGTTCTCGAACCCGTAGGGTCCGCACGCTTAACATTTTGTTGACGATATAGTATTATATGGGTTATGTATGTTAGTGACCGAATGTTGTTCGGAGTCCCGGATGAGATCATGGACATGACGAGGAACTCCGGAATGGTCTGGAGATAAAGTTTGATATATGGGATAATAGTGTTTGATCTCCTGAAGGGTTCCGGAATTCACCGGAAGGAGTTCCAAATGTTTCCCGAAATGTTTGGGTATGAGAACACGTTATTTGGGCCGAAGGGGAAAGCCCACAAGGTTTTTGGAAAGCGCAAAAGGAAGTTTTGCGGAGTCCAGGGGCCAGACGCCAGGGTCCCTGGCGTCTGGGTCCATACGCCGGGAACCCTGGCGTCTGGCCCTGGAGTCCGAGAAGGACTCTTGCCTTTCGGGTGAAACCGACTTTGTGGAGGCTTCTACTCCAAGTTTTGACCCCAAGGCTCAACATATAAATAGAGGGGCAGGGCTAGCACCAAAGACACATCAAGAAACACCAAGCCGTGTGCCGGGAATCCCATCCCCTCTAGTTTATCCTCCGTCATAGTTTCCGTAGTGCTTAGGCGAAGCCCTGCAGAGATTGTTCTTCACCAACACCGTCACCACGCCATCGTGCTGCCGGAACTCATCTACTACTTCGCCCATCTTGCTGGATCGAGAAGGTGAGGACGTCATCGAGCTGAACGTGTGCAGAACTCAGAGGTGCCGTGCGTTCGGTACTTGGATCGGTCGGATCGTGAAGACGTACGACTACATCAACCGCGTTGAGAAACGCTTCCGCTTAGCGATCTTCAAGGGTATGAAGATACACTCCCCCTCTCGTTGCTATGCATCACCATGATCTTGCGTGTGTGTAGGATTTTTTTGAAATTACTACGTTCCCCAACAGTGGTATCTGAGCCTGGTTTTATGCATAGATGTTATATGCACGAGTAGAACACAAGTGAATTGTGGGCGATACAAGTCATACTGCTTACCAGCATGTCATACTTTGGTTCGACGATATTGTTGGATGAAGTGGCCCGGACCGACATTACGCGTACGCTTATGCGAGACTGGTTCTACCGACGTGCTTTGCACACAGGTGGCTGGCAGGTGTCTGTTTCTCCAACTTTAGTTGAACCAAGTGTGGCTACGCCCGGTCCTTGCGAAGGTTAAAACATCACTAACTTGACGAACTATCATTGTGGTTTTGATGCGTAGGTAAGAACGGTTCTTACTCAGCCTGTAGCAGCCACATAAAATTTGCAACAACAAAGTAGAGGACGTCTAACTGGTTTTTGCAGGGCATGTTGTGATGTGATATGGTCAAGACGTGATGCTATATTTTATTGTATGAGATAATCATGTTTTTTAACCGAGTTATCGGCAACTGGCAGGAGCCATATGGTTGTCGCTTTATTGTATGAAATGCAAACGCCCTGTAATTGCTTTACTTTATCACTAAGCGGTAGCGATAGTCGTAGAAGCAATAGATGGCGTAACGACAACGATGCTACAATGGAGATCAAGGTGTCGCGCCGGTGATGATGGTGATCACGACGATGCTTCGAAGATGGAGATCACAAGCACAAGATGATGATGGCCACATCATATCACTTATATTGATTGCATGTGATGTTTATTCTTTATAAATCTTATCTTGCTTTGATTGACGGTAGCATTTTAAGATGATCTCTCACTAAATTATCAAGAAGTGTTCTCCCTGAGTATGCACCGTTCTGAAAGTTCTTCGTGCTAAGACACCACGTGATGATGGGGTGTGATAGGCTCTATGTTCAAATACAACAGGTGCAAAACAGTTGCACACGCGGAATACTCAGGTTAAACTTGACGAGCCTAGCATATACAAATATGGCCTTGGAACACGGAGACCGAAAGGTCGAGCGTGAATCATATAGTAGATATGATCAACATAGTGATGTTCACCATTGAAAACTACTCCATTTCACGTGATGATCGGACATGGTTTAGTTGATTTGGATCACGTGATCACTTAGATGACTAGAGAGATGTCTGTCTAAGTGGGAGTTCTTAAGTAATATGATTAATTGAACTTAAATTTATCATGAACTTAGTCCTGGTAGTATTTTGCAAATTATGTTGTAGATCAATAGCTCGCGTCATTGATTTGATATGTTTATTTTGATATGTTCCTAGAGAAAATTGTGTTGAAAGATGTTAGTAGCAATGATGCAGTTTGGATCCGTGATCTGAGGTTTATCCTCATTGCTACATAGAAGAATTATGTCCTTAATGCACCTCTAGGTGACGGACCTATTGCAGGAGCAGATGCAGATGTTATGAACGTTTGACTAGCTGAATATGATGACTACTTGATAGTTTAGTGCACCATGCTTAATGGCTTAGAATCGGGACTTCAAAGACGTTTTGAACATCATGGACCATATGAGATGTTCTAGGAAGTTGAAGTTAATATTTCAAGCAAATACCCGAGTTGAGAGATATGAAGTCTCCAACAAGTTCTATAGCTAAAAGATGGAGGAGAATCGCTCAACTAGTGAGCATGTGCACAGATTGTCTAGGTACTACAATTGCTTGAATCAAGTGGGAGTTAATCTTCCAGATAAGATAGTGATTGACAGAGTTCTCTAGTCACCATCACCAAGTTAGTAGAACTTCGTGATGAACTATAATATGCAAGGGATGACAAAAACGATTCCCGAGCTCTTCGTGATGTTGAAATCGACGAAGGTAGAAATCAAGAAAAAACATCAAGTGTTGATGATTGACAAGACCACTAGTTTAAAGAAAAAGGAAAAGGGAAAGAAAGGGAACTTCAAGTAGAATGGCAAGCAAGTTGTCACTCCCGCGAACAAGCCCAAAGCTGGACTGAAGCCTGAAACTGAATGCTTCTACTGCAAAGGAAATGGTCACTGGAAGCGGAAATACCCTGAATATTTGGTGGATAAGAAGGATGGCAAAGTGAACAAGGGTATATTTGATATACAAGTTATTGATGTGTGCCTTACTAGTGTTTATAGTAGCCCCTGAGTATTTGATACTTGTTTGGTTGCTAAGATTAGTAACTCGAAACAGGAGTTACAGAATAAATAGAGACTAGTTGAAGGGGAAGTGACGATGAGTGTTGGAAGTAGTTCCAAGATTGATATGATCATCATCACACACTCCCTATATTTTCAAGATTAGTGTTAAACCAAAATAAATGTTATTTGGTGTTTGGGTTGAGCATAAATATGATAAGATCATGTTTATTGCGATACGATTATTCATCTAAGATAGAGAATAAATTGTTATTCTGTTTACATGAATAAAACCTTCTATGGTCATACACCCAATGGTGATGGTTTATTGAATCTTGATCATAGTGATACACATATTCATAATGTTGATGCCAAAAGATGCAAAGTTAATAATGATAGTGCAACTTATTTGTGGCACTGCCATTTGGGTCATATCGGTGTAAAGCGCATGAAGAAACTCCATAAAGATGGATTTTCGGAATCACTTGGTTATGAATCATTTGATGCTTGCAAACCATGCCTTTTGGGCAAGCTGACTAAAACTCCGTTCTCCGGAACAATGGAATGAGCTATTAACTTGTTGGAAATAATACATACCGATGTATGCGGTCCAATGAGTGTTGATACTCATGGCGGGTATCGTTATTTTCTGACCTTCACAGATGATTTGAGCAGATATGGGTATGTCTACTTAATGAAATATAAGTCTGAAATAGTAGAAAGGTTCAAAGAATTTTAGAGTGAAGTGGAAAAATCATTGTAACAAGAAAATAAAGTTTCTAGATATGATTGTAGAGATGAATATTTGAGCTACGAGTTTGGCCTTCATTTTAAACAATGTGGAATAGTTTCACAGCTCACGCCACATGGAACACCACAGCGTAATGGTGTGTCCGAACATCGTAACCGCACTTTATTGGATATGGTGCGATCTATGATGTCTCTTACTGATTTACCATTATCATTTTGGGTTTATGCATTAGAGACAGCTGCATTAATGTTAAAAGGGCACCATCTAAATCCGTTGAGACGACACCATATGAACTGTGGTTTATCAAGAAACCCAAGTTGTCGTTTCTTAAAGTTTGGGGCTGTGATGCTTATGTGAAAAAGCTTCAACCTGATAAGCTCGAACCCAAATCGGAGAAATGTGTCTTCATAGGATACCCAAAGGAGACTGTTGGGTACACCTTCTATCATAGACCCGAAGGCAAGACATTCAATGCTAAGAATGGATCCTTTCTAGAGAAGGAGTTTCTCTCGAAAGAAGTGAGTTGGAGGAAAGTAGAACTTGATGAGGTAACTGTACCTGCTCCCTTATTGGAAAGTAGTTCA
Source organism: Triticum aestivum (assembly GCF_018294505.1). Taxonomy (NCBI): domain Eukaryota; kingdom Viridiplantae; phylum Streptophyta; class Magnoliopsida; order Poales; family Poaceae; genus Triticum; species Triticum aestivum. Next base: position 637,212,790 of record NC_057810.1, read on the forward strand.
TCACAAGAACCGGTTCTTGTGATAACTACACCAATCAGTGAGGAAGCTAATGATATTGATCATGAAACTTCAGATCAAGTTACTACTGAACCTCATAGGTCTACCAGAGTAAGATCCGCACCAGAGTGGTATGGTAATCCTATTCTGGAAGTCATGTTACCTGACCATGGCGAACCTACGAACTATGTGGAAGCGATGATGAGCCCAGATTCCGCAAAATGGCTTGAAGCCATGAAATCTGAGATGGGAACCATGTATGAGAGCAAAGTATGGACTTTGGTTGACTTGCCCGATAATCGGCAAGCCATCGAGAATAAATGGATCTTCAAGAAGAAGAGTGACGCTGATGGTAATGTAACTGTCTACAAAGCTCGACTTGTTGCGAAAGGTTTTCGACAAGTTCAAGGGGTTGACTACGATGAGACTTTCTCACCCGTAGCGATGCTTAAGTCTGTCCGAATCATATTAGCAATTGCCGCATTTTATGATTATGAAATTTGGCAAATGGATGTCAAAACTGCATTCCTGAATGGATTTCTGGAAGAAGAGTTGTATATGATGCAACCGGAAGGTTTTGTCGATCCAAAAGGTGCTAACAAAGTGTGCATGCTCCAGCGATCCATTTATGGACTGGTGCAAGCATCTCGGACTTGGAATATATGCTCTGATAAGTTGATCAAAACATATAGTTTTATACGGACTTGCAGTGAAGCCTGTATTTACAAGAAAGTGAGTGGGAGCACTACAGCCTTTCTGATAAGTATATGTGAATAACATATTGTTGATCGGAAATAATGTAGAATTATTCTGCAAAGCATAAAGGAGTGTTTGAAAGGAGTTTTTCAAAGAAAGACCTCCGTGAAGCTGCTTACATATTGAGCATCAAGATTTGTTGAGATTGATCAAGATGCTTGATAAGTTTTTCAATGAATACATACCTTGACAAGATTTTGAAGTAGTTCAAAATGGAACAATCAAAGAAAGAGTTCTTGCCTGTGTTACAAGGTGTGAAATTGAGTAAGACTCAAAGCCCGACCACGGCAGAAGATAGAAAGAGAACGAAAGTCATTCCCTATGCCTTGGCCATAGGTTCTATAAGTATGCCATGCTATGTACCAGATCTATTGTATACCCTACACTGATTTTGGCAAGGGAGTACAATTTTGATCTAGGAGTAGATCACTGGACAGCGGTCAAAATTATCCTTAGTGGAATAAGGATATGTTTCTCGATTATGGAGGTGACAAAAGGTTCATCGTAAAGGGTTACGTCGATACAAGTTTTGGCACTGATCCAGATGACTCTAAGTCTTAATCTGGATACACATTGAAAGTGGGAGCAATAAGCTAGAGTATCTCCATGCACAGCATTGTAGACATAGAATATTTGCAAAATACATACGGCTCTGAATGTGACAGACCCGTTGACTAAACTTCTCTCACAAGCAAAACATGATCATACCTTAGTACTCTTTGGGTGTTAATCACATAGCGATGTGAACTAGATTATTGACTCTAGTAAACCCTTTGGGTGTTGATCACATGACGATGTGAACTATGGGTATGAATCACATACAGATGTGAATATTGGTGTTAAATCACATGGCGATGTGAACTAGATTATTGACTATAGTGCAAGTGGGAGACTGAAGGAAATATGCCCTAGAGGCAATATTAAAGTTATTATTTATTTCCTTATTTCAAGATAAATTTTTATTATTCATGCTAGAATTGTATTAATCGGAAACATAATACATGTGTGAATACATAGACAAACAGAGTGTCACTAGTATGCCTCTACTTGACTAGCTCGTTGATCAAAGATGGTTATGTTTCCTAGCCATAGATGTGTTGTCATTTGATTAACGGGATCACATCACTAGAAGAATGATGTGATTGACTTGACCCATTATGTTAGCTTAGCGCTCGATCGTTTAGTATGTTGCTATTGCTTTGTTCATGACTTATACATGTTCCTATGACTATGAGATTATGCAACTCCCATTTACCGTAGGAACACTTTGTGTGCTACCAAACGTCACAACGTAACTGGGTGATTATAAAGGTGCTCTACAGGTGTCTCCGAAGGTACTTGTTGGGTTGGCGTATTTCAAGATTAGGATTTGTCACTCCGATTGTCGGAGAGGTATCTCTGGGCCCACTCGGTAATGCACATCACTTAAAGCCCTGCAAGCATTGCAACTAATGAGTTAGTTGCGGGATGATGTATTATGGAACGAGTAAAGAGACTTGCCGGTAACAAGATTGAACTAGGTATTGAGATATTGACGATCGAATCTCGGGCAAGTAACATACCGATGACAAAGGGAAAAACGTATGTTGTTATGAGGTTTGACCGATAAAGATCTTCATAAAATATGTGGGAGCCAATATGGGCATCTAGGTCCCGCTATTGGTTATTGACCGGAAACGTGTCTCGGTCATGTCTACATAGTTCTCGAACCCGTAGGGTCCGCATGCTTAACGTTTTGTTGACGATATAGTATTATATGAGTTATGTATGTTGGTGACCGAATGTTGTTCGGAGTCCCGGATGAGATCATGGACATGACGAGTAACTCCGGAATGGTCCGGAGATAAAGTTTGATATATGGGATAATAGTGTTTGATCTCCGAAAGGGTTCCGTAATTCACCGGAAGGAGTTCCTAATGTTTCCCGAAATGTTTGGGTACGAGAACACGTTATTTGGGCCAAAGGGGAAAGCCCACATGGTTTTCGGAAAGCGCAAAAGGAAGTTTTGTGGAGTCCAGGGGCCAGACACCAGGGTCCCTGGCATCTGGGTCTAGACATCGGGAACCCTGGCGTCTGGCCCTGGAGTCCAAGGACTCTTGCCTTTCGGGTGAAACCGACTTTGTGGAGGCTTTTACTCCAAGTTTCGACCCCAAGGCTCAACATATAAATAGAGAGGCAGGGCTAGCTCCAAAGACACATCAAGAAACACCAAGCCGTGTGCCGGCAATCCCATCCCCTCTAGTTTATCCTCCACCATAGTTCCTATAGTGCTTAGGCGAAGCCCTGCGGAGATTGTTCTTCACCAACACCGTCACCACGCTGTCGTGCTGCCGGAACTCATCTACTACTTCGCCCGTCTTGCTGGATCGAGAAGGCAAGGACGTCATCGAGCTGAACGTGTGCAGAACTTAGAGGTGCCGTGCGTTCGGTACTTGGAGCGGTCGGATCGTGAAGACGTACGACTACATCAACCGCATTGACAAACGCTTCCGCTTAGCGATCTTCAAGGGTATGAAGATACACTCCCCCTCTCGTTGCTATGCATCACCATGATCTTGCGTGTGCGTAGGATTTTTTTTGAAATTACTACGTTCCCCAACAGAACTACTCCCTCATCGTCATGGAGATCGCCGATATGATGAAGATGGCCACCGGTGAGGGACCCCCCCTCCGGCAGGGTGCCGGAACAAGGTCCTGATTGGTTTTTGGTGGCTACAGATGCTCCCGGATGTTTTCGGGGTATATGGGTATATATAGGCAAAAGAAGTCGGTTAGGGGAGCCACAAGGGGCCCACGAGGGTGGGGGCGCGTCCAGGGGGTAGGGCACACCCTGGACCCTCGTGGCCACCTCGTTGCTTCCCTGACATCTACTACAAGTCTCCTGGATTCCGTTTGTGCCAAAAATAACTCTCCCGAAGGTTTCATTCCGTTTGGACTCCGTTTGATATTCCTTTTCTGTGAAACACTGAAATAGGCAAAAAACAGCAAGTTGGACTGGGCCTCTGATTAATAGGTTTGTCCTAAAAATAATATAAAAGTGTATAGTAAAGCCCATAAACATCCAAAACAGGTAATATAATAGCATGGAACAATCAAAAATTATAGATACGTTGGAGATGTATCAACCCTCAGTCCCTCCTCCCTTTGCTCTGGTGTGGAGCTCAATGAACAAACAACATAGCGTACACTGGGAGAGAAATAGGAGAGGGTGACGGTGTCCTAGACTAGGGGGTACTCTCCATGTCGTCTCCTGACCATTTGGATCGGGCCGAGGACCCCCATGGCGGTTCGCTCATGGGCCACTTCGGGAAGCCCATGCCGCATACAAGGAGGATTCCACAAGACTTGGTGCCCAAGATAAGGACTCCTCTGAACCCTAGGCCTCCAGTGTGTTATATAAACCGAGGCCAGGCCAGTCAATAGATAATCTAATGATCATGAGAACAGTCTCGTGGTAGATACATGTACCCTGTACTACACCCATATCAATACAATCAAAAGCAGGATGTAGGGTTTTACCTCCATCAAGAGGGCCCGAACCTGGGTAAAATCCCTGTCCATGTTACCATCGCTCCAAGATGCCTAGCTTACGACCCCTACTACGAGATACACCGGATATAGAACCGACATTGGTGCTTTCATTGAGAGCCTGCTAAGGTATCGTCGTGGCGTGATGGGATCTTCAACTGATGCCAAATCAGGTGTTTTTGTTTTCAGTTAAAATTGTGTCGCATAGGTTAGATTCTTTATGAACTACTGTTGCTGCCCATTTGTAAATTTATTCGCAGATTCGGGGATGTTCAACACGTCGGCAGGGGAAGCCAACCGATCCGAATTTTCTACGGCTGCCTGACCGACTGTAGTAGATATTGCTCGGAAGCAGTCTGATCTGCTGCCACCGAGAAAAGGCGCGTCAGTCGACCATGATGTTGACCTTCCCATGGAAGTCCCAGCGTCGGCTACAAAATCTGACACAAATGTCCAGTCTGTCACATGATAAAAGCGGACGAAGCTGCGTACATCTACGGATTTGACCGCCTATTTGTTGGACATATGAGCAATTTACCATATGATTTTATTAATGGAAATACTAGATAAAGCATGAATAAAATAGCAGAGATAAAGCAAGTCATGCAATCTGACAGAGAGAAGGTAAATAACATCTGCGAATATTAACTAGAACCGAACATCTCTAGAGAAGACAGTAGACCAAGTTGCATATATGAAGTAGAACCTATCAGGTCTAGGGCAAAGACTAGAACAAGGAACTATGGCAGAACCTCTAACAGGTAAAACAAGAACACGTACGGGACAACAGCAACAACAGTAGCACTGGACTTGGGGTCGGTGTCCTCGGTAGCCATGTCGTCGAGGAGGTTGTCGATGTCGGGGAATTAGTCGTCGTCAGGAAAGTAGTCGTCGGAGTCTGGGGCGTCCGTGATGAAGAAGTCAGTAGTCGTGCAGAGCGCTCCCCAAAAACCTTATCACCCTTCTCCCGTACATGACTCAAAGAGGTGCGGTTTCGGAGGCCTACTGTCCCGACCTGCGGTGCACGCCACAAGCCGGGATGAGGAAGATCATAGCAGCAGCGCAGTGTTCAGGAACCAGTGGCGAGAGGAAGAATGAGTTTTGGTACGTCTCTCTGAGAGGAGCGACCACGCTTTTAGGGGTGCAAGAGAAGGAGGCGAGAGGGCAGCGACGGAAGGTGAAATGAAGAGACGAAGATGAAGCGAACATCCAGCAGCCGAAGGGCTCCACCGTTCGCATTCAAACTCCACTATCGCAAAAACTTTTCAGCTTTCGTGTGACCTTTCGTATACCCGTCGTGCATGGAAAATATTTAGACATCGGCTCAGCTCATTACCGCAACCCGCGGCACGTCATGAAGTGGAAAAAAATTAGGACACATGAAGATATACATCAACCTGCCGTGCAGATTTAGGAGAGTATTGCATCTTCATGGAGTGATATTTTTAATAGTAAGGACACTCCCCTCTCAGTTGACCAACAACTTGTCTTCCACATCTAATTCACGAGATCTCCGATCACAAAGAATAGGTTACCACTGTGAACAACTCATATTGTGGGTCTCATACCCATCTCCCTCGATGCATTATCTATCACATTACGTGATAAACCCTTAGTAAAAGGATATACCAGATTTTTAGATGTTTGGATATAATCAAATGCAATAACTCCGGAGTTTCTCATTTTCCTGACAGACTTTAACCTTCTCTGAACGTGTCTTGATGACTTCATGTTATCCTTTGAGCTTCTCACTTTTGTGATCATAGTTTGATTGTCGCAGTTCAAAAGAATTCCCGGTACAGGTTTCTCAACAACCAGAAGTCACTCAAGAGCCGGCGAAGCCAATCTGCTTTGACCGTAGCTATATCTAGTGCTGTGAGTTCTGCTTCCATTGTTGACCTTGTTAAGATAGTCTGCTTGCAAGACTTCCAAGAAACAGCGCCACCTCCATGAGTGAATACATATCCGCTCATGGCCTTTATCTCATCAGCATCTGAGATGCACTTTGAGTCACTATACTCTTCAAGCACCTTTGGGTGCCCAGTGTAGTGAATTCCATAATTCACAGTGCCTTTCAAATAACGCAAAACTCTCCCTAGAGCTTTCAAATGCACATCTCCTGGTTTTGAGACAAACCGGCTCAGTTTGCTAACAGCAAAAGAGATGTCAGGTCTTGTAGCACTAGTTAAGTACATAAGTGAGCCAATAATTTGAGAATATTTCAATTGGTCTCTAGCAATTCTTCGATTCTTTCGAAGCAACACACTAGCATCATATGGTGTTGGAGAGGGCTTGCAGTCACTGTAGCCAAAGCGACTCAAGATCTTTTCCACATAGTGAGATTGAAGCAATGTAATCCTGCCATCATCGTCTCTCAACAACTTGATGTTCAGAATGACATCAGCCACTCCTAAATCCTTCATCTCAAAGCAACAATATAGGAAATCCTTGACCTCCTTAATAACCTTTAGATTTGTTCTGAAAATCAGTATGTCATCAATGTACAGGCAAAGGTTAACTCCCTCGCCCCCACAATGGCGAAAGTACACACATTTGTCAGATTCGTTCACAACAAAGCCTGCAGCTGTTAAAGTTCTTTCAAACTTCTCATGCCACTGTTTGGGTGCTTGCTTGAGTCCATACAAAGACTTCAGCAACTTGCACACTTTCCTTTCTTAACCATCTATTACAAACCCATCTGGTTGTTCCATATAAATTTCCTCGTCCAACTCTCCATTTAGGAAAGTAGTCTTAACATCCATTTGATGAACGAGAAGACCATGTGAGGCAGCTAGCGATAGTAGAACTCAAATAGTGGTCAATCGAGCCACAGGTGAGTAAGTATCAAAGAAGTCTTCACCTTACTTTTGCGTATAACCCTTAGCCACGAGCCGAGCCTTGTACTTTTCAATAGTACCATCAGGCCTAAGCTTCTTCTTGAATACCCACTTGCATCCTATAGGTTTGCACCCATAAGGACGATCAGTTATCTCCCAAGTTTCATTCGCCAAGATGGAATCCATCTCGCTATGAACTGCTTCCTTCCAGTAGTCAGCAACTTCAGATGGATAGGCCTCTAAAATAGAACTGGGAGTGTCATCTATGAGATACACAAGAAAATCATCACCAAAGGACTTTGCAGTCCTCTATCTCTTGCTCCTAGTAGGAACTTCATTGTTCTCCTCCACACGACTTTCAAAGTGTTCCATTGAAATGGCAGGTTCAATAATTGTAACTGGTTCCTAATTCGATGAACTAGGCATCTCCTGATTAGATGAGGTAGCCATATCCTTCATGGAAACGATATCTTCAAAGAAAGTCGCATCATTCGACTCCATGATTGTACCGACATGCATGTTAGGTACCTCAGATTTTACAACCAAGAATCTATAACCAATGCTATGAAAAGCATATCCCAGGAAAACACAATCCACAGTTTTTGGTCCCAACTTTCGCTTGTTTGGAATTGGCACATTGACTTTCCCCAAACAACCCCAGGTTCGTAGATAAGAGAGTTTTAACCTTTTCTTCTCCCATTCCTCGAATGGAGTTATCTCTTTGTTCTTTATGGGAGCTTGGTTTAGGACATGACATGCTGTCAATATCGCCTCCCCCCACCATGCCTTGGAGAGACCTGATGTGTCTAACATAGCGTTAACCAAATTAGTTAGAGTACGGTTCTTTCTTTCGGCCACCCCATTTGACTGAGGTGAATAGGGAGGCGTCCTCTCATGGATTATACCATGTTTTGCACAAAAGGAATCAAATTCATTTGAGAAATACTCTCCACCACGATCGGTCCTAAGCCTCTTGATCTTTCGATCAAGTTGGTTTCCCGCTTCAGCTTTATAGATCTTGAAATAGTTCAAAGCCTCATCCTTAGATTTCAGAAGATACACATGACAGTATCTAGTGGAGATCAATTAATGTCATAAAATACTTCTTTCCACCTTTTGTCAAAACACCATTCATTTCATATAGATCTGAATGTATGAGCTCTAATGGTGCAGGATTTCTCGTTTGCGCAGTCACATGAGACTTACGAGGTTGCTTAGCTTGTACACACAATTGAAACTTAGATCCCTTGACAGTGGTGAAACTAGGGATTAAGTTTAACTTCGCTAGTCGTGACATGCAACCAAAGTTAACATGACAGAGACGTGAATGACACACATTTGATTCACTATTGCTGCAAACATGATTAACAACTTTATTGCAAATGTTTGATAAGGATAAATGAAACAGGCCTCTTGACTCATAGCCTTTACCAACAAAGGTTCCATACTTGGATATTACAAATTTATTCGACTCAAAGACAAGCTTGTAGCCATCTCTACGAAGAAGAGATCCGCTAACAAGATTTTTATTGACGAAGGGGACATAATGCACGTTCTTCAGCCGCACGATCTTTCCCGAAGTAAACTTCAGGTCGACCGTGCCAACACCATGAACAGAAGCACTTGAACCGTTTCCCATCAGCACAGTTGAAGTCCCTGCAGTCTCGTAAGACGAAAACATGGAAATATCACCGCATACATGCACATTAGCACATGTGTCAATAACCCAATAAGGAGAATGACATACTGAAAGAATAGTGGGAAATATACCATACCCAGCATCCTTCATGTTAGTGTCTCCAATGACAACATTAGCGGTCTTGCCGCCTTTCCCAGGATGACGCTTGTCATAGCGATTAGGGCAACTAGGAGCCCAATGATCAGCATCCCCACACACATGACAAACACCTTTCTTCTTGTCATTCTTTTTCTTGAAGTTCGTGTGCTGCACAACCTTGTTCTTCCCATCAAACTTTGCTTTACCATCAAACTTGCCCTTGTTCTTGAACTTGTGGGGCTGGAAGTTCTTCTTCTGTACCAGATTGGCACTAGAACCTCCCTCAATACCTCGAGCATGGTTGTCCTTTGCTCTCGCCTCTTCTTCCACATCAAGAGTACCAATGAGATCCGGAACGGAAAACTCCTGCCTCTTATGCTTCAGTAAGGTAGCAAAGTTCCTCCACATGGGAGGAAGCTTAGTGATGATACCTCTAGAAATAAACTTGTCCGGTAGGATACAATTGAAGTGCTCAAGTTCTCTAGCAAATGACATTATCTCATGAGCTTGCTCAACCACGGAGCGCTCTTCAGTCATCCTGTAGTCATAGAATTGCTCCATGATGTACAGCTTAGTGCCAGCATCCGAGACCCCAAACTTGGTCTCGAGTGCGTCCCACATATCTTTTCCATTATCAATTGATGCATAAGCATCAACTATGTTCTCACCAAGAACACTCAATAGAGTAGCCTTAAACAAGGTATCCATTTTCTGAAAAGCTTGTGCCTGTTGAGCATCTTGCTCTCCTTCAGGTTTGCCAAGAGTGGCGTCATAGCAACTCATGGTTTGAAACCATAAGACTGCTCTCACGCGCCACCTCTTATAGTGGATACCCTCAAAAATAGGAGGTCTCATGGAAGCAGCAAAACCACTTGGGGTAAATTGCCTATAATGAGGTTTTTGGATTGTTGGACATATGAGCAATTTACCATATGATTTTATTAACATAAATACTAGATAAAGCATGACTAAAATAGCAGAGATAAAGCAAGTCATGCAATCGGACAGAGAGAAGGTAAATAACATCTGCAAATATAAACTAGAACCGAACATCTCTAGAGCAAACAGTAGACCAAGTTGCATATATGAAGTAGAACCTATCAGGTCTAGGGCAAAGACTAGAACAAGGAACTGTGGGAGAACTTCTAACAGGGAAAACAAGAACACGTGCGGGACAACAGTAGCAATAGTTGCATTGGACTTGGGGTCGGTGTCCTCGGTAGCCATGTCGTCGAGGTTGTTGTCGACGTCGGGGAAGTAGTCGTCATTGGGAAAGAAGTCGTCGGAGTCCGGGCCGTCCGTGACAAAGAAGTCAGTAGTCGCGTAGAGTGCTCCCCCAAAACCTTATCACCCTTCTCCCATACAGGACTCGAAGAGGTGCGGTTTCGAAGGCCTACTGTCCCGACTTGCGGTGCACGCCGCAAGCCGGGATGAGGAAGATCATAGCAGCAGCGCAGTGTTCAGGAACCGGTGACGAGAGGAAGAATGAGTTCTGGTACGTCTCTTTGAGAGGAGCTACCTCCCTTTATAGGCGCAAGAGAAGGAGGCGAGAGGGCAGCGACGGAAGGTGAAACGAAGAGACGAAGATGAAGCGAACAACCAGCAGCCAAAGGGCTGGAACGTTCGCATTCAAACTCCACTATCGCAAAAACTTTTCAGCTTTCGTGTGACCTTTCGTATACCCGTCGTGCATGGAAAAAATTTAGACATTGGCTCGGCTCATTCCCGCAACCCGCGGCGCGGCGCGTCGTGACGAGGCGTGGCGTGGCGAGGCGGGCGGCGGAGGAGGAGCGCACATGGATGTCCCTCTTGTTCTCATGCTCATACTTGTGGGGAAAGAACCTCCCTTATAAAGAGGTCTAACTCCCTCTAAACTAGCAATGTGGGACTAAACTTTAGTTCCACCTATTGCCTTGCATGAATGGGCTGCCTGGGCCTCTAGGATTTATTAGGCATTTCTGAAACTGCTATTGGGCTGGCCCAAAATAGACAAAATTCCAACAATCCCCCACCAGACCCCAGAGGCAGACAAAAATTTGCCTTCGGTTCTAAAACACCGTTTTATATAGCGGTACTGCAGTGGAGACTGTTAAGTTGAACTTCGACCTAGAACTCTATGCTACACTAGTAAGCAGCTTGAACAATGGACTGGGCCTTGAACTGCAAGTTTTCTGCGAATCTAGCTTCACACAAAGCCTTGACCAATACGTGGCTACCGTGGGTCTTCCCCGCGGGTGGAGCTTATGCGTCATACTCCGAGACCTTTCATGAGTTTACTAGAGAGAACCCTACTCTCATAGATTGCAATGTTTAACAATCAAACTCATATAGGTGCGTTCTCCAAAAGATGTTCTGCAGGACAGCAACTCTGCTTCAAAGAGCCACTTAGAACACATTAAGATATACATCAACCTGCCATGCAGATTTAGGAGAGTATTGCATCTTCATGGAGTGGTGTTTTTAATAGTAAGGATACTCTCCTCTCAGTTGACCAACAACTTGTCTTCCACATCTAATTCACGGGATCTCCGATCACAAAGAATAGGTTACCACTGTGAACAACTCATATTGTGGGTCTCATACCCATCTCCCTCGATGCATTATCTATCACATTACGTGATGAACCCTTAGTAAAAGGATCTGCCAGATTTTTAGACGTTTGGATGGAATCCAATGCAATAACTCCAGAGTTTCTCATTTTCCTGACAGAATTTAACCTTCTCTGAACGTGTCTTGATGACTCCATGTTATCCTTTGAGCTTCTCACTTTCGTGATCACAGTTTGATACACATGAAAGCAGCAAAACCACTTGGGGTAAATTGCCTATAATAAGGTTTTTGGATTGTTGGACATATGAGCAATTTACCATATGATTTTATTAATGGAAATACTAGATAAAGCATGACTAAAATAGCAGAGATAAAGCAAGTCATGCGATCTGACATAGTATGAGTAGTAGCCCCTGATGCATTGTCCGGGGAAGAGATAGAGAGAGCCGGACAGGGGATCAAATTTCTGTTTTGCAGGAGACTCAGTTAGTGACGTATATCCCTTTGTTTGAAAACAGGCGTTTGCCGTGACGACCGCCGCTCATAGTGCGGAGGTGTCCGGACTAAAGCAGCGTCTAGAAGGGGCCGAAGAGGAACTTGGCCGCATGAAGAAGCAGCTGGAGGACAAGCAAGGTATGTCGAAACCTGTTTGCTAAGTTGAGCATGAATTAGAAGTTGTGCCTGATGAAAATATTTGTATTGTATGCTCCAGGGGCGAGTACCGAAATGGAGGCACTGAAGAAGGCTGTGGCCGAAGCCAACGAGAAGGCCGCCGCCGAGCAGGCTCTTCGTGAGAAACACGAGGCCAGGGTCATTGAAGCTGAGCGAGAGCTCTAGGAGGCTGTGAAGAAAAGTGAGGCCTTGGAGCAGAGTTTAGCAGGGAAAGAATCCGAACTCGCCCAAGCTCTCCAAGCCGCGGAGGATGCTCGGGAAGAAGCCCGAGGTGCTCTGAAGGACATTCAGGAGGCACGGAAGGTTGCGGCTGGTAAGGCCTTTTGTACTCAAGGCCATTTTTTCATAGTAATGGGGGCTCTAAGCGACAAGCTGAATTCTTGTTTCTCCAGGTGTCTTTGCAGACCTGCCACGCAGCATATCAGATGTTGCCCAATTCTACCGAACTAAGGAGAAGAAGTCTGTGGAGAAGGATTCCTGGTCGCAGTATTTGGTGCCGAATTATCCGGTGCCCTTTATCGATCAGCTGAAGTAGCTGGTCGAACTGCACCAGGCGGCCGAACTAGCCATGAAGGACTTGGTTGTCCGACTGTGGCCCGCGGAGGCAATTCCAAGCAGTTACTTCGGACTCGTGAAACGGATTGTTGGTGCTTGCCCTCGGCTCGATGTTATTAAGCGATCGGTTTGCATACAGGGTGCGCGTATGGCGTTTGCCCGTGCGAAGGTGCATTGGGGGAAGCTTGATGCTGAGAAGCTGATGACTGAGGGACCATCGGAGGGTAAGGAGCATCGCAAGCCCGAGTTATACTATGAAGGTGTCCTGAAAGGAGCCCGCCTTGTGGCGGATCAGTGTACCAAAGACACAATATTTCCCTAAAGGTAGTCATGCCATTCTTTATAATGCGGGATAATGGCACTTTTATTATTTATTGCCTGTTCATGTGAACGTTTGTTCTTCCTGTGCGACCGTTTAGTGTATATAAAACCTGAGAGTTGGCCAGTCGTCAGCTTCTGCCCCCACGTGAAAAGTACGGGGGTGTTCGGGACATACCTGAGCACTCTTTATCCCATTGTTGGGGTCCTTTTAAGGAGGTGTTTGAGGGAGTCCTGGACTAGGGGGTGTCCGGATAGCCGAACTATCACCGTCGGCCGAACTCCAAGACTATGAAGATACAAGATTGAAGACTCCATCCCGTGTCCGGATGGGACTTTCCTTGGCGTGGAAGGCAAGCTTGGCGATACGGATATGTAGATCTCCTACCATTGTAACCGACTCTGTGTAACCCTAGCCCTCTCCGTTGTCTATATAAACCGGAGGGTTTTAGTCCGTAGAATGAACAACAATCATACCATAGGCTAGCTTCTAGGGTTTAGCCTCCTTGATCTCGTGGTAGATCTACTCTTGTACCACCCATATCATCAATATTAATCAAGCAGGAGTAGTGTTTTACCTCCACCTAGAGGGCCCGAACCTGGATAAAAACATCATGTCCCTTGTCTCCTGTTACCATCCGCCTAGACGCATAGTTCGGGACCCCCTTCCCGAGATCCGCCGGTTTTGACACCGACATTGGTGCTTTCATTGAGAGTTCCTCTGTGTCGTCACCTATAGGCCCGATGGCTCCTTCGATCATCAACAACAACACGGTCTAGGGTGAGACTTTTCTCCCCGGACAGATCTTCGTATTCGGCGGCTTTGCACTGTGGCCAATTCACTTGGCCATCTGGAGCAGATTGAAAGCTACGCCCCTGGCCGTCAGGTCAGATTTGGAAGTTTGAACTATACGGCTGACATCCGCGGAGACTTGATCTTCGACGGATTTGAGCCACAGCCAAGCGCGCCGCACTATCACGAAGGGCATGATTTAACTCTGCTGCCGGACAGTGCCCTGGAGGCCGCACAAGAATCCGCTCCGACCCTTAGCTCGGAGCCGACTGCGCCGCTCGAGGATGGGTGGCTGGACACAGCCTCGGGGGCTGCTACCTCTACGGCGATAGAGCCGAATACCGACCCTGTCCCTTGTGAAGCTCGTGACTCCAAGGTGCCAGACTCCTCTCCGGACCCCGAACCTTCCGCGCCCCCGCCAATCGAATCCGATTGGGCGCCGATCATGGAGTTCACCGCTGCGGACATCTTTCAGCACTCGCCTTTTAGTGACATCCTGAATTCGCTAAAGCGTCTCTCTTTATCAAGAGATCCCTGGGCGGATTATGGTCAGGACGGTTGGGATGCGGACAACGAAGAAATTAGAAGCCCACCCACCACCCACTTTGTAGCCACTGTCGATGACTTAACTGACATGCTCGACTTCGACTCCGAAGACATCGATGGTATGGACGATGATGCCGAAGACGACCAAGAACCAGCGCCGACAGGGCACTGGAAGCCCACCTCGTCATACGACATATACATGGTGGACATCCCAAAGGATGGGAATGGCGATGGAACAACGGAGGATGACCCCTCCAAGAAACAGCCCAAGCGCCGGCGTCAGCGGCACCGCTCTAAATCCCGTCACAGCAAAAATGGAGATTCCGGCACCGGAGACAATAACACCCCAGACAGCGCCAAAGACAACCCCCTCCAACAAGATTCAGCACAGGAGGATGGGCAAGCCAGCCCTCATCAAAGAGCGGCAGACATAGAGGTAGAGGACGATAATTATATGCCTCCCTCCGGAGACGAGGCAAGCCTCGACGACGACGAATTTGTCGTGCCTGAGGATCTCGTCGAACAAGAGCGTTTCAAACGCAGGCTTATGGCCACGGCAAGCAGCCTCAAGAAAAAGCAGCAACAGCTTAGAGCTCACCAAGACTTGCTAGCCGACAGATGGACTGAAGTCCTTGCTGCCGAAGAGCATGAACTTGAACGCCCCTCCAAAAGCTACCCAAAACACAAGCTGCTACCCCGATTAAAGGAGGAAGCACATAAACTGTAACATCCCAAATTTCCAATTTGGCATGTTATACATAGATCATCCATGCATATCATATTTTATTGCTTTTCGTTTGCAATCCTCGAAATCCTAAGCAACTCAAGGACCCTCAGAGAGAGTTGGGGATTTTCGGATTTTCATATTTGAGTTTTATCAAATACTGAAGATGAGGATTTTGATTTTAATTATTTTTCTCTCCGGAAAATATTTCATCTCAAATAAAAAAATGAGGGGAGATAATATGACTTCTCCAAAATAATTGAAATATCGGAGGAAAAATGTTAAAATCATTATTTGGTTTTTATTTGATTTTATTCGGGATTTTATTTGCCCTAGAAAAATTTGCATGTTTTAAAAGTTGCATTTTAGGGGCAAAGAAAAGTTCATCACTTCCTAAATATTCCATTTAGACGGAGAAAACTTGTTTTGGAATTTTTAGAATTTTTTTATTTATTTTCCTAGGATTTTTCTAAGTCGGCGGAACGTTTAAAAAAAAAACCCGCGCCCAACCGGGCCAAGGGCCCAGCCAGGCCGGCCCGCCTCGCCGCCGCCTCCCCGCATGCGCCACTATGCGCCGCACGGACGCCGAGGGGAGTCCGAGCCGGACTCCTCCCCGGGCGCCCCCTTCCCCAAGCCGGAGCCGCCCCCCTCCTTAAATACCGCCCCCCTCCTTAAATACCGCCGCCCCGCCGCCCTCCCCACCACCCCGCCACCACCCGCCACCACCGCCGCCGCAGAGCAGCGCCCGAGCCGCCGCCGCGCCCTGCCCGAGCCGCCGCCGCCGCCGTCTTCCGCGCCGCCGCCGCCGCCCCTCGCCGAGCCCCGCCGGAGCCGCCTGCCCTGCCGGACGACCTCGCCGAAGGTAGCCACCCCACCGCCGGTTTTTTTCCGAATAAAACCCCTTCATTTTTTTTGAGAAAAACCCTAGTTCGTTTTTTTATTTAGATCGGTTTTATTCTTCGGTTTATTTTCATAGAGAGCGTTCGCTCGTTCATTCGTTTTAACCAGGATCGTATGTGGGACAAACTTGGTATGGACTTTATTATAGGATTACCCAGAAACAAGGCATGATATGATTCTATATGGGTAGTTGTGGATCGATTGACCAAAGTAGCTCACTTCATCCCGGTGAAAACAACATATACAAGTGCAAAGTTGGCCAAGATATATATGTCCAGGATCGTATGTTTGCATGGAGTTCCGAGGAGCATCGTATGAGATAGAGGAACGCAGTTTACTTCAAAGTTTTGGCATCAACCACACCAGACTTTGGGTACCCGATTGGAATTCAGTACCGCTTTCCACCCGCAGACAGATGGGCAGACAGAGAGAGTCAATCAGATTCTGGAGGACATGTTGAGAGTCTGTGCGCTAGATTATGGATCTAGTTGGGATGATAATTTGCCGTACGTAGAGTTTTCTTATAACAACAGCTACCAGGCCAGTTTGAAGTTGGCACCTTTCGAAGCTCTGTATGGATGCAGATGTAGAACACCATTGATGTGGGACGAGGTAGGAGACCGTCAGTTGTTTGGACCAGATTTGATCAAGGAATCAGAGGAGAAGGTTAAACTGATCAGAGACAGACTGAAGATTGCTCAGTCCAGATAGAAGAGTTATGCAGACTCAAAACGCAAGGAAGTAACCTATGAAATTGGAGATAAAGCCTATCTAAGAGTATCACCCTTGAGGGGAGTAAAACGTTTTGGAGTTAAGGGAAAGTTAGCCCCGAGATTTGTAGGACCATATCGTATTTTGGAACGGATGGGAGAAGTTGCCTACAAGCTGGAGTTACCTAAAGGATTGTCAGGAGTTCACGATGTGTTTCACGTATCATAGCTAAAGAAGTGCCATGCTAAGATGGCCGATATACCGTTGAATGATACAGTACCTTTGGAGGCGATACAGCTGGATAATAATCTGACCTATGAGGAGAAGCCAGTAAAATTCTTGATTTTGACAGTCGAGTCACTCGCAACAAGGTTATCAAGTTTGGCAAAGTTCAGTGGAGTCATCATACCGAGGAGGAAGCCACCTGGGAGCGAGAAGAGGATATTCGCAAGGACCATCCGCACCTATTTTCTAGCCAACCCGAATCTCGAGGGCGAGATTCATCTTAAGGGGGTAAGGTTTGTAACATCCCAAATTTCCAATTTGGCATGTTATACATAGATCATCCATGCATATCATATTTTATTGCTTTTCGTTTGCAATCCTCGAAATCCTAAGCAACTCAAGGACCCTCAGAGAGAGTTGGGGATTTTCCGATTTTGATATTTGAGTTTTATCAAATACTGAAGACAAGGATTTTGATTTTAATTATTTTTCTCTCCGGAAAGTATTTCATCTCAAATAAACAAATGAGGCGAGATAATATGACTTCTCCAAAATAATTGAAATATCGGAGGAAAAATGTTAAAATCATTATTTGGTTTTTATTTGATTTTATTCAGGATTTTATTTGCCCTAGAAAAATTTGCATGTTTTAAAAGTTGCATTTTAGGGGCCAAGAAAAGTTCATCTCTTTCTAAATATTCCATTTAGACGGAGAAAACTTGTTTTGGAACTTTTTAGAATTTTTTTATTTATTTTCCTAGGATTTTTCTAAGTCGGCGGAACATTTAAAAAAAAAAACCCCGCGCCCGACCGGGCTAAGGGCCCAGCCAGGCCGGCCCGCCTCGCCGCCGCCTCCCCGCGCGCGCCGCCGTGTGCCGCACGGACACCAAGGGGAGTCCGAGCCGGACTCCTCCCCGGGCGCCCCCTTCCCCAAGCCAGAGCCGCCCCTCCCCTCCTTAAATACCGCCGCCCAGTCGCCCTCACCACCACCCCGCCACCACCGCCGCCGCCGAGCAGCGCCCGAGCCGCCGCCGCGCCCTGCTTGAGCCGCCGCCGCCGTCTTCTGTGCTGCCGCCGCCGCCGCCCCTCGTCGAGCCCCGCCGGAGCCGCCCGCCCTACCGGACGACCTCGCTGGAGGTAGCCACCCCGCCGCCGGTTTTTTTCCGAATAAAACCCCTTCATTTTTTTTGTTGAGAAAAACCCTAGTTCGTTTTTTTATTTAGATCGGTTTTATTCTTTGGTTTATTTTCTTAGCGAGCGTTCGCTCGTTTGTTCGTTTTAACGAACGTGTTCATCGTTTAGTTTCTGCTAACGAACGTTCGATCGTTTAGCCGTTCGTCATTTTTCTTTCTATCGGATTTATTCCGTGATTATTCTGATCGTGATTTTTGATCCGATGTTCGAACCTGTTTATCTTTTCGCTCGTTTATCGGAATCAGGCGATTCAAGCGCCTGGAGTTTCATCTCGAAACCCTTTTTCCGACTAATCAACTCAAACAAGTTTTTATCTCTGTAAAATTTGACCCTAGTTCAGATTAGTAAACGGATCTTTTTCTTCCGCCATTTGAGTTTCGTTGCTCCGTTTGATTTGATTCTTTTTGCAAACCGGAGTTCTTAAGTTGAACTCTCCGGTCAAACTCTTTTATTTGGAGTTCTTCTTGTGCATCTTTGCTTGTTGCTTATGTATGTTATTGTTTGTTTGTGATAGAATTCCCGGAGTGCGAAGCGTGTTACTACGAGTCTCTAGGATTCACGGATCGTCAGCAAGGCAAGTAACACATTGATCATACTCTTTCCATACCCAGTTTTATGCATTAGTTTCAATCCTCAAACATTGCATGACTAGGATGCCTTTAACATGTGGGTATCGGGAAGTAGTTGCTGAGGTAGAACCTATTGCCCTGTTTATTATCAAACCCTTGGGAGTTACTTCTACGTGTTACTTATATTGCCATGCTATGCTCGTAGACGTGGATTGGGTTTGAGTGATTTCCATGACAGATGTGAGATTTTTAATTAATGGTTTACTTAAGGTGGCAACTTAAATACACATCTGGGTGGACTGAGGCACCTGGGGTATCCAGTGTTGTCTGTTTTATTTTTGGAAATCCCGGGGTTACCGTGTGATATTCCTATGGACCGCCACCCAGGCTCACAGGGAACCGAGTTTATTCATGCTAGAAACTTCCGTGTGTAGCCACAAGCTATTATGGGCTGTAGCATAGTTGAGTAAGTTACGTGAAGCTCTTGAAGAGGTGGATCAGCAGGTAGTGGGTTTTGTAGGTTTGGTATGGTCTACCCTGAGTAGAGAGTTAATGTTTCTGAAAGACTGTGTCTCGGTCATCCGTTTCTCAAACACCATGCAGTGCGAGAAACCAACGGAGGCGATCGAGTCTTGTGGGGAAAAGTGCACAAACCTCTGCAGAGTGTACAATCTAATCATGGTTAGCCGTGTCCCCGGTTATGGACAATTCTGAGTATCTAGTACTTGAGTATTCACATGTATCTCAACACTCTTAATTAATATTGTTGGGTTGTTAATTATATTATTTGGGATTATTGAGTTGGGGTTACCTTCTCAAATGATGTTTCAACCACCATGATAGTTAAATTAAAAAAATATTCCTTTGTTGTAGGGAAAAATTGGCTTTTCGCAAAAACATGTAACCATAGAGCTTTCCACTAGCCAAATATGTATGTAGTGGTAGCATTACTCTGTTATTGCTCTTTTGTGTTACATTGCCAGCATATTCCATGTGCTGACACGTTCTCAGGCTGCAACGTATTATGTTGCAGACTTTTCAGGCGAGGAGTAAGGTTCGATAGGTTGTTGCCGTGCAGCTCAGCTATGTCGTTGGAGTTGATGGACTCACTTTACCTTCCAAGCCTTCCGCTGTTATCGCATTAGATGGCCTTAAGCCATATTATTGTAATAAGTTCTCTTTTGAGACCTTCGGTGTAATAAGTGTGTGATTGCTACTCTGCTATAAATCCTTCTAGTACTGTGTGTGTCAGCATTACCGATCCAGGGATGACACAGAAGCACAGAGACTTGACCATCTGAGGTCGGGTTGCTACATAAACCTGCATCACCAGCACACAATACGGCCGACCGGTCACCTCGTGGCCGCAACAGAGAGGTCTCTAGGCCCTCCAACAAAGCCGCACCCCGGCGTCGCACGAAAAGTACAAAGCCACGGGGGAATGCGCCAGACTTACGAGACATATTGGAGGATAAGGCAAGACAAACAAGATCGATCTATGCATCGCGTGGGTGCCCTACGATACGTGACGACAACCGTCACGCCGGATACAGCAATTCCGGCCGGGACGAACACAATAGACAAAGCTCGTTTGAGCTGCGTCATGATATAGCCCAATACAGAGGTGCCGCACACCCACTATGCTTCAGAGACGAAGTAATGGATCATCATATCCCCGAAGGTTTCAAACCCGTAAACATTGAATCCTACAACGGCACAACAGATTCCACGGTTTGGATCGAAGACTATCTCCTTCATATCCACATGGCCCGCGGTGATGATCTACACGCCATCAAATACCTCCCACTCAAGCGTAAAGGACCAGCTCGGCATTGGCTCAACAGCTTGCCAGCAGAATCAATTGGGTGTTGGGAGGACCTGGAAGCCGCATTCCTTGATAACTTCCAGGGCACATATGTGCGACCACCAGACGCCGATGACCTAAGCCACATAATTCAGCAGCCAGACGAATCGGCCAGACAATTCTGGACATGGTTCTTAACCAAGAAAAATCAAATCGTTGACTGCCCGGATGCAGAGGCCCTTGCAGCCTTCAAACATAACATCCGCGACGAGTGGCTTGCCTGGCACCTAGGACAGGAAAAGCCGAAATCCATGGCAGCCCTCACATCACTCATGACCCGCTTCTGTGCGGGAGAGGACAGCTGGCTAGCTCGCAGTAACAAGCTAACCAAAAACTCTGGTAGTTCGGATACCAAGGACAGCAATGGCAGGTCGCGTCGCAATAAGCACAAGCACCGCATTAATGGCGATAATACTGAAGATACGGCAGTCAACGCTAGATTCAGAGGCTCTAAACCCGGTCAGCGGAAAAAGCCATTCAAAAGAACTACTCCGGGCCCGTCCAATTTGGACCAGATACTCGATCGCTTGTGCCAGATACACGGCACCCCCGAAAAGCCAGCTAATCACACCAATAGGGATTGTTGGGTGTTCAAGCAGGCAGGCAAGTTAATTGCCGAAAACAATGACAAGGGGCTGTATAGTGATGACGTGGAAGAGACCCGGCCGCCGAACAATAGAGGACAGAAGGGTTTCCCCCCACAAGTGAGGACGGTGAACATGATATACGCAACCCACATACCCAAAAGGGACCGGAAGCGTGCACTCAGGGACGTATACGCGATGGAGCCAGTCGCCCCAAAGTTCAATCCGTGGTCCTCCTGCCTGATCACTTTTGATCGAAGGGACCACCCCACTAGCATCCGCCATGGCGGATTCGCTGCATTGGTTTTAGACCCAATCGTCGACGGATTTCACCTCACTAGAGTCCTGATGGACGGCGGCAGCAGCCTGAACCTGCTTTATCAGGATACAGTGCGCAAGATGGGCATAGACCCCTCAAGGATTAAACCCACAAAGACGACCTTCAAAGGCGTCATATCAGGTGTAGAGTCCAATTGTACAGGCTCAGTTACACTTGAAGTGGTCTTCGGATCCCCGAATAACTTCCGAAGCGAGGAGTTAATCTTCGACATAGTCCTGTTCCGTAGTGGCTATCATGCACTGCTCGGACGAACCGCATTTGCAAAGTTCAATGCGGTACCGCACTACGCATACCTCAAGCTCAAGATTCCAGGCCCTCGAGGAGTCATTACAGTCAACGGAAACACCGAACTCTCTCTCCGAGCGGAGGAGCATACAACGGCTCTCGCGGCGGAAGTACAAAGCAGCCTCTTAAGGCAATTCTCGAGTCCGGCTGTTAAACGGCCAGACACCGTCAAGCGCGCCCGGAGTAACCTACAACAAGACCACCTGGCACGTTTCGAGCACGCATAGCCATGCGGCCCTAACCCCAACCCTCACGAAACCACGAAACCAGTACCACGCGTACATAACTATGCTCTGGAGATACCATGGGCACAGGGGGAGGGGCACGACCACGGCATGCCCAGAGTGCAGTTCAACCACACCAGGGGCTACCAAATGTGTCATTCCTTTTTTCACTTATTCTTAGGACTCCGTTTTCCAGAAGCCCTGTCCGGCAATAGACTTGCCGAACTCACGATGCAACAGCCAGGGAAGCAGAAATGCTACACCAAGTATCCAGGTGGTCTCCATTACAAGCATTATACCTGTTTTACATACCATTCCACAGCCTACCCCTAGAGGGGGACATGTTAAATAGTCCCATCCCTTGCTTATCGCACTATTTGTATTGTTCTGCTTTCATTGCAGTATTTTTTGAATAAACAATGCATCGCTTTTTGCCTATCATTGCATTCCTTTTTCTATCTATATATGTTCACTTATGACATGTTGCATCCGTACGCTTTGGTACGGCCAAATACACCAGGGGCTTAAGTTCCCCAAATTATGGTGTGATAAGTCCGAACACTTTCACAAGTGCAGCACCCGGAACTTATAGCATTATATGCATCGGCTCCGAATCATGTCTTGGGTCAATAGTTGGGTTTGCCCGGCTCCCATGTTTTGGTACCTTACGTTCCGTTATATCAGCTAAGGTAGCGCTGGGAGAACCACTGTGATTGTGCCCCAGTTGAGCTGGGTCGAGCACCTTAGTGGAGAAAGCTAAAACTGACCGTCATGATAAGGCGAGAGCTGGTTGCTGTTCGAGAGGTTTTTTCGAGTCCCTAAAGACTTATGCCGCTTAGAGCGAGGAGCCGGCTTTGTCCGGCCCAGGCGTGGATAGCGCCCCAAATTCGGCCTTCCAAACACTAGGGGCTTCGCCTAAATTTAAAATTATAGAATTCTATGGCTAAGTGGGAGTGTTCAAGCATTATAAGTCGGTTGCCTTGTTCGTTGTGTTGAGCGCCTCCCTTGAAGGACCCAAAAATGGGAAAAAGAGCGCTCAAGTTTATCACGAACACCCCAGCACTCGTGGCATGGGGGCTGAAGCCAACGACTTGCCATCTCTCAAATTTGATAAACAGTCGCACAGAAGGTAATATGTTAAATTAAAAAGCATTGCTTAGCGCATATGAACAAGTTTTCAGCGCACAGGATAGCAAAATGCGAGTCTACTCAAAAATTACATCTTTGGAGCATTTGCCCGCTATAAGGCGGGCACCCTTCAGGACACCTTTATAGTACATCTCGGGTGTGCGATACTCCTTGCCCGGCGGTGGCGCGTCCGTCACAAGCTTCTCGGTGTCCATCTTGCCCAAGTGTACTTTAGCACGGGCAAGGGCCCGACGGGCACCTTCAATGCAGATGGAGTGCTTGATGACTTCAACCCATGGACAAGCGTCCACCAGCCGCCGCACCAAACCGAAGTAGCTCCCAGGCATGGCTTCTTTGGGCCATAGCCGAACTATGAGGTCCTTCATGGCCTGTTCGGCGACCTTATGGAGCTCGACCAGCTGCTTCAGTTGGTCGCTCAGGGGCACCGGATGTCCGGCCTCAGCATACTAAGACCAGAATACCTTCTCCGTCGATCTCCCTTCCTCGTCCCAGTAGAATGCGGTAGCATCGGACACACTGCAGGGCAGATCTGCGAATGCTCCTGGAGAGCTCCGAATTCGGGTAAGTAACAATTAATTCACTTTTACATGCTTGCTTTGCATGAAGAATGCCTTACCCGCCGCTTTAATGCCTCAATTTCCTGGAGGGCTTTTTGGGCTTCGGCCTTAGCGGCTTTGGTACTCTCAAGAGCCGAGGCGAGCTTGGACTCTCAAGTCTTCGAGTCATGCTCCAAACTCTCGTGTTTTTCCACGAGAGCCTGGAGCTCTTGCCGCACCTCCGCCACACGCACCTCATGCTTCTCTCGCTCGGTGCGCTCCGCGGCCGCATTGCGTTCGGCCTCGGACACCGCTTCCTTCAGGGTCGCCACCTCGTTCGTGGCCCCTGCATTACCCATGTTATTCCTGTCATTTTTTGCAACCAAATCCTTTTCTATAAGGTATTACTTTAATAAGGTACTACTTACCTTCCTTGTCCTCGAGCTGCTTCTTGGCACGGCCGAGCTTGTTCTCGGACCGCTCGAGGCTTTGCTTCAATGCATTGACCTCCGCAATCAGTGCGGGAGAGGTCAGTAGCGCAACATGCATTCCCATATTGACATATTTGCGTTAGACTCCTGCGTATATCTTTTTAGATCCTCAGTTCGGCTTTTCTTTCCGAACACCAAACTAAGCATCAGGGGCTACTATCTATGTGGTACTATTTTTACATATCTTAAAATACTTACCTCAAAGCCTGTTAGAAGGCTGGTACAGGCTTCAGTCAGCCCGCTCTTGGCGGACTGAACTTTCTGGATCACCGCACTCATAACAGTGCGGTGCTCCTCGTTGATGGAAACGCCGTTGAGCGCCTCCAGCAAATTATCCGGCGCCTCCGGTTGGACGGAGGCCACCGGCGTCGCAGTCTCGCCCTTCTTATGAAGGGCCCACCCGTCGGACTTCGGAACAACTGTAGGTTCCGGTACGGAGTCCGGCACAGGGCCGGTGTCGGTGTCAAAACCGGCGGATCTAGGGTAGGGGGTCCCGAACTGTGCGTCTAGGCGGATGGTAACAGGAGACAAGGGACACGATGTTTTACCCAGGTTCGGGCCCTCTTGATGGAGGTAAAACCCTACGTCCTGCTTGATTAATATTGATGATGTGTGTTACAAGAGTAGATCTACCACGAGATCAAGGAGACTAAACCCTAGAAGCTAGCCTATGGTATGATTGTTGTTCGTCCTACGGACTAAAGCCATCCGGTTTATATAGACACCAGAGAGGGCTAGGGTTACACAGAGTCGGTTACAATGGTAGGAGATCTACATATCCGTATCGCCAAGCTTGCCTTCCACGCCAAGGAAAGTCCCATCCGGACACGGGACGAAGTCTTCAATCTTGTATCTTCATAGTCTTGGAGTCCGGCCGATGATGATAGTTCGGCTATCCGGACACCCCCTAGTCCAGGACTCCCTCAGTAGCCCCTGAACCAGGCTTCAATGACGACGAGTCCGGCGCGCATGTTGTCTTCGGCATTGCAAGGCGGGTTCTTCCTCCGAATAATTTATAGAAGATTGTGAACACCAGGATAGTGTCCGGCTCTGCAAAAATAAATTCCACGTACCACCGTAGAGAGAATAATATTACACAAGTTCAATCTGCTGACGTATTTTGTGGCGTGACGTCACACCACTACCAAGCCTTTACTCGAATTGTTTTTATTGTACCACCTCAGCGCGTTTAGCGAAGCGGTTTCCTTGGCACGTCTTGTCGAAGCAGAGATCGTGTTCCCCTTATTCCGGGATTCCCATCAATACGGACGTGGGTAACCCAACCGCGCCATTGATTGCAGCGCTTGGGAGATAAGCGAGTTTTACCAGGCCGGTGGGGACACATGTTTTGTCCGCCCATATAAGGGGATAAAGATCCAACCCTTTTACCTGCGCCTTCTTCCTCCTTGGCTTATCCATCTCCGCGAACTCGAGCTCCAGCGCCCAAGTCCGCACTTCTCACCTCAACCTTCTCCAACTATGTCCGGAGCGGGAGGCAAGTGGATGGCCTCCTCCATCATGGAGGGGCAAATCCAGAAGCTGCGCAACACCGGATATTTTGTCCAGCAACATCGCGCACCGGCTCCCCCGACGAGGGAGAGCTCATCCCCACCCCCAGGCCCCATGAGAGGGTAGTATTCCTTCCCCATTTCCTCCGCGGACTGGGCTTCCCACTTCATCCCTTTGTCCGGGGGTTCATGTTCTACTACGGCCTGGATTTCCATGACCTGGCCCCGAATTTCATCCTCAACATCTCGGCGTTTATCATCGTGTGTGAGGCCTTCCTCTGCATCCAGCCCCACTTCGGCTTGTGGCTCAAGACCTTCAGTGTCAAGCCGAAGGTTGTGAAGGGCAGCCAAGCGGAGTGCGGAGGCGCCATGGTGGGCAGGATGTCCCACGTTACTTGGCTGGAGGGCACTTTCATGGAAACCATTAAGGGGTGGCAATCGGGGTGGTTCTACATCACCGAGCCGCGTGACCCTGAATGGGAAGTGGCCCTGAATTCAGATCTGGCATCCCTACACGGCTCACCTCCTGGAAAGAGAGTGGCCGGATCTGGGGTGATTCGGAGGAGCTGACCGGACTCCAAGCATGTATCCAAAAGCTGGTGGACAAGAAACTCAAGCTTGTCAACGTAGTCCAGGTCATGCTCATCCGCCGGATTCTCCCATGCCAACGACGGGGTTTCAACATGTGGGAGTTCGATCTGGCACAGCACCAGACTCTGAGCGGGCTCTGCAACACTACGTACGAAGATGTCTGGAAGGTGTTGTTCAAGGGTGCCGAGGCTCCCGCATACGCTACCGAAGATCGCGGATTCAGCTCGCAGCGTCCGGCTGACGAGGTAAGTGATTTTGTCGCCTGTTTTCCATAGTTTGACTCTATGTAGGATCTAAACTCCCTTTACCTTTGACAGGACTGGCTGGCGAAGGCCGAACAGACTATCTGTCCGGCCCCATTGCCAGAGGACCTAGCGGACGCCCGCCTAACGGGGCTGCTGGCTCCGGCACCCCACGTGGTGCCGGAGAAGAAGGCCAAGAAGAAGGCCACGGGTACTCGAAAGAGTTCCCATTTTCAGGTGTTATCGGATGATGACTCCGAGGCCGACTCCTCCCACAAAGGCGAGGAGGAGAAGAAGAAAGCCTCTCCCCTAGTGGGGGGAGGGAAGAAAAGGAAGGCCTCCCCAACGAGGGAGGCCGAAGGGTCCAAGAAGGGAAAAACTCTTTCCCCGGACTGCTCTGCCAACGCCAGTGACGACGACGAGGACTGGCCTCCAAGGGCCAAGCCCCTGGCGAGATCGTAAGTATCCGGACTCTCGAATAACTTCATGGTTTTTCTTTTCGCCACATAATGTCTTTCTAATGCCGCATACAACCCTGTAGTCCGCCCAAGGATGATCTTCCCGCTTCGTCGAGCGGGTCCTTAGGTGCGTCGGATATGGATTCTCTTCCGACTGCCTCCACCCCCCGTGACACGGACGATGCCGAGGTGGGATCCCGGGAAGGGACCCACCAGGAGGAGGAGGCCCCGGAGGTGTCGCAGGACAACCTCCCAGACTTTGCACCGGACTCGGCCCCGGAACCCATAGTGGCTCCGGAGTCCGGCGGGTGACCCCTTCGTAAGAAGGGCAAGACCGTCACGCCGGCAGCCTCCGTCCAACCGGAGGCGCCGGATAATTTGCTGGAGGCGCTCAATGGCGCCTCCATTGAAGAGGAATACCACACTGTTATGATTGCGGCGGTTCAAAAGGTTCAGCTCGCCAAGAGCGGGCTGACCGAAGCCTGCAGCAGCCTTCTAACAGGCTTTGAGGTAAGAATTTCGATATATTAAAATGGTACCGCATAGACAGTAGCCCCTGATGCTCGGTTCGGTGTTCGGAAAGAAAAGCCGGACTGAGGATCTAAAAAGATATACGCAGGAGTCATAAAAAATATGTCAATATGGGATTGCAGGCTGCGCTGCTGACCTCCGCCGCACTGACTGCGGAGGTCAATACTTTGAAGGAAAGCCTCGAGCGGTCCGAGAACGAGCTCGGCCGTGCCAAGAAGCAGCTCGAGGAAAAGGAAGGTGAGTAACACCTTATTAAAATTGTACCTTACAGAAAAGGATTTTGGTTGCAAAAAGAATGACAAGGATAACGTGGGTATTGCAGGGGCCACTAACGAGGTGGCGACCCTGAAAGAGGCGGTGGCCACGGCCGAATGCAATGCGGCCGCGGAGCGCACCGAGCGAGAGAAGCAGGAGGCGCGGGAGGCGGAGGTACAGCAAGAGCTCCAGGATCTCGTGAAAAACATGAGAGCCTGGAGCATGACTCGAAGACTCAGGAGTCTGAGCTTGCACAGGCTCTTGAGAGTGCCAAAGCCGCTAAGGCCGAAGCCTACAAGGCCCTCCAGGAAATCGAGGCGTTGAAGAAAATAGCAGCGGGTAAGGCATTTTTCATGCAAAGTAAGCATGTGAGTGTTAATTACCTGTTGCTTACCCGAATTCGGAGCTCTCCAGGAGCGTTCGCAGATCTTCCTCGCAGCGTGTCCGATGCTGCCGCGTTCTACCGGGCCGAGGAGGGGAGCTCGACGGAGAAGGTCTTCTGGTCTCAGTATGCTGAGGCCGGACATCCGGTGCCCCTTAGCGACCAGCTGAAGCAGCTGGTCGAGCTCCACAAGGCGGCCGAACAGGCCATGAAGGGCCTCATAGTTCGGCTGTGGCCTAAGGAGGCCATGCCTGGGAGCTACTTCGGCCTGGTGCGGCGGCTGGTGGATGCGTGCCCATGGGTTGAAGTCATCAAGCACTCCGCCTGTATTGAGGGTGCCCGTCGGGCCCTTGCCCGCGCAAAGGTGCACTGGGGCAAGATGGATGCCCAGAAGCTTGTGACGGACCCGCCACCGCAGGGCAAGGAGCACCGCACGCCCGAGATGTATTATAAGAGTGTCCTGAAGGGTGCCCGCACTATTGCGGGTGAGTGCTCCAAAGATGTAATATTTGAGTAGACTCGCATTTTGTTATCCTGTGCGC
Organism: Triticum aestivum; assembly: GCF_018294505.1. NCBI lineage: Eukaryota > Viridiplantae > Streptophyta > Magnoliopsida > Poales > Poaceae > Triticum > Triticum aestivum. The sequence continues at coordinate 637,241,424 of NC_057810.1, forward strand.
TGAAAACTTAGTTCATATGCGCTAAGCAACGCTTGTTAATTTAAAATATTACCTTCTATGCGGCTGTTTATCAAATCTGAGAGATGGCAAGTCGTTGGCTTCGGCCCCCATGCCACGAGTGCTGGGGTGTTCGGGATAAACTTGAGCACTCTTGTTCCCATTTTTGGGTCCATCTAGGGAGGCGCTCAACACAACGAACAAGGCAACCGGACTTATAATGCTTGAACACTCTCACTTAGCCATAGAATTCTATAATTTTAAATTTCGGCGAAGCCCCTAGTCTTCGGAAGGCCAAATTTGGGGCGCTATCCACGCCTGGGCCGGAGAAAAACCGGCACCTCACTCTAAGCGGCATAAGTCTTTAGGGACTCGTAAAAACCTCTCGAACAGCGACCACCTCTCGCCTCATCATGACGGTCAGTTTTAGCTTTCTCCACTGAGGCGTTAACCCAGCTCAACTGGGGCGCAATCGCAGTGGTTCTCCCAGTGCTACCTTAGCCGATACAACGGAACGTAAGGTACCAAAACATGGGAGCCGGGCACACCCAACTATTGACCCAAGACATGATTCGGAGCAGATGCATATAATGCTATAACTTCAGAGTGCCGCACTTGTGAAAGTGTTCGGACTTATCACACCATGATGTGGGGAACATAAGCCCCTGGTGTTTTTTAGCCGTACCAAAGTGTACGGATGCAACATGTCATAAATGAACATATGTATAAGAAAGAAATGCAATTGGAAGCAAGAAGGTGCTGCATTACTTATTCAAGAAGAACTACTGTAAATGCAGAACGATACGAATGGTGCGATAAGCAAGGGGTGGGACTATTAAACATGTCCCCCTCCAGGGGTAGGCTGCGGAATGGTGCGTAAAACAGATTTAATGCTCATAATGGAGACCACCTGGATATTCGTTGTAGCCTTTATCCTTCCCTGGCTGTTGCATCGTGAGTTCGGCAGGTCTGCTGCCGGGCAGGGCCTCTGACGAATGGAGTCCTGTGGGTAAAAAAATAAATAAAAAGAGAAAAAAAAGAATGACACACTTGAGAGCCCCTGGTGTGGTTGAGCCTCATTCTGGGCCTATCGTGGTCGTGCCCCTCTCCCCATGCCCATGGTATCTTCAGAGCGTAATGGTGTATGCGAAGGATCTATCTTGACTTTTTACAGGGGCTGGGGTTGGGGCCGCACTGCTACGCGTGCTCGGAACGTGCCAGGTGGTCTTGTTGTAGGTTACTCCGGGCGCATTTAGCCGTGTCCGGTCGCTTAACGGTCGGACTCGAGAATTGCCTTAAGAGGCTGCACTGTACTTCTGCCGCGAGAGCCGCTGTGTGTTCCTCCGTTCGGAGAGAGCGTTCAGTGTTTCCGTTGACTGTAATGACTCCTCGAGGGCCTGGCATCTTGAACTTGAGGTATGCATAGTGCGGCACCGCGTTGAACTTTGCGAATGCGGTACGTCCGAGCAGAGCATGATAGCCGCTGCGGAACGGAACTATGTCAAAGATTAAGTCCTCGCTTCGGAAGTTATCCGGGGATCTGAAGACCACTTCCAGTGTAACTGAGCCTGTACAATTGGCTTCTACACCTGGTATGACGCCTTTAAAGGTCCTCTTGGTAGGTTTAATCCTTGAGGGGTCTATGCCCATTTTGCACACTGTATCCTGATAGAGCAGGTTCAGGCTGTTGCCGCCGTCCATCAGGACTCTGGTGAGGTGAAATCCATCGACGATTGGGTCTAAGACCAATGCGGCAAATCCGCCGTGGCGGATGCTGGTGGGGTGGTCCCTTCGGTCAAAAGTGATTGGGCAAGAGGACCATGGATTGAACTTCGGGGCAACTGGCTCCATTGCGTATACATCCCTTAGCGCACGCTTCCGCTCCCTTTTGGGTATGTGCGCTGCGTATATCATGTTCACCGTCCGCACCTGTGGGAGGAAACCCTTCTGTCCTCTATTGTTCGGCGGTCGGGTCTCTTTCTCGTCATCGCTATGCAGCCCCTTGTCATTGTTTTCGGCAATTAACTTGCCTGCCTGCTTGAATACCCAACAGTCCCTGTTGGTGTGGTTGGCTGGTTTTTCGGGGGTGCCGTGTATCTGGCACGAGCGGTCGAGTATTTGGTCCAAATTGGACGGACCCGAAGTAGTTTTTTTGAATGGCTTTTTCGCTGACCGGGTTTAGAGCCTCTGAATCCGGCATTGACTGCCGTATCCTCACTATTGTCGTTGTTAATGCGGCGTTTGTTTTTGTTACGACGCAACCTGCCATTACGGTCCTTGATATCCGGACTGCCAGAATTTTTGCTGAGGTTGTTGCTGCGTGCTAGCCAGCTGTCCTCACCCGCGCAGAAGCGGGTCATGAGTGATGTGAGGGCTGCCATGGATTTCGGCTTTTCCTATCCCAGGTGCCGGGCAAGCCACTCGTCACGGATGTTATGCTTGAAGGCCGCGAGGGCCTCCGCATCCTGACAGTCGACGATTTGGTTTTTCTTGGTTAAGAATCGTGTCCAGAATTGTCTGGCCGATTCGTCTGGCTGCTGAATTATGTGGCTTAGGTCATCAGCGTCTGGTGGTCGCACATACGTGCCTTGGAAGTTATCGAGGAATGCGGCTTCCAGGTCTTCCCAACTCCCAATTGACTCTACTGGCAAGCTGTTAAGCCAATGCCAGGCTGGTCCTTTAAGCTTGAGGGGGAGATATTTGATGGCGTGAAGATCGTCACCGCGGGCCATGTGGATGTGAAGGAGATAGTCTTCGATCCAAACTGCGGGGTCTGTTATGCCATCGTAAGATTCAATATTCACGGGTTTAAACCCTTCGGGGATTTGATGATCCATTACTTCATCTGTGAAGCATAGTGGGTGTGCGGCGCCTCTGTACTGGGCGATATCACGACAGAGCTCAAAAGAGCTTATTTTGTTCGGCCCGGCCGGACTTACTGTGTCCGGCGCGACGGTTGTCGTCACGTATCATGGGGCGCCCACGCGATCCATAGATCGATCTTGATTGTCTTGCCTTATCCTTCGATATATCTCGCAAGTCCGGAGCGTTCCCCTGTGGCCTTGTGCTTTTCGAGCGATGCCAGGGTACGGTTCTGGTGAAGGGCCTAGAGGCCTCTCTGTCGCGACCACGGGGTGGTCGGTCAGCCGTATTGTCTGCTGGTGATGCAGGTTCATACGCCTCCTCCTCTAATCGGGGGAGCAGCTTGCGTTTAGGGTAGGTTTTGGAGGGGCGTTCGAGCTCATGCTCTTCAGCCGCGAGGACTTCAGTCCATCTGTCGGCTAGCAGATCTTGATCAGCTCTAAGCTGTTGCTGCTTTTTCTTGAGGCTGTTTGCCGTGGCCATAAGCCTGCGTTTAAAACGCTCTTATTCGACGGGATCCTCAGGCACGATGAATTCCTCGTCGTCGAGGCTCGCCTCGTCTCTGGAGGGAGGCATATAATCCTCTACCTCTTCTTCTGTCGCTCTCTCGTGAGGGCTGGCGTCTCCGTCCTCCTGTGCTGAATCTTGCTGGAGTGGGTTGTCTTCGGCACTGTCTGGGGTGTTATTATCTCCGGTGCCGAAATCTTCATTCTTGCTGTGGCGGGATTTAGAGCGGCGCCGCTGACGCCGGCGCTTGGGCTGTTTCTTGGAGGGGTCATCCTCCGCTATTCCTTCGCCATGCCCATCCTTTGCGATATCCACCATGTATATGTCATATGAAGAGGTGGCTTTCCAGTGCCCGGTGGGCGCTGGTTCTTGGTCGTCTCCGGCATCGTCGTCCATACCGTCGATGTCTTCGGAGTCGTAGTCTAGCATGTCGGTTAGATCGTCGACAGTGGCTACCAAGTGGGTGGTGGGTGGGCTTTGAATTTCTTCGTCGTCCGCATCCCAACCGTCCTGATCGTAGTCTGGCCAGGGCTCTCTCGATAACGAGAGATACTTTAGCGAACTCAAGATGTCGCCGAAAGGTGAGTGTTGAAAGATGTCCGCAGCGGTGAACTCCATGATTGGCGCCCAATCGGAATCGATCAGAGGGGGCGCGGGAGGTTCGGAGTCCGGCGAGGAGTCCGGCACCTCGGAGTCACGAGCTTCATGAGGGACAAGGTCAGTGTTCGGCTCTATCGCCGTAGAGGTTGCAGCCCCCGAGGCGGTGTCTAGCCATCCGTCCTCGATCTGCGCAGCCGCCTCCAGGGTAGTGTCCGGCTGTAGAGCTAAATCATGCTCGCCGTGCCAGTGCGGCACGCTCGGCTGTGGCTCGAATCCAGCGAGGATCAAGTCCCCGCGGATGTCAGCCGTGAAGTTCAAACTTCCAAATCTGACCTGACGGCCAAGGGCGTAGCTTTCGATCTGCTCCAGTTGGCCAAGCGAAATGGCCCGCAGTATGAAGCCGCCGAATACGAAGATCTGTCCGGGGAGAAAGGTCTCACCCTGGACCGCGTCATTGTTGATGATCGAAGAAGCCATCGAGCCTATCGGTGACGACACAAAGGAGCTCTCAATGAAAGCACCAATGTCGGTGTCAAAACCGGCGGATCTCGGGTAGGGGGTCCCGAACTGTCCGTCTTGGCGGATGGTAACATGAGACAAGGGACACGATGTTTTACACAGGTTCGGGCCATCTTGATGGAGGTAAAACCCTACATCCTGCTTGATTAATATTGATGATGTGTGTTACAAGAGTAGATCTACCACGAGATCAAGGAGGCTAAACCCTAGAAGCTAGCCTATGGTATGATTGTTGTTCGTCCTACGGACTAAAACCATCCAGTTTATATAGACACCAGAGAGGGCTAGGGTTACACAGAGTCTGTTACAATGGTAGGAGATCTACATATCCGTATCGCCAAGCTTGCCTTCCACGCCAAAGAAAGTCCCATCCGGACACGGGACGAAGTCTTCAATCTTGTATCTTCATAGTCTTGGAGTCTGACCGATGATGATAGTTCGGCTATCCGCACACCCCCTAGTCCGGGACTCCCTCAGCCGGACTTGGAACCCTCGGGGGTTCCGCCCTCTTTTCGCCTAAAGTCCGGGAGGTCGCCTTGCAGCGCCTCCAGGACCACCTCCTCCTGGCTGGGCCCCTTCTGGGACCCCACCTCGGCGTCGTCTGCATCACGAGGGGTGGAGGCGGTCGGAAGTGAAGTGCTATTCACATCCGATGAACCCAGGGACCCGCTCGACAAAGTGGGGAGATCGTCCTTGAGCGGGCTACAGGGTTGTATTCGGCGTTAGAAGACACTATGCAACAAAAGAGAAATCATGGGTTATTATGGAATCCGGACACTTACGATCTCGCCAGGGGCTTGGCCCTCGAAGGCCACTCCTCTTCGCCGTCGTCGGTGTTGGTGGAACAGTCCGGAGGAAGGGTCCTTCCCTTCTTGGACCCTTCGGCCTCCCCCGTTGGGGAAGCCTTCCTCTTCTTCTCTCCCCCCGCTGGGGGAGAGGCCTCCTTTTTCTCCTCCTCTTATTCGTGGGAGGAGTCCGCCTCGGAGTCATCGGACGATGAGTCCGAGAACACCTAGCCCCGGGAACTCCTCCGAGTTCCCGTGGCCTTCTTCTTGGCCTTCTTCTCCGGCACCACGTAAGGCGCCGGAACCAGCAGCCCCGTTAATCGGGCGTCCGCTGGGTCTTCTGGCAAGGGAGCCGGACAACTAACCTGCCCGGACTTCTTCTGCCAGGCCTTTCAAAGGCAAGGGAGATTAGATCCTGCATAGAATCAAAGCTATGAAAAGCAAGTGTCCCGTAAATGGTACGATAGCTTACCTCGCTGGCATGACGCTGCGAGCTGAATCCACGATCTTTGGTAGTGGATGCGGGAGCCTCGGCGCCCTTGAACAACACCCTCCAGGCGTCTTCGTTGGTAGTGTCGAAGAGCCTGCTCAAAGTCTGGTGCTGTGCCAGATCAAACTCCCACAATTTGAGAGCCCGTTGTTGGCATGGGAGGATCCGACGGACGAGCATGACCTGGACTGCATTGACGAGCTTGATCTTCTCGTTCACAAGATTTTGGACGCAGGTTTGGAGTCCAGTCAGCTCCTCCAAATCACCCCATTTCAGGCCCTTCTCTTTCCAGGAGGTGAGCCGTGTGGGGATGCCAGATCTGAATTTCGGGGCCGCTGCCCATTCTAGGTCACGCGGCTCGGTGATGTAGAACCACCCCAATTGCCACCCTTTGATGGTTTCCACGAATGTGCCCTCGAGCCATGTGACGTTGGGCATCTTGCCCACCATGGTGCCTCCGCACTCCGCCTGCTGGCCGCCCACCACCTTCGGCTTGACATTGAAGGTCTTCAGCCATAAGCCGAAGTGGGGGGGGGGGGTGATGCGGAGGAAGGCCTCGCACACGGCGATAAACGTCGAGATGTTGAGGATGAAATTCGGGGCCAGATCGTGGAAGGCCATAGTAGAACATGAGCCCCCGGACAAATGAGTGGAGTGGGAAGCCCAGTCCGCGGAGGAAATGGGGAAGGAACACCACCCTCTCATGGGGCATGTGGGTGGGGATGAGCTGCCCCTCATATGGGAGCCGATGCGCAATGTCGCTGGACAAGTATCCGGCCTTGCGCAGCCTTTTGATGTGCCCCTCCGTGACGGAGGAGGCCATCCACTTGCCTCCCGCTCCGGACATGATTGGAGAAGGTCGAGGCGAGATGTGCGGACTTGGGTGCTGGAGCTCGAGTGCGCGGAGATGGATAAGCAAAGGAGGAAGAAGGCGTAGATAAAAGGGTGGATCCTTATCCCCTTATATGGGCGGACAAAACTATGCGTCCCCACTAGCCTGGTAAAACTCGCTTATCTCCCAAGCGCCGCAATCAATGGCGCGGTTGGGTTACCCACGCCCGTATTGATGAGAATCCCGGAATAAGGGGGCACGATCTCTGCTTCGACAAGACGTGCCAAGGAAACCGCTTCGCTAAACGCGCTGAGGTGGAACAATAAAAACAATTCGAATAAAGGCTTGGCCGTGGTGTGACGTCATGCCACGAAAATACGTCAGCAGATTGAACTTGTGTAAATATTATTCTCTCTACGGTGGTATGTGGAACTTATTTTGCAGAGCCGAACACTATCCTGGTGTTCACAATCTTCTATGAATTATTCGGAGGACGAACACGCCTTGCAATGCCGAAGACAATATGCGCGCCGGACTCGTCGTCATTGAAGCCTGGTTCAGGGGCTACTGAGGGAGTCCTAGACTAGGGGGTGTCCGGATAGCCAAACTATTACCATCGGCCGGACTCCAAGACTATGAAGATACAAGATTGAAGACTCCGTCCCGTGTCCGGATGGGACTTTCCTTGGCGTGGAAGGCAAGCTTGGCGATACGGATATGTAGATCTCCTACCATTGTAGCCGACTCTGTGTAACCCTAGCCCTCTCCGGTGTCTATATAAACCAGAGGGTTTTAGTCCGTAGAATGAACAACAATCATACCATAGGCTAGCTTCTAGGGTTTAGCCTCCTTGATCTCGTGGTAGATCTACTCTTGTACTACCCATATCATCAATATTAATCAAGCAGGAGTAGGGTTTTACCTCCAACGAGAGGGCCCGAACCTGGGTAAAAACATCCTGTCCCTTGTCTCCTGTTACCATCCGCCTAGACGCACAGTTCGGGACCCCCTACCCGAGATCCGCCGGTTTTGACACCGACAGTGTTCCTCACCATGAACGAGGCAATCAGACTATATGGCTTTATCACTCTCACTTAGCCATAGGAATTCGAGTATGGTGGGCGCAACCCCTTGTGTTCGGAAGACCGTACTAGGGGCTCTATCGGCGCCTGATTGGAAAACCGATCCGTTGCACTTGGCATTTATAATGGCATTATGCGGAATAAATCTTTAAAGATTTTACAACCTTTCGAACAGCTAACTAGCTCTCGCCGTATCATGACAGTCAGTTTTCGGCTTTCTCTACTGAGGTGCTCGTCCGGCAGAACTGGGACACAATCGCAGTAGTTTTCCTAACGCTACCTTAGACGATAGAGCGGAATGTAAGGTACCAAAACATGGGAGCCGGGCAAACCCAACTAATGACCCAAGACATGATTCGGAGCTGATGCATATAATGCTATAAGTTCGGGGTGCTGAGCGACCGAAAAGGTGGCTGAACTTTGTTGCCGTATTATGAGTATTATGAAGCCCCTCGCATAGTGGGGCATAATACGATGTACGGGTGCCCTTTATGGCAAAAATGGCGTCAATGAAGAATGACAGCCGGTAAGTGTTATTTAAGTCTACGCACTGTAGTAGGATGACATGTCTATGCATATGAGTACGGTTTATGATTATGAAAAGAGGTGTTTTTGGCGGAACCTATTGTGGCCGGACTGGAGGAGGCTGTGTGTGGATCTGAAGTGTATCCGGACTGCCTCCTTTGGGGGGGGGGGATTTACTTATGTGTTCCTGCCCTTGTGCGTCCAAGCTGATTCCACGTCGCCAGTCCTGTTCTACGCCAAAGTTAATCTATAGAGACAAATGCTTGAAGGCAGCTGCATGTCCTCTTGTGGTTGAACCGTGGGTGCCTGATCGGAGCCTGGCTAAACCAGGCTGTCATGCCGTAAAATAGCGCGGACTCCTCAGTTGGTGTCCGAGTAGTTGGCTGCCGAATCAAAATTTGATAAACAGGCACGCCTCGCTATTCCAGTAGTGGTATGATTTCCACTCTAAGGGTGGGGTTCGGCCCTGCCCATAATTGTGACTATGTCATGCGGGACTGGCCTAACGTTGTACCCCGCGGCTCATCCCGGTAGTATGTGGTAATTACTGTATAAGGGGACAATGCCGAGGACTTAGTCTTTGGCGTGGTATTTGCTTGGTGATCCGAAGACAACCATTAGTGTGGTGGGCCAGTAAAACTTGGCCTTTGCACCTGGCATCTTTTAGAAGATGTTATTGATAGTTTTATGCCCGCGGGGGCTCGTATGGGATGGAGCCCCCAAACTATTGGGCCGATAGTGAGTGCAATTAAATTGCTATGGTTGATGTTGTCCGGACGGTCGATGTGATCGGAGAAGATCGGCCGTACTTTTGTACTGTGGAGGATCTTCTATTGATTTCGCCATGTTTGGTTGGTCTTTCGTTGTTTGAAAACCTCCTTTCATTGTTTCTGGCGCACGACCGACCATTTTGCTTAGAGGATCCGGCATTCTCTATTGGTGTGCTTGGCCGCCCTTCTAGGGGTACCATGAATTTCACAGGTTGATTGAGTATGTTGCTTGGGCCGGATGGGCTTGAGCTGTTCTTTTTCCACTAACCGGACTGGGGGCCGCTGAATTCGGCACCAACTTCTTTGACTTGATGCTTATGACTATTGCGTCGAGGTTTTTGGATGTTGCCTCGTGTTTCCTGCGTATTGTCCTGGACTGTGGTATATTGACGTCAGGGTGTGGGCTTTAGGTTCGCCTTCTTAGGTTGAGGTGGCGGGTTGTGTCTTGGGTACCCCTTGACGGGGTGGCCGAGTCCGTGTTCCTTGGTGGCCAGGATCTTGGTCCATCTGTTTGTGAGCAAATCTTGGTCAGTTTTAAGCTGATGTTGCTTCTTTTGCAGGTTTTTCGCCGTGGCCATAAGCTGTCACTTAAAGCGAACTTGTTCCATGGGATCCTCAGGCACGCCGAATTCATCGTCGCCGAGGCTCACCTCGTCTTCAGAGGGGGGCATGTAGTTGTCCCTTTCCAAGTATCCGTCCGTCGCTTGTCCGGCCAGCTCGAAGGCAGGTTGATCGGGGTTGTATTCATCTTCGGCACTATTTGGATTGTTTTTGACTGCTGTGCCGGTATTGCTGTGGCGGGGCTTGGAGCGGCGCCGATGATGTCCATGCTTTGCTTTCTTCCCTGAGGGGTTATCCTCCATTGCCTCATCGCCATTGGTTTCCTTCGGAGTGTCCACCATATATATATCATATGAGGAGGTGGCTGTCCACCGCCCCGTGGGCGATGGTTCCTGTTCTTCTCCTGCATTGTCGTCCACACCGTCGATGTCTTCGGAGTCGAAGTCAAGCATGTCAGTTAAATAATCGACCATGACAATGAAGTGGGTGGTGGGTGGGCAACGAATTCCTTCATCGCCTGCTTCCCACTCGAGCCGGGCATAGTTCGGCCAAGAGTCTCCTGACAAAGAGAGAGACTTTAATGAGTTCAGCACGTCGCCAAAGGGCGAGTGCTGGAAGATATCCGCAGCGGTCAACTCCATTACCGGAGCTCAACCAGATTCGGCGGGCTCGGGAGTGCGCAGAATGGAACCTACAGCCGGATACGAGTCCGGGGGTCCGGTGTCACAGGCTTCCTTGGGGGTGAAGCCTGTGTCCGGCTATACCGCCGATGAGTGTGCAGCCTTTGGGGCGGGGTCCATCCACCCGTCCTCGGGCGATGCAATCTGCTCCAGATTTAGGTTAGGGGCTCCTGCAGGGGCGATATCCCAAGCATTGTCTGATAGCAGGTCTAAGCCGTGCTCATCATGACTGTCCGGCGCAGGCCCGAACCCGTTGAAGATCAAGTCTCCGCGGATATCGGCCGTGTAGTTCAGGTTTCCGAACCTGACCTGGTGTCTAGGGGCGTAGCTGTCGATCTGCTCCAGATGGCCAAGCGAATTGGCCCGCAGTGCGAAGCCGCCAAACACGAAGATCTGTCTGGGGAGAAAAGTCTCACCTTGGACCGTGTTGTTGAGGATTGAAGGAGCCATCAAGCCTCGTAGCGACAACACAGAGGAACTCTCAATGAAAGCACCAATGTCGGTGTCATAACCGACGGTTCTCGGGTAGGGGGTCCCAATCTGTGCGTCTAAGGCTAATGGTAACAGGAGGCAAGGGACACAATGTTTTACCCAGGTTCGGGCCCTCTCGATGGAGGTAAAACCCTACTTCCTGCTTGATTGATATTGATGATATGAGTGTTACAAGAGTTGATCTACCATGAGATCGTAGAGGCTAAACTCTAGAAGCTAGCCTACGCTGATTGTGATTCTGTCTATAAGGACTAAACCCTCCGGTTTATATAGACACCGGAGGGGGCTAGGGTTTACATGGAGTCGGTTACAAAGAAAGAAATATAATATCCGGATCGCCAAGCTTGTCTTCCATGCAAAGGAGAGTCCCATCCGGACATGATACGAAGTCTTGAGTCTTGTATCTTCATGGTCCAATAGTTCGGCCAAAGTATATAGTCTGGCTGTCCAGATACCCCCTAATCCAGAACTCCCTCAGTAAGGATACTCTCCTCTCAGTTGACCAACAACTTGTCTTCCACATCTAATTCACGGGATCTCCGATCACAAAGAATAGGTTACCACTGTGAACAACTCATATTGTGGGACTCATACCCATCTCCGTCGATGCATTATCTATCACATTACGTGATAAACCCTTAGTAAAAGGATCTGCTAGATTTTTAGACGTTTGGATATAATCCAATGCAATAACTCTGGAGTTTCTCATTTTCCGGGTAGACTTTAACCTTCTCTGAACTTGTCTTGATGACTTCATGTTATACTTTGAGCTGCTCACTTTCGTGATCACAGTTTGATTGTCGCAGTTCATAAGGATTCCCGGTACAGGTTTCTCAACAATCGACAAGTCACTCAAGAGCCGACAAAGCCAATCTACTTCGACCGTAGCTGTATCTAGTGATGTGAGTTTTGCTTCCACTGTTGACCTTGTTAAGATGGTCTACTTGCAAGACTTCCAAGAAACAGTGCCACCTCCATGAGTGAATACATATCCGCTCGTGGCCTTTATCTCATCAGCATCTGAGATCCAGTTTGAGTCACTATACCCTTCAAGCACCTTTGGGTGCCCAGTGTAGTGAATTCCATAATTCGCAGTGCCTTTCAAATAACGCAAAACTCTCTCTAGAGCTTTCAAATGCACATCTCCTGGTTTTCAGACAAACCGGCTCAGTTTGCTAAGAGCAAAAGAGATGTCAGGTCTTGTAGCACTAGTTAAGTACATAAGTGAGCCAATAATCCGAGAATATTTCAATAGGTCTCTAGCAATTCTTCAATTCTTTCGAAGCAACACACTAGCATCATATGGTGTTGGAGAGGGCTTGCAGTCACTATAGCCAAAGTGACTCAAGATCTTTGCCACATAGTGAGATTGAAGCAATGTAATCCCACCATCATCGTCTCTCAACAACTTGATGTTTAGAATGACATCAGCCACTCCTAAATCCTTCATCTCAAAGCAACGAAATAGGAAATCCTTGACCTCCTTAATAACCTTCAGATTTGTTCCGACAATCAGTATGTCATTAACATACAGGCAACAGATAACTCCCTCGCCCCAACCATGGCGATAGTACACACATTTGTCAACTTCATTCACAACAAAGACTGCAACTGTTAAAGTTCTTTCAAACTTCTCATGCCACTGTTTGGGTGCTTGCTTGAGTCCATACAAAGACTTCAGCAACTTGCACACTTTCCTTTCTTGACCATCTATTACAAACCCATCTGGTTGTTCCATATAAATTTCCTCGTCCAACTCTCCATTTAGGAAAGCAGTCTTAACATCCATTTGATGAACGAGAAGACCATGTGAGGCAGCTAGTGAAAGTAGACCTCGAATAGTGGTCAATCGAGCCACAGGTGAGTAAGTATCAAAGAAGTCTTCACCTTCCTTTTGGGTATAACCCTTGGCCACGAGCCGAGCCTTGTACTTTTCAATAGTACCATCAGGCCTAAACTTCTTCTTGAATTCCCATTTGGATCCTATAGGTTTTCACCCATAAGGACAATCAGTTATCTCCCAAGTTTCATTTGCCACGATGGAATCCATCTCGCTACGAACTGCTTCCTTCCAGTAGTCAGCATCTTCAGATGCAAAGGCCTCTGAAATAGAACTGGGAGTGTCATCTATGAGATACACAAGAAAATCATCACCAAAGGACTTTGCAGTCCTCTGTCTCTAGCCCCTAGTAGGAACTTCATTGTTCTCCTCCACAGGACTTTCAAAGCGTTACATCGAAATGGCAGGTTCAGTAATTGTAACTGGTTCCTGATTCCATGAACTAGGCATCTCCTGATTAGATGAGGTAGCCATATCCTTCATGGGAAAGCTATCTTCAAAGAAAGTCGCATCATTCGACTCCATGATCCTACCGACATGCATGTCAGGTACATCAGATTTTACAACCAAGAATCTATAACCAATGCTATGAAAAGCATATCGAAGGAAAACACAATCCACAGTTTTTGGTCCCAGCTTTCACTTCTTTGGAATTGGCACATTGATTTTCGCCAAACAACCCTAGGTTCGTAGATAAGAGAGTTTTAACCTTTTCTTCTGCCATTCCTCGAATGGAGTTATCTCTTTGTTCTTTGTGGGAACTCCGTTTAGGACATGACATGTTGTCAATATCGCCTCCCCCCACCATGCCTTGGAGAGACCTGATGTGTCTAACATGGCGTTATCCAAACCAGTTAGAGTACGGTTCTTTCTTTCGGCCACCCCATTTGACTAAGGTGAATAGGGAGGCGTCCTCTCATGGATTATACCATGTTCCGCACAAAAGGAATCAAATTCATTTGAGAAATACTCTCCACCACGATCGGTCCTAAGCCTCTTGATCATTCGATCAAGTTGGTTTTCCGCTTCAGCTTTATAGATCTTGAAATAGTTCAAAGCCTCATCCTTAGATTTCAGAAGATACACATGATAGTATCTAGTGGAGTCATCAATTAACGTCATAAAATACTTCTTCCCACCTTTTGTTAAAACACCATTCATTTCACATAGATCTCAATGTATGAGCTCTAATGGTGCAAGATTTCTCGTTTTCGCAGTTACATGAGACTTACAAGGTTGCTTAGCTTGCACACACACTTGACACTTAGATCCCTTGATAGTGGTGAAACTAGGGATTAAGTTTAACTTCGTTAGTCGCGACATGCAACCAAAGTTAACATGACAGAGACGTGAATGCCACACATTTTATTCACTATTGTTGCAAACATGGTTAACAACTTCATTGCAAACGTCTGATAAGGATAAACGAAACAGGCCTCCTGACTCATAGCCTTTACCAACAAAGGTTCCATACTTGGATATTACAAATTTATTCGACTCAAAGACAAGCTTGTAGCGATCTCTACACAGAAGAGATCCGCTAACAAGATTTTTATTGACAGCCGCATGATCTTTCCCGAAGTAAACTTCAGATCGACCGTGCCAACACCATGAATAGAAGCACTTGAACCGTTGCCCATCAACACAGTTGAAGTCCCTGCGGTATGGTAAGATGAAAACATGGAAATATCACCGCATACATGCACATTAGCATCCATGTCAATCAACCAATCAGGAGAATGACATACTGAAAGAATAGTGGGAAATATACCATACCTAGCATCCTTCATGTCAGTGTCTCCATTGACAACATTAGCGGTCTTGCCGCCTTTCCCAGGATGACGCTTGTCATAGAGATTAGGGAAACTTGGAGCCCAATGATCAGGATCCCCACAAACATGACAAACACCTTTCTTCTTGTCATTCTTCTTCTTGAAGTTTGTGTGCTGCACAACCTTGTTCTTCCCATCAAACTTGCCCTTGTTCTTGAACTTGTGGGGCTGGAAGTTCTTCTTCTGTACCAGATTGGCACTAGAACCTCCCTCAATACCTCGAGCACGGTTGTCCTTTGCTCTCGCCTTTTCTTCCACATCAAGAGTACCAATCAGATCCGGAACGGAAAACTCCTACCTCTTATGCTTCAGTAAGGTAGCAAAGTTCCTCCACGTGGGAGGAATCTTAGTGATACCATTGTTGGGGAACGTAGTAATTTCAAAAAAATTCCTACGCACAGGCAAGATCATGGTGATGCATAGCAACAAGAGGGGAGAGTGTCTTCCACGTACCCTCGTAGACCGTAAGCGGAAGCGTTATGACAACGCGGTTGATGTAGTTATACGTCTTCATGATTGACTGATCCAAGTACCGAATGTATGGCACCTCCGCAATATGCACACGTTCAGGTCAGTGACGTCCCGCGAACTCACGATCCGGTAGAGCTTCGAGGGAGAGTTCCATCAGCACGACGGCGTGATGATAGTGTTGATGAAGCTACCGACGCAGGGCTTCACCTAAGCACTGCTACGATATGACTGAGGTGGATTATGGTGGAGGGGGGCACCGCACACGGCTATCAATGATGAACTTGTGTGTCTTGGGGTGCCCCCCCGCCCCCGTATATAAAGGAGCTAGGGGGAGGCGGCCGGCCAGGAGGAGGGCGCGCCAAGGGGGGAGTCCTACTCCCACCGGGAGTAGGACTCCTCCTTTCCTAGTAGGAGTAGGAGAAGGGGGAAGGAGGAGAGAGTGGGGGGGGGGACGAAAGGGGGGCGCTGCCCCCCTCCTTGTCCAATTTGGACGAGGGAGGGGGCGCGCGGCCCTGCCTTGGCCTCCCCTCCTCTTCTCCACTAAGGCCCATATGTCCCATTATACTCCCCGGGGGGTTCCGGTAAACCCCGGTACTCCGGTATATGCCCGAACGTGCCCGGAACACTTCTAAAGTCCAAACATAGTCATCCAATATATCAATCTTTATGTCTCGACCATTTTGAGACTCCTTGTCATGTCTGTGATCATATACGAGATTCCTAACTACCTTCGGTACATCAAAACACATAAACTCATAATACCGATCGTCACCGAACGTTAAGCATGCGGACCCTATGGGTTCGAGAACTATGTAGACATTACAGAGACATGTCTCCGATCAATAAATGATACATATCCAACGTATCTATAATTTTTGATTGTTCCATGCTATTATATTACCCGTTTGGGATGTTTATGGGCTTTACTTTACAAATTTATATCATTTTTGGGACTAACCTACTAACCGGAGGCCCAGCCCAAATTGTTGTTTTTTTGCCCATTTCAGTGTTTCGAAGAAAAGGAATATTAAACGGAGTTCAAACGGAATGAAACCTTCGGGAGCGTGATTTTTGGAATAAACGTGATCCAGAGGACTTGGAGTGGAAGTCAGGCAATAATCGAGGCGGCCACGAGGGTGGAGGGCGCGCCCCCTACTGGGCACACCCCCTATCTCATGGGCCCCTCGGGAGTCCACCAACCTACTTCTTCCTCCTATATATACCCATGTACCCCAAAAACATCAGGGGAGCCAACGAAAAACTATTTCCAATGTCGTAACCTTCTGTATCCGTGAGATCCCATCTTGGAGCCTTCGTCGGCGCTCCGCCAGAGGGGGAATCGATCATGGAGGGCTTCTACATCAACACCATAGCCTCTCCGATGAGTTGTGAGTAGTTTACCACAGACCTTCGGGTCCATAATTATTAGCTAGATGGATTCTTCTCTCTCTTTGGATCTCAATACCATGTTCTCCTTGATCTTCTTGGAGATCTATTCGATGTAACTCTTTTTGTGGTGTGTTTGTCGAGATCCGATGAATTGTGGGTTTATGATCAAGTTTATCTATGAGAAATATTTGAATCTCCTCTGAATTCTTTTATGTGTGATTAAGTTATCTTTGCAAGTCTCTTCGAATTATCAGTTTGGTTTGGCCTACTAGATTGATCTTTCTTGCAATGGGAGAAGTGCTTAGCTTTGGGTTCAATCTTGCGGTGTCCTTTCCCAGTGACAGCAGGGGCAGCAAGGCACGTATTGTATTGTTGCCATCGAGGATAAAATGATGGGGTTTATATCATATTGCATGAGTTTATCCCTCTACATCATGTCATCTTTCTTAATGCGTTACTCTGTTCTTTATGAACTTAATACTCTAGATGCATGCTGGATAGCGGTCAATGTGTGGAGTAATAGTAGTAGATGCAGGCAGGAGTCGGTCTACTTGTCACGGATGTGATGCCTATATACATGATCATGCCTAGATAATCTCATAATTATTCCTTTTCTATCAATTGCTCGACAATAATTTGTTCACCCATCGTAATACTTTTGCTATCTTGAGAGAAGCCACTAGTGAAACCTATGGCCCCCGGGTCTATCTCTTATCATATAAGCTTTCAATCTACTTTTATTTGCATCTTTTACTTTTCCTATCTATATTATAATATACCAAAAATTTATTTATCTTATCATATTATCTCTATCAGGTCTCACTTTCGCAAGTGGCCGTGAAGGGATTGACAACCCCTTTATTGCGTTGGTTGCGAGTTCTTGTTTGTTTTTGTAGGTGCGTGGGACTTTTGAGGAGCCTCCTACTGGATTGATACCTTGGTCTCAAAAACTGAGGGAAATACTTACGCTACTATTGCTGCATCACACTTTCCTCTTCAAGGAAAACCAACGCAAGCTCAAGACGTAGCAAGAAGGATTTCTGGCACCGTTGTCGGGAGGTCTTTGCTCAAGTCAAGACAAACCAAGTACCCATCACAAACTCATCTCCCTCGCATTTACATTATTTGCCATTTGCCTCTCGTTTTCCTCTCCCCCACTTCACCCTTGTTGTTTTACTCGCCCTCTCTTTCCCAATCTCCTCTCTCTCTCTTTTGCTTGCCTTTTTGTTTGCTTGTGTGTTGGATTGCTTGTCGCGATGGCGCAAGATAATACCAAATTGTGTGATTTATACAATACCAATAATAATGATTTCCTTAGTACTCCGATTGCTCCTCTTAATGATGTTGAGCCTTGTGAAATCAATACTGCTTTGCTGAATCTTGTTATGAAAGATCAATTCTCCGGCCTTCCTAGTGAAGATGTCGCTACTCATCTAAACAACTTTGTTGTTTTGTGTGAGATGCAAAAGAAGAAAGATATAGATAATGATATTGTTAAATTGAAGTTATTTCCATTTTCACTTAGAGATCGTGCTAAAGTTTGATTTTCGTCTTTGCCTAAAAATAGTATTGATTCATGGAACAAGTGCAAAGATGCTTTTATCTCTAAGTATTTTCCTCCCGCTAAGATCATCACTCTTAGGAACGATATTATGAATTTTAGACAACTTGATCATGAGCATGTTGCCCAATCTTGGGAAAGAATGAAATTGATGATTCACAATTGCCCTACTCATGGTTTGGATTTATGGATGATCATACAAATTTTTTATGCCGGATTGAACTTTGCTTCTAGAAATCTTTTAGATTCGGCCACGGGAGGCACTTTTATGGAAATCACTTTAGGAGAAGCTACCAAACTCCTTGATAATATTATGGCTAATTATTCTCAATGGCACACCGAAAGATCTACTAGTAAAAAAGTGCATGCTATAGAAGAAATTAATGTTTTGAGTGGAAAGATGGATGAACTTATGAAATTGTTTGCTACTAAGAGTGCTTCTATTGATCCCAATGATATGCCTTTGTCTACTTTGATTGAGAATAATAATGAATCTATGGATGTTAATTTGGTAATAGGAATAATTTTGTAACAATGCTTATAGAGGAAACTTTAATCCTAGACCGTTCCCTAGTGATTCTTCTAATAATTACAGAAATTCCTACCACAATTCTTATGGTAATTATAATAAGATGCTCTCTGATTTTGAGAATAGTGTGAAAGAATTTATGATCTCTCAAAAGAATTTTAATGCCATGCTTGAAGAAAAATTGCTTAAAGTTGATGATTTGGCTAGGAACGTTGATAGACTTTCGCTTGATGTTGATTCTTTGAAACTTAGATCTGCTCCTCCTAAGCATGATATCAATGAGTCTCTCAAAGCAATGAGAATTTCCATTGATGAGTGTAAGGAAAGAACCGCTAGATTGCGTGCTAAGAAAGATTACTTTGTAAAGGTGTGGTCTTCTAGTTTCCATGAAAATAATGATGAAGATCTTAAAGTTATTGATGTGTCCCCTATTAGATCTTTGTTTTGCAATATGAATCTTAATAATGATGGGACTGGAGATGAGTCAACTTTAGTTAAAAGGCGTCCCAATGATTCGGAGTTTTTAGATCTTGATGCTAAATTTGGTAAAAGTGGTATTGGAGAGGTCAAGACTTTTAATAGCACTGAACCCACTATCTTGGATTACAAGGAATTTAATTATGATAATTGTTCTTTAGAAAGTTGTATTTCCTTGTTGCAATCCGTTGTGAATTCTCCTCATGCTTATAGTCAAAATAAAGCTTTTACCAAACATATTGTTGATGCCTTGATGCGATCTTATGATGAAAAACTTAATTTAGAAGTTTCTATACCTAGAAAACTTAATGATGAGTGGGAACCTACTATAATATTAAAATTAAAGATCATGAGTGTTATGCTTTATGTGATTTGGGTGCTAGTGTTTCCACGATTACAAAAACTTTATGTGATATTCTAGGTTACCATAATCTTGATGATTTCTCTTTAAATTTGCACCTTGCGGATTCCACCATTAAAAAGCTATGGGAAGGATCAATGATGTTCTCATTGTTGCAAATAGGAATTTGGTGCCCGTAGATTTTATTGTTCTTGATATAGATTGCAATCTTTCATGTCCTATTATTCTTGGTAGACCTTTCCTTAGAACAATTGGTGCGATTATTGCTATGAAGGAAGGGAATATTAGATTCCAATTTCCATTAAGGAAAGGCATGGAGCACTTTCCAAGAAAGAAAGTCAAATTACCTTATGAATCTATCATGCGAGCTACTTATGAATTGAGTGCCAAAGATGGCACCACTTAGATCTATCCTCGCTTTTATGCCTAGCTAGGGGCGTTAAACGATAGCGCTAGTTGGGAGGCAACCCAATTTTATTTGTGATTTTTGCTTCTGTTTAGTAATAAATTTTGCATCTACCTTCTGTTTAGATGTGTTTTTATGTTTTAATTAGTGTTTGTGCCAAGTAGAACCTATAGGATAACCTATGGTGATAGTTAATTTGATTCTGCTGAAAAACAGAAACTTTGCGCGCATGAAAATAATTTTGGTAATTCACAGAAACGTGATTTTGCATTGATTCTTTTTGATGTAGATCAATAGAAAAATTGCCCAGGACTTACTATTTTGGTAGGATTTTTAGAGTTCCAGAAGTATTCGAGAGTTATAGATTGCTACAGACTATTCTGTTTTTGACAGATTTGTTTTTTGTGTGTTGTTTGCTTATTTTGATGCATCTATGGCTAGTATTAAGTGGTATGAACCATAGAGAACTTGGAATACAGTAGGTTTAACACCAATATAAATAAAGAATGAGTTCATTACAATACATTTTTCAAAAAAGAGTGTTTTATTGACTCATACAGTAGCATCGAGGGATACAATCATTATGAGTACACCCGGCCTCTGCATAACTAAGATGCACACAGCCAGCACAACACACACACACACACACACAAATGATCACGCCGGCAAAGGCAAAGTCATGCAAAGACCAAAGCTATGCCTAGGCGGACGAAGAAAAGAAAAAAACCGAAGCAATGAAAACAACGATTGACGATGTACAACGGTGACCATCGGCCCCAGTCATTACAATACATTATGTGGTGGTTTTGCTTTCTTTCACTAACGGAGCTTATGAGATTTCCTATTGAGTTTTGTGTTGTGAAGTTTTCAAGTTTTGGGTAAAGATTTGATGTACTATGGAATAAAGAGTGGCAAGAGCCTAAGCTTGGGGATGCCCATGGCACCCCAAGATATTCAAGAATAGCCAAAAGCCTAAGCTTGGGGGTGCCCCGGAAGGCATCCCCTCTTTCATCTTCGTTTATCGGTAACTTTACTTGGGGCTATATTTTTATTCACCACATGATATGTGTTTTGCTTGGAGCGTCTTGTATGATATTAGTCTTTTCTTTTTAGTTTACCACAATCATCCTTACTGTACACACCTTTTGGGAGAAACCCACTTGTTTGGAATTTATTAGAATACTATATGTGCTTCACTTATATCTTTTGAGCTATATAGTTTTTGCTCTAGTGCTTCACTTATATCTTTTAGAGCATGGCGGTGGCTTAATTTTGTAGAAATTGTTAGTATCTCATGCTTCACTTATATTATTTCGAGAGTCTCTTAGAACATCATGGTATTTTCTATGGTTATAAAATTGGTCCTAGAATGGTGAGCATACAAGTTGGGTATAATAAAAACTATCATAGGATGTGAATTGGATGCTATGATCAATTTGATACTTGATAATTGTTTTGAGATATGAAGGTAGTGATATTAGAGTCATGCTAGTTGGGTGATTATAAATTTAAAGAATGCTTGTGTTGAAGTTAGCAAGTCCCGTATCATGCACGTATGGTGAAAGTTGTGTAACAAATTTGAAACATGAGGTGTTCTTAGATTGTGCATCCTTATGAGTGGCGGTCGGGGGCGAGCGATGGTCTTTTCCTACCAATCTACCCCCCTAGGAGCATGCGCATAGTGCTTGGTTTTTGATGATTTGTAGATTTTTGCAATAAGTATATGAGTTCTTTTTTACTAATGTTGAGTCCATGGATTATACGCACTCTCACCCTTCCATCATTGCTAGCCTCTTCGGTACCGTGCATTGCTCTTTCTCACCTTGAGATTTGGTGCAAACTTCGCGGGTGCATCCAAACCACGTGATATGATATGCTCTATCACACATAAACCTCCTTATATCTTCCTCAAAACAGCCACCATACCTACCTATTATGGCATTTCCATAGCCATTCCGAGATATATTGCCATGCAACTTTCCACTGTTCCGTTTATCATCATGACACACATTATCATTGTCATATTGCCTTGCATGATCATGTAGTTGACATCGTATTTGTGGCAAAGCCACCATGCATAATTTTTCATACATGTCACTCTTGATTCATTGCCCATTCCGGTACACCGCCGAAGGCATTCATATAGAGTAATATCTTGTTCTAGTATTGAGTTGTAATTCATGAGTTGTAAATAAATTGAAGTGTGATGATCATTATTATTAGAGCATTGTCCCCAAATAAAAAAAAGCCAAAAAAGGGAAGGCCCAAAAAAATAAAAAAGTGGGCAATGTTACTATCTCTTTTTCCACACTTGTGCTTCAAGTAGCACCATGTTCTTCATATAGCGAGTCTCATATGTTGTCACTTTCATATACTAGCAGGAATTTTTCGTTATAGAACTTGGCTTGTATATTCCTACGATGGGCTTCCTCAAAATGCCCTAGGTCTTCGTGAGAAAGAAAGTTGGATGCACACCCACTAGTTTCTTTTGTTGAGCTTTCATACATTTATAGCTCTAAGTGCATCCGTTGCATGGCAATCCCTACTCCTCATGTTGACATCAATTGATGGGCATCTCCATAGCCCGTTGATTATCCTCGTCAATGTGAGACTTTCTCCTCTTTTGTCTTCTCCACACAATCCCCATCATCATATTCTATTCCACCCATAGTGCTATATCCATGGCTAAAGTTGAAAAAGTTTGAGATTATTTAAGTACGAAACAATTGCTTGGCTTGTCATCGGGGGTGTATAAGATGGGAGCATTTTTGTGTGACGAAAATGAAGCATAGCCTAACTATATGATTTTGTAGGGATGAACTTTCTTTAGCCATGTTATTTTGAGAAGACATGATTTCTTTGATTAGTATGCTTGAAGTATTACTATTTCTCATGTCAATATGAACTTTTATTTTGAATCAATTGGATCTGAACATTCATGCCACAATAAAGAAAATTACATTGAGAATTATGCTAGGTAGCATTCCACATCAAAAATTCTTTTTTTATCATTTACCTACTCGAGGACGAGCAGGAATTAAGCTTGGGGATGCTTGATACGTCTCCAACATATCTATAATTTTTTATCATTCCATGCTATTATATTACCCGTTTTGGATGTTTATGGGCTTTACTTTACACATTTATATCATTTTTGGGACTAACCTACTAACCGGAGGCCCAGCCCGAATTGATGTTTTTTTGCCTTTCAGTGTTTCGAAGAAAAGGAATATCAAATGGAGTCCAAACGGAATGAAACCTTCGGGAGCGTGATTTTTGGAACAAACGTGATCCAGAGGACTTGGAGTGGAAGTCACGCAACAATCAAGGAGGCCACGAGGGTGGAGGGCGCCCCCCTACTGGGTGCGCCCCCTATCTCGTGGGCCCTTCGGGAGTCCACCGACCTACTTCTTCCTCCTATATATACCCATGTAGCCCGAAAACATCAGGGGAGCCAACGAAAAATTATTTCCACCGCCATAACCATCTTTATCCGCGAGATCCCATCTTGGAGCCTTCGCCAGTGCTCCGCCGGAGGGGGAATCGATCACGGAGGGCTTCTACATCAACACCATAGCCTCTCCGTTGAGTTGTGAGTAGTTTACCACAGACCTTCGGGTCCATAGTTATTAGCTAGATGTCTTCCTCTCTCTGTTTGGATCTCAATACCATGTTCTCCTTGTTCTTCTTGGAGATCTATTTGATGTAACTCTTTTTGCGGTGTGTTTGTCGAGATTTGATGTAACTCTCAATACCATATAGGATCAAGTTTATCTATGAGAAATATTTGAATCTCCTCTAAATTCTTTTATGTGTGATTAAGTTATATTTGCAAGTCTCTTTGAATTATCAGTTTGGTTTGGCCTACTAGATTGATCTTTCTTGCAATGGGATAAGTGCTTAGCTTTGGATTCAATCTTGCGGTGTCCTTTCCCAGTGACAGCTGGGGCAGCAAGGCACGTATTGTATTGTTGCTATCGAGGATAAAAAGATGGGGTTTATATCATATTTCATGAGTTTATCCCTCTACATCATGTCATCTTTCTTAATGCGTTACTCTATTCTTTATGAACTCAATACTCTAGATGCATGCTGGATAGCGGTCGATATGTGGAGTAATAGTAGTAGATGCATGCAGGAGTCGGTCTACTTGTCACGGACGTGATGCCTATATACATGATCATGCCTAGATAATCTCATAATTATTCGCTTTTCTATCAATTGGTCGATAGTAATTTGTTCACCCACCGTAATACTTTTGCTATCTTGAGAGAAGCCACTAGTGAAACCTATGGCCCCCGGGTCTATCTCTTATCATATAAGCTTTCAATCTACTTTTATTTGCATCTTTTACTTTTCCTATCTATATTATAAAATACCAAAAATATATTATCTCTATCAGATCACACTTTCGCAAGTGGCCGTGAAGGGATTGACAACCCCTTTATTGCGTTGGTTGCGAGTTCCTGTTTGTTTGTGTAGGTGTGTGGGACTTTTGAGGAGCCTCCTACTGGATTGATACCTTGGTTCTCAAAAACTAAGGGAAATACTTATGCTACTAGTGCTGCATCACCCTTTCCTCTTCAAGGAAAACCAACGCAAGCTCAAGACGTAGCAATAACCAATAGCAGAACCTGGATGCTCATATTGGCTCCTACATATTCTACGAAGATCTTTATCGATCAAACCGCATAACAACATATGTTGTTCCCTTTGTCATCGGTATGTTACTTCCCCGAGATTTGATCGTCGGTATCTAATACCTAGCTCAATCTCATTACCGGCAAGTCTCTTTACTCGTTCTGTAATACATCATACCGCAACTAACTCATTAGTGACATTGCTTGCAAGGCTTATAGTGATGTGCATTACCAAGAGGGCCCAGAGATACCTCTTTGATAATTGGAGTGACAAATCCTAAGCTTGATCCATGCCAACTCATCCAGTACCATCGGAAACACCTGTAGAGCACCTTTATAATCACCCAGTTACGTTGTGACGTTTGGTAGCACACAAAGTGTTCCTCCGGTAATTGGGAGTTGCATAATCTCATAGTTATAGGAACATGTATAAGTCATGAAGAAAGCAATAGCAACATACTAAACGATCAAGTGCTAAGCTAACGGAATGGGTCAAGTCAATCACATCATTCTCCTAATGATGTGATCCCGTTTATCAAATGACAACTCATGTCTATGGTTAGGAAACCTTAACCATCTTTGATCAATGAGCTAGTCACATAGAGGCATACTAGTGACACTTCATTTGTCTATGTATTCACACATGTATTATGTTTCCGGCTAATACAATTCTAGCATGAATAATAAACATTTATCATGAAATAAGGAAATAAATAATAACTTTATTATTGCCTCTAGGGCATATTTCCTTCAGTCTCCCACTTGCACTAGAGTCAATAATCTAGATTACATAGTAATGATTCTAACACCCATGGAGTCTTGGTGCTGATCATGTTTTGCTCATGAGAGAGGCTTAGTCAACAGGTCTGCAACATTCAGATCCGTATGTATCTTGCTAATCTCTATGTCTCCCACCTGGACTTGGTCACAGATGGAATTGAAGCGTGTCTTGATGTGCTTGGTTCTCTTGTGAAATCTGGATTCCTTTGCCTAGGCAATTGCACCCGTATTATCACAAAATATTTTCATTGGACCCGATGCACTAGGTATGACACCTAGATCGGATATGAACTCCTTCATCCAGACTCCTTCATTTGCTACTTCCGAAGCACCTATGTACTCCGCTTCACACGTACAGCCCACCACGACGCTTTGTTTAGAACTGCACCAACTGACAGCTCCACTGTTCAATATAAACATGTATCCGGTGTGCGATTTAGAATCGTCCGGATCAGTGTCAAAGCTTGCATCGACGTAACCATTTACGACAAGCTCTTTGTCACCTCCATAAACGAGAAACATATCCTTAGTCCTTTTCAGGTATTTCAGGATGTTCTTGACCGCTGCCTAGTGATCCACTCCTGGATTACTTTGGTACCTCCCTGCTAAACTAATAGCAAGGCACACATCAGGTCTAGTACACAACATTGCATCAGGGCTGAAGCATAGGGAACATTTTTCATTTTTTCTCTATCTTCTGCAGTGGTCGAGCATTGAGTCTGACTCAACTTCACACCTTGTAACACAGGCAAGAACCCTTTCTTTGCTTGATCCATTTTGAACTTTTTCAAAACTTTGTCAAGGTATGTGCTTTGCGGAAGTCCAATTAAGCGTCTTGATCTATCTCTATAGATCTTGTTGCCCAATATGTAAGCAGCTTCACCAAGGTCTTTCATCGAATTTTTTATTCAAGTATCCTTTTATGCTATCTAGAAATTCTATATCATTTCTTGAAACTGGTGGTCTTATTGACCGTCAACACTTGATGCTCCTTCTTGATTTCTACCTCCACTGCCTTTAGCATTGCGAAGAGCTCGGGAATTGTCTTGTTCATCCCTTGCATATTATAGTTCATCACGAAGCTCTTGTAGCTTGGTGGCAGTGATTGAAGAATTCTGTCAATGACACTATCATCAGGAAGATTAACTCCCAGTTGAGTCAGGTGATTATTATACACAGACATTTTGAGTATATGTTCACTGACAAAACTATTCTCCTCCATCTTGCAGCTATAGAACTTATTGGAGACTTCATATCTCTCAATCCGGGCATTTGCTTGAAATATTAACTTCAACTCCTAGAACATCTCATATGCTCCATGACGTTCAAAACATCGTTGAAGTCCTAGTTCCAAGCCGTAAAGCATGGCACATTGAACTATCGAGTAGTCATTAGCTTTGCTCTGCCAGACGTTCTTAACGTCGTCAGTTGCATCTGCAGCAGGCCTGGCACCTAGCGGCGCTTCAAGGACGTAATTCTTCTATGCAGCAATGAGGATAATCCTCAAGTAACGGACCCAGTCTGTGTAATTGCTACCATCATCTTTCAACTTAGCTTTCTCAAGGAACGCATTAAAATTCAACGGAACAGCAACATGGGCCATCTATCTACAACAACACGGGCCATCTATCTACAACAACATAGACAAGCAAAATACTATTAGGTAATAAGTTCATGATAAATTTAAGTTCAATTAATCATATTACTTAAGAACTCCCACTTAGACAGAATCCCTCTAATCATCTAAGTGATCACGTGATCCAAATCAACTAAACCAAAACCGATCATCACGTGAGATGGAATAGTTTTCAATGGTGAACATCACTATGTTGATCATATCTACTATATGATTAACGTTCGACCTTTCGGTCTTAGTGTTTCGAGGCCATATCTGCATATGCTAGGCTCGTCAAGTTTAACCCGAGTATTTCTGACTGTGCAAAACTAGCTTACACCCGTTGTAGGTGAACGTTGAGCTTATCACACCCGATCATCACGTGGTGTCTCGGCACGACAAACTTTGGCAACGGTGCATACTCAGGGAGAACACTTATACCTTGAAATTTAGTGAGAGATCATCTTATAATGCTACTATCAATCAAAGCAAAATAAGATGCATAAAAGATAAACATCACATGCAATCAATATAAGTGATATGATATGGCCATCATCATCTTGTGCCTTTGATCTCCATCTCCAAAGCACCGTCATGATCACCATCATCACTGGCACGAAACCTTGATCTTCATCATAGCATTGTTGTCGTCTCGCCAACTATTGCTTCTACAACTATCGCTACCGCTTAGTGATAAAGTAAAGCAATTATAGGGTGATTGCATTGCATACAATAAAGCGACAACCATATGGCTCCTGCCAGTTGCCGATAACTCCATTAAAAAACATGATCATCTCATGCAATAAAATTTAGCATCATGTCTTGACCATATTACATCACAACATGCCCTGCAAAAACAAGTTAGACGTCCTCTACTTTGTTGTTGCAAGTTTTACGTGGCTGCTATGGGCTGAGTAAGAACCGTTCTTACCTACGCATCAAAACCACAACAATATTTTGTCAAGTTAGTGTTGTTTTAACCTTCTCAAGGACCAGGCGTAGACACACTTGGTTCAACTAAAGTTGGAGAAACTGACACCAGCTAGCCACCTTTGTGCAAAGCACGTTGGTAGAACCAATCTTGTGTAAGCGTACGCGTAATGTTGGTCCGGGCCGCTTCATCCAACAATATCGCCGAACCAAAGTATGACATGCTGGTAAGCAGTCTGACTTGTATCGCCCACAACTCACTTGTGTTCTACTCGTGCATATAACATCTACGCATAAACCTGGCTCTGATACCACTATTGGGGAACGTAGTAATTTCAAAAAAATTCCTACGCACACGCAAGATCATGGTGATGCATAGCAACGAGAGGGAAGAGTGTCGTCCACGTACCCTCATAGACCATAAGCGGAAGCGTTATGACACGCGGTTGATGTAGTCGTACGTGTCGGTGGGAAACGACACCTATGGGATCACAAGAATCCCTACTCCGGTTACGGGGCGCGGGGTTGTGAGAAGAGCAGGATTAGTAGTTGACACGGGGATCGTTTACCCAGGTTCGGGCCGCGAGGACGCGTAAAACCCTAGTCCTGCTTGGTTTCTGTATTGAGTGTTCTTGAGCTCTTAAACTAGCTACGGGTGATGCGTGGTTTGAAAGAGCCGAATCCTTTTCTTGTATGCCATGGGCCTCCTTTTATAGGCGAAAGGGATTGCCACAGTGGCACACAGGAGGTGGAAAGGCCTACAGTATTGCGAGCTTATCGCTCGTATTATAGGACAAGATGCATTTAATGCATGGCTTAGGTTTCCTTCACTTTATCGGGGACGGGAGCGAGGCCCGTCCCATCCGTCGCTCCTCCTCCTTGCTTTGACATGCGTCCTAGCCAGTGACGCATGCGGTGCCATGTAGTTAGGCAAGAAGCTGAGGTGGCGTGGTGGTGGAGCCTCCACGAAGATCTGCATGCTGCCATGCAGGTGCCTGCTGAGTTGGCCTGGAAGCTGCATGTTGCCATGCAGGTGCCTGCCCAGCTGGTTGGGCTGGCAGCTGCATGCGAATGGCGGCGGGAATGTGATTGGTGCAGGCGTGGTAGTGGCCCTGCTGTCGCCTCTGGCAAGGGTCTTGTTGGGTGGCCCGGCAAGGGTCTTGCCGTGGCGCGCTGGCGTCCCCGGCAATGATCTTGCTGGGGGTCTTGTGAATTTCTTCGGTAAGGATCTTGACAGGGAGTGTTGCCTTCCAATCCTCATCTGATCTTGAGCATTCTATGTCTTCACAAAGATCTGCATGCCACCATGGAGGTGCCTCTTGAGCCCTGGTCCAACGTGGTCGGTGTTCGAGACTATGGCTCGAGGGTGGCCCGCTCGCTGGTGTGGGTGAGCTGCCCCGGCAAGGGGCTTGCCGGGGTTGCGGAGGCTGCCCCCTGGCAAGGGTCTTGCCGGGGAAACCTGCTTCGCCCATCTGCACTTTGCGGCCTTGGTCCTTGATGTTGCCTTGTTCGTCTCGAGCCTTCGACTTCTCTCCGGCTACCCTCCTTTGCCCTGCTATGCATGGTCACGGCGCGTGGCTTCGACTGCCCATGCACAAGTAAAGGGGTCAAAATGAGAGCCCCTATTTTTGTACCCTGATAGGAGCCCCCGGGCCTGGGCCACACATAAGCGCGACACGTTGTTGGGCCAGGCCCAGAATGGTGCGTGGGCAGGCGGGGCAGATTTCACCGCGGTAACTGCTCCGTCTGCTGTGCTTCCCCACGACTCGCGTCGAACGCGCGACGTGGGGGTCACGCGCGTGTGCGTGACGGAAGCATGCTGGCGTCATCTTGTGGTGGACAGTAAAGAGGCGGCTTGCGTGTCTCTTCAAGACCGCAGGGCCGCTGCTCATTTACTGCCCTCGCTTGGGAACAGTCGCTCCATGTGTCCCACTGCGCCCATCCCTTGCGCCATGTTCGTTGCATGCATGATGTGGAGCGAATGACAGGCGCACGGGATGTGGGAAGTCGCACGCGCGCGGGTCGATTCCCACGCGCCTTCAATGGAGCAGGGAGGGCGGTCGACGGCCCCGCTTGCTATGACTTCAACGGGCCGGATTGGCCGAGAGGGGGCGGCCGAGCCTCGCCCCGGCCCCTTTATAAAGAGGAGAGCGGGAGGGACGACGTCTCTCAATCTTTCGTCATCTGCCTCTCCCCATTCTTGCTTCTACCTTCTCTCTGTCATGGCGAGGGGGCATGGCGACACTTCATCGGTGGCGGCGGGGGTCTCGGCTAGGCAACACATCGCTCCTTCCCAAAAGCTCATAGCGGCGGATCCAGCCGCTAGAGGGAGGGGGGGCGAGGTCGAGGCTGCGCTCTAGGGAGAGGAGGACGGGGCGGCAGATCGGCCTCGCCACCGCCAGCGGCCCCTCCTCCGGTGGAGGGCCACGTCGGGGACAACCCTTGCGAGTTCTTCGTCAGGCTGCGCCAGCCGCCGCCCCGTCGTGTTTGTCTCCCGACTCCATTTGCGCGGGAGATGGAGCTGGATCCGCCGCAGGTGTTGCGGCTGCATATGAGGGGTTGTGGGAACAGCGGCACATGGGCAAACGTCGAGTTCCCCGCCCCTCACTGTTGGGGGACGTAGTAATTTAAAAAAAATCCTACGCACACGCAAGATCATGGTGATGCATAGCAACGAGAGGGGAGAGTGTTATCCACGTACCCTCGTAGACCATAAGCGGAAGCGTTATGACAACGCAGTTGATGTAGTCGTACGTCTTCATGATCCGACCGATCCAAGCACCGAACGTACGGCACCTCCGAGTTTAGCACACGTTCAGCTCGATGACGATCCCCGGACTCCGATCCAGCAGGGTTTCGGGGATGAGTTCCGTCAGCACGACGGCGTGGTGACAATGATGATGTTCTACCGACGCAGGGCTTCGCCTAAGCACCGCAACTATATGACCGAGGTGGAATATAGTGGAGGGGGGCACCGCACACGGCTAAGGAACGATCACGAAGATCAACTTGTTGTTGTGTCTCCAAGGGGTGCCCCTCTCCCCGTATATAAAGGAGTGGAGGAGGGGGAGGGCTGGCCAAGCTATGGCGCGCCCTAGAGGAGTCCTACTCCAAGCGGGAGTATGATTCCCCCCTTCCATGTAGTAGGAGTAGGAGTCAAGGAAAGGGGAGAGAGAAGAGAAGGAAGGAGGGGGCGCAGCCCCTCCCCCTAGTCCAATTCGGACAAGGCCTTGGGGGGGCGCCCAACCTATCCTCTCTCTCTTTCCCCTAAAGCCCAATAAGGCCCATATACTCCCCGGCGAATTCCCATAACTCTCCGGTACTCCGAAAAATACCCGAATCACTCGGAACCTTTCCGATGTCCGAATATAGTCGTCCAATATATCGATCTTTATGTCTCGACCATTTCGAGACTCCTCGTCATGTCCCTGATCTCATCCGGGACTCCGAACTCCTTCGGTACATCAAAACTCATAAACTCATAATAAAACTGTCATCGAAACCTTAAGCGTGCGGACCCTACGGGTTCGAGAACTATGTAGACATGACCGAGACACGTTTCCGGTCAATAACCAATAGCGAAACCTGGATGCTCATATTGGCTCCCACATATTCTATGAAGATCTTTATCGGTCAAACCGCATAACAGCATATGTTGTTCCCTTTGTCATCGGTATGTTACTTGCCCGAGATTCGATCGTCGGTATCTCAATACCTAGTTCAATCTCGTTACTGGCAAGTCCCTTTATTCGTTATGTAATGCATCATTCTGCAACTAACTGATTAGTCACATTGCTTGCAAGGCTTATTGTGATGTGCATTACCGAGAGGGCCCAGAGATACCTCTCTGACAATCGGAGTGACAAATCCTAATCTTGAAATACGCCAACCCAACATGTACCTTCGGAGACACCTGTAGAGCTCCTTTATAATCACCCAGTTACGCTGTGACATTTGGTAGCACATAAAGTGTTCCTCCGGTAAATGGGAGTTGCATAATCTCATAGTCATAGGAACATGTATAAGTCATGAAGAAAGCAATAGCAACATACTAAACGATCAAGTGCTAAGCTAACGGAATGGGTCAAGTCAATCACATCATTCTTCTAATGATGTGATCCCGTTAATCAAATGACAACTCATGTATATGGTTAGGAAACTTAACCATCTTTGATTAACGAGCTAGTCAAGTAGAGGCATACTAGTGACACTATGTTTGTCTATGTATTCACACATGTATTATGTTTCCGGTTAATACAATTCTAGCATGAATAATAAACATTTATCATGAAATAAGGAAATAAATAATAACTTTATTATTGCGTCTAGGGCATATTTCCTTCAGTCTCCCACTTGCACTAGAGTCAATAATCTAGTTCACATCGCCATGTGATTTAACACCAATATTCACATCTGTATGTGATTAATACCCATAGTTCACATCGTCATGTGATCAACACCCAAAGGGTTTACTAGAGTCAATAATCTAGTTCACATCGCTTATGTGATTAACACCCAAAGAGTACTAAGGTGTGATCATCTTTTGCTCGTGAGAGAAGCTTAGTCAACGGGTCTGTCACATTCAGAGCCGTATGTATTTTGCAAATATTCTATGTCTACAATGCTCTGCACGGAGCTACTCTAGCTAATTGCTCCCAC
The DNA here is from genome assembly GCF_018294505.1 of Triticum aestivum. Taxonomy (NCBI): domain Eukaryota; kingdom Viridiplantae; phylum Streptophyta; class Magnoliopsida; order Poales; family Poaceae; genus Triticum; species Triticum aestivum. Next base: position 637,273,616 of record NC_057810.1, read on the forward strand.
TTTCAATATGTATCCAGATTGAGACTTAGAGTCATCTGGATCGGTGTAAAAAGCTTGCACCGATGTAACTCTTTACGACGGGCTCTTTTATCACCTCCATAATTGAGAAGTATTTCCTTAGTCCTCACTAAGGATATTCTTGACCGCTGTCTAGTGATCTACTATTAGATCAAAATTGTATTCCTTTGCCAAACACAGAGCAAGGTATATAATAGGTCTGGTTCACAGCATAGCATACTTTATAGAACCTATGACTGAGGCATAGGGAATGACTTTTCATTCTCTTTCTATTTTCTGCCATGGTCGGGTCTTGAGTCTTACTCAACTTCACACCTTGCAACACAGGCAAGAACTCCTTCTTTGACTGTTCCATTTTGAACTATTTCAAAAAAATTATCAAGGTATGTACTCATTGAAAAATCTTATCAACCGTCTTGATCTATCTATATAGATCTTCATGCTCAATGTGTAAGCAGCTTCAACGAGGTCTTGCTTTGAAAAACTCTTATTCAAGTATCCTTTCATGCTATCCAAAATTTCTATATCATTTCCAATCAACAATATGTCATCCACATATAATATTAGAAATGCTACAGAGCTCCCACTCACTTTCTTGTAAATACAGGCTTCTCAAAAAGTCTGTATAAAACCATATGCTTTGATCAACTCATCAAAGCGTATATTCCAACTCCGAGATGCTTGCACCAGTCCATAAATGGATCGTTCGAGCTTGCACACTTTGTTAGCACCTTTAGGATTGACAAAATCTTCTGGTTGCATCATATAAAACTCTTCTTTAATAAATTCATTAAGGAATGCAGTTTTGACATCCTTTTGCCAAATTTCATAAAAAGTGACAATTGCTAACATGATTCAAAACAGACTTAAGCATCGATACGAGTGAGAAAATCTCATTGTATTCAACACCTTGAACTTGTCGAAAAACCTTTCACAAAAAGTCGAGCTTTGTACATAGTAACACTACTATCAGTGTCCGTCTTCTTCTTGAAGATCCATTTATTTTCTATGGCTTGTCGATCATCAGGAAAGTCAAGCAAAGTCCACACTTTGTTTTCATACATGGATCCCATCTCAGATTTCATGGCCTCCAGCCATTTCGCGGAATCTGGGCTCATCATCGCTTCCTCATAGTTCGTAGGTTCATCATGGTCTAGTTACATGACTTCCAGAACAGGATTACCATACCACTCTGGTGCGGATCTTATTCTGGTTGACCTATGAGGTTCGGTAGTAACTTGATCTGAAGTTTCATGATCAATATCATTAGCTTCCTCACTAATTGGTGTAGTGGTCACTGGAACTGATTTCTGTGATGAACTACTTTCCAATTCGGGAGAAGGTACAATTACCTTATCAAGCTCTACTTTCCTCCCACTCACTTCTTTCAAAAGAAACTTCTTCTCTAGAAAGGATCCATCTTAGCAACGAATAACTTGCCTTAGGATCTGTGATAGAAGGTGTACCCAATAGTTACCTTTGGGTATGAAGATGCACTTCTCTGATTTTGGTTCGAGCTTATCAGGTTGAAACTTTTTCACATAAGCATCGCATCCCCAAACTTTAAGAAATGACAACTTTGGTTTCTTGCCAAACCATAGTTCATAAGGCGTCGTCTCAACAGATTTTTGATGGTGCCCTATTTAAAGTAAATGTAGCTGTCTCTAATGCATAACTCCATAATGATAGTGGTAAACCGATAAGAGACATCATAGATCGCACCATATCCAATAAAGTGCGGTTACGACGTTCGGACACACCATAACGCTGTGGTGTTCCAGGTGGCATTAGTTTGTGAAACTATTCCACATTGTTTTAATTGAAGACCAAACTCGTAACTCAAACATTTGTCTCCGCGATCAAATCACAGAAACTTTATTTTTCTTGTTACGATGATTTTCCACTTCACTCTGAAATTCTTTGAACTTTTCAAATGTTTCAGACTTATGTTTCATCAAGTAGATATACCCATATCTTCTCAAATCATCTGTGAAGGTCAGAAAATAACGATACACGCCGCGAGCCTTAACACTCATCGGATCGCATACATCGGTATGTATTATTTCCAATAAGTCAGTAGCTCGTTCCATTGTTCTGGGGAACGGAGTTTTAGTCATCTTGCCCAAAAGGCACGGTTCGCAAGCATCAAATGATTCATAACCAAGTGATTCCGACAATCCATCTTTATGGAGTTTCTTCATGCGCTTTACACCGATATGACCCAAACGGCAGTGCCACAAATAAGTTGCACTATCATTATTAACTTTGCATCTTTTGGCATCAATATTATGAATATGTGTATCACTATGATCGAGATCCAAAAAACTATTTTCATTGGGTGTATGACCATTTGAAGGTTTTATTCCTGTAAATAGAACAACAATTATTCTCTGACTTTAAATGAATAACCGTATTGCAATAAACATGATCAAATCATATTCATGCTCAACGCAAACGCCAAATAACATTTATTTAGGTTCTACACAAATCTCAAAAGTGTAGGGAGAGTGTGATGATGATCATATCAATCTTGGAACTACTTCGAACACACATCGTCACTTCACCCTCAACTAGTCTCTGTTTATTCCGTAACTCCTGTTTCGAGTTACTAATATTTAGCAACTGAACAAGTATCAAATACTCAGGGGCTACTATAAACACTAGTAAGGTACACATCAATAACCTGTATATCAAATATACCCTTTTTCACTCTGCCATCCTTCTTATCCACCAAATATTCAGGGTATTTCCGTTTCCAATGACCATTTCCTTTGCAGTGTAAGTACTCAGTTTCAGGCTTTGGTTCAGCTTTGGGCTTCTTCGTGGGAGTGACAACTTGCTTGTCATTCTACTTGAAGTTCCCCTTTCTTTCCCTTTGCCCTTTTCTTGAAACTAGTGATCTTGTCAACCATCAACACTTGATGCTCTTTCTTGATTTCTACCTTCGTCGATTCAACATCACGAAGAGCTCAGGAATTGTTTTCGTCATCCCTTGCATACTATAGTTCATCACAAAGTTCTACTAACTTGGTGATGGTGACTAGAGAGCTCTGTCAATCACTATCTTATCTGGAAGATTAACTCCCACTTGATTCAAGCGATTGTATTACCCAAACAATCCGAGCACATGCTCACTAGTTGAGCGATTCTCCTCCATCTTTTAGCCATAGAACTTGTTGGAGACTTCATATCTCTCAACTCGGCTATTTGCTTCAAATATTAACTTCAATTCCTGGAACATCTCATATGGTCCATGACGTTCAAAACGTCTTTGAAGTCCCGATTCTAAGCCGTTAAGCATGGTGCACTAAACTATCAAGTAGTCATCATATTGAGCTAGCTAAACGTTCATAACGTCGGCATCTGCTCCTGCAATAGGTTTGTCACCTAGCGGTGCATCAAGGACATAATTCTTCTGCGTAGCAATGAGGATAAACCTCAGATCACGGATCCAATCCGCATCATTAATACTAACATCTTTCAACACAGTTTTCTCTAGGAACATATCAAAATAAACATATGAAAGCAACAACGCGAGCTATTGATCTACAACATAATTTGCAAAATACTACCAGGACTAAGTTCAAGATAAATTTAAGTTCAATTAATCATATTACTTAAGAACTCCCACTTAGACAGACATCTCTCTAGTCATCTAAGTGATCACGTGATCCAAATCAACTAAACCATGTCCGATCATCACGTGAGATGGAGTAGTTTTCAATGGTGAACATCACTATGTTGATCATATCTACTATATGATTCACGCTCGACCTTTCGGTCTCCGTGTTCCGAGGCCATATCTGTATATGCTAGGCTCGTCAAGTTTAACCTGAGTATTCCGCGTGTGCAACTGTTTTGCACCCGTTGTATTTGAACGTAGAGCCTATCACACCCGATCATCACGTGGTGTCTCAGCACGAAGAACTTTCGCAACGGTGCATACTTAGGGAGAACACTTCTTGATAATTAGTGAGAGATCATCTTAAAATGCTACCGTCAAACAAAACAGAATAAGATGTATAACAGATAAACATCATATGCAATCAAAATATGTGACATGATATGGCCATGATCATCTTGCGCCTTTGATCTCCATCTCCAAAGTACTATTATGATCTTTATCGTTACCGACACGACATCATGATCTTCATCGTCTTGATCTATATCAATGTGTCGTCACATGGTCGTCTCGCCAACTATTACTCTTGCAACTATTGCTATCGCATAGCGATAAAGTAAAGCAATTATTTGGCACTTGCATCTTATGCAACAAAGAGACAACCATAGGGCTTCTGCCAGTTGCCGATAACTTCAACAAAACATGATTATTTCATACAACAACTTATATCTCATCATGTCTTGACCATATCACATCACAACATGCCCTGCAAAAACAAGTTAGACATCCTCTACTTTGTTGTTGCAAATTTTACGTGGCTGCTATGGGCTGAGCAAGAACCGTTCTTACCTACGCATCAAAACCACAACGATAGTTCGTCAAGTTAGTGTTGTTTTAACCTTCGCAAGGACCAGACGGAAACACACTCGGTTCAACTAAAGTTGGAGAAACAGACACCCGCTAGTCACCTTTGTGCAAAGCACGGCGGTAAAACCAGTCTCGTGTAAGCGTACGCGTAATGTCGGTCCGGGCCGCTTCATCCAACAATACCGCTGAACCAAAGTATGACATGCTGGTAAGCAGTATGACTTATATTGCCCACAACTCACTTGTGTTCTACTCGTGCATATAATATCAACGCATAAAAACCTGGCTTGGATGCCACTTTTGGGGAACGTAGTAATTTAAATAAAATTCCTACGCACACGCAAGATCATGGTGATGCATAGCAATGAGAGGGGAGAGTGTTGTCCACGTACCCTCGTAGACCATAAGCGGAAGCGTTATGACAACGCGGTTGATGTAGCCGTACGTCTTCATGATCCGACCGATCCAAGCACCGAACGTACAGCACCTCCAAGTTCAGCACATGTTCAGCTCGATGACGATCCCCGGACTCCGATCCAGCAGGGTTTCGGGGATGAGTTCCGTCAGCACGATGGCGTGGTGACAATGATGATGTTCTACCGACGCAGGGCTTCGCCTAAGCACCGCAACAATATGACCGAGGTGGAATATAGTGGAGGGGGGCACCGCACACGGCTAAGGAACGATCACGAAGATCAACTTGTTGTTGTGTCTCCAAGGGGTGCCCCTCTCCCCGTATATAAAGGAGTGGAGGAGGGGGAGGGCCGGCCAAGCTATGGCACGCCCTGGAGGAGTCCTACTCCCACCGGGAGTAGGATTCCCCCCCCCTCCATGTAGTAGGAGTAGGAGTCAAGGAAAGGGGAGAGAGAAGAGAAGGAAGGAGGGGGCGCAGCCCCTCCCCCTAGTCCAATTCGGACTAGGCCTTGGGGGGGGCGCCCAACCTATCCTCTCTCTTTCCCCTAAAGCCCAATAAGGCCCATATACTCCCCGGCGAATTCCCGTAACTCTCCGGTACTCCGAAAAATACCCGAATCACTCGGAACCTTTCCGATGTCCGAATATAGTCGTCCAATATATCGATCTTTACGTCTCGACCATTTCGAGACTCCTGTCATGTCCCTGATCTCATCCGGGACTACGAACTCCTTAGGTACATCAAAACGCATAAACTCATAATAAAACTATCATCGAAACCTTAAGCGTGCGGACCCTACGGGTTCGAGAACTATGTAGACATGACCGAGACACGTTTCCGGTTAATAACCAATAGCGGAACCTGGATGCTCATATTGGCTCCCACATATTCTACGAAGATCTTTACCGGTCAAACTCCATAACAGCATACGTTGTTCCCTTTGTCATCGGTATGTTACTTGCCCGAGATTCGATCGTCGGTATCTCAATACCTAGTTCAATCTCGTTACCGGCAAGTCTCTTTACTCGTTATGTAATGCATCATTCCGCAACTAACTCACTAGTCACATTGCTTGCAAGGCTTATAGTGATGTGCATTACCGAGAGGGCCCAGAGATACCTCTCTGACAATCGGAGTGACAAATCCTAATCTTGAAATACGCCAACCCAACATGTACCTTCGGAGACACCTGTAGAGCTCCTTTATAATCACCCAGTTACGTTGTGACGTTTGGTAGCACACAAAGTGTTCCTCCGATAAACAGGAGTGGCATAATCTCATAGTCATAGGAACATGTATAAGTCATGAAGAAAGCAATAGCAACATACTAAACGATCAAGTGCTAAGCTAACGGAATGGGTCAAGTCAATCACATCATTCTTCTAATGATGTGATCCCGTTAATCAAATGATAACTCATGTCTATGTTTAGGAAACTTAACCATCTTTGATTAACAAGCTAGTCAAGTAGAGGCGTACTAGTGACACTATGTTTGTCTATGTATTCACACATGTATTATGTTTCCGGTTAACACAATTCTAGCATGAATAATAAACATTTATCATGAAATAAGGAAATAAATAATAATTTTATTATTGCCTCTAGGGCATATTTCCTTCACTCACGTCATGTACCTCCGCCGAGGGTGGAAAACTTTTGCTCACATCCACAGCTTGACAAAGGTGCTCACTCTCCATTTCAAACTAATGGAGAGTGGCCTCCTCTTCGTCAAGATCTTTGGGCTCTTCGGGACTCGCGCAAGGTGCTGCGTGGAGAGCTCTTCCGATGATGAAGATTCCTCCCCGCGCGAGAGTGGCGAAGAGGACAATGGCAGCAACGACGAGGGTAGCAGGCGGCAGGATGACGGGTCCGACTAGGCGTCGGGCGCCGCTCTCGGTGGCAGTGGCGACCCCATCATCCGTGTTTCCGACTCCTTGAACTTCTCGGGGTCGTCTCCTTGGGCGGCTGGCGTTGGGAGGCTGCGGAAGAGGAAGAGGGCGGGCGGCAAGGCCGTCAAGTCGGAGTACGCGGGCACCGACGCCTTCATCGCGTATTAACGTCCTGCCGCCTCGTCTTCGAGCTCTTTCTCCGGCACCGCCATCACCATCCAGCCTTTGGATAGCCACCGAGATGTTCTTTTGGTGTCTTCTGCCACCCGTAGCTCGCCTAGGTGCCCCTTTTGCCCTTCCACTTTCTTGTTTCATTTCCTGAGGAGAGGGACAAGAAAAGGATTACGGGCATCTCATCTTTTTTTAGCCTTGTAAGCCTTCGGGCCTTCGTTAACTTTAGAACTTGTAATCCCCTTGCTCATGTTTTTCATTTCGTATGAACTATACCTGTACGGGATGTTTTTTAATGAAAAAGGGATGTTTGTTGGGTCTTTCGTTCGCGTGTGGAACCCACGACATGGAGAAAATTCTCGTTATTTTTTAAGATAAAAGTTTTTTCGCCCGGCAACAGGCGTTGCTGTCCCCCCACTTCGCTCGACCTTTCTCACGCCCTTGGCGGAGGCAGAGATGAGGTGGTCTTAGGATCCTCGTTTCATTTCCTTGCTGCCGCGACTACGACCAAATTCGGCCCCAGGAGATAGTCCTAGGGTACAGAAAGAGGGGCGCACAGTAGCCTAGGGATAAAACGAGGTTTCACATACCCCAGTCCATACCGAAATGCATGATAGAGGATAGAGGACTTATCTGGACTTGCTGCCCCCGACAACCTTGGCTTGCCGTGGATGGATCCTTGTTCTTGCAGCCCCCGGCAACTTTGGCTTGCCGGGGCCCGTACGCCGGTCCGTCTCCTTTCTTCCAAAATAGCTCGGCAAGAATACTTATGTGCCCTGCGAACCAAAGAAGACAGCGAAGAACAGAGAGACGCGCACAGACCTCTAAGCTAGGGGTTAGCCGCCGCCAAGCACTATCAACCCTAACCAAGGAAGAGACTCAACCTAGCATGCATGCTGTAACTTAGGGCGCCAATGCTTTGTTTATTTATGCTCAGGGTCTGCGCCTGGCTTTGTACAAAGGGTTACATGCCTTGTCGGCAAGGCTTGTACAAAAGGGTGGCTTGCCGGGAGGCCCGGCAGCCGCGACTTATGGGTAAAACTTGCGGAGATGCTCGATGTTCCAGGAGTTGCTCACTGGAATGGCATCTTCGGTCTCCAGTCGGACTGCGCCGGGCTTGGTGACTCGTGTTACCCGATAAGGGTCTTCCCACTTCGGCGTCAACTTGTTGGAATTCTTGGCCGACTGAACATGCCGAAGAACAAGGTTGCCTTCCTCAAAGCTCCAGGCATGAACCTTGCGGCTATGGTAGCAGCGCAAGGCTAGCTGGTAGCGTGCTGCTCTCACAGCCGCCCGGAGATGATCTTCCTCGAGGAGCGCCGCGTCATCTTGCCACAATCGTTCTTGCTCAAGCTCATCATAAGCGAGCACTCGAGGTGACCCGTATATGAGTTCCGTGGGGAGAACTGCTTCTGCCCCATAGACTAGGGCAAAGGGTGTCTGGCCGGTGGCTCGATTTGGCGTCATTCTGATCGATCAAAGAACCGCCGGCAACTCATCAATCCAGTGTCTTCCACTCTTGTGCAGCCTGTCAAAAGTCTTCATTCTTAAGCCTCGCAGGACTTCAACATTTGCTCTCTCCGCTTGGCCCCGTTGCTCCGTGGATGTGCCATGGAGGCAAAACAGACCTTGCTGCCGAGATCCCCAATGTATTGTATGAAGGCATGGCTTGTGAACTGTGTGCCGTTGTCGGTGACGATCCTGTTGGGTACCCCAAAACGACACACTAGTCCCTTGAAGAACTTGATGGTTGACTGCGTCGTCACCTTCCTCATTGCTTCCACCTCCGGCCACTTTGTGAACTTGTCGATTGCGACGTACAAGTACTCAAAGCCCCCGACAGCATGGGGAAAGGGGCCCAATATGTTGAGCACCCAGACTATGAAGGGCCAGGAGAGAGGGATATCTTGAAGGGCTTGAGCTAGTTGATGAAGCTTCTTCGAATGGAACCAGCATGCTTCACACTTGGTTACTATTGCCATTGCATCCTGGAGGGCGGTGGGCCAGAAGAAACCTTGCCGGAAAGCCTTGCCGGCAAGGGCCCTTGACCCTATGTGGGAGCCACATATGCCTCCATGTATCTCTGCCAACAGCTTTAGTCCTTCGTCCCGGGAGATGCACTTCAATTTCACCCCATTCGGTCTTTTTTTGTACAATGCGTTATCAACGAATTGGTACAGAGCAGACCGGCGGGCTACTCTTTTTGCTTCTTCCTGCTCCTCAGGAAGCTCTCCTTTTTGGAGGAATCAGACAGTGTGTTGCGCCCATGCCGGAGCCTATGGCTCGACGACAAGGACCAAAGGCATCTCTTCTGCCACGGGAGCGGCCGTCTCTACGGCCATGACCTGAGGTCCTGCTGGAGTCGGTTGCCCCGCGGCAGGATCGGCATCCACGGCAACATCTTCGCCGGCGGCTCCGGGGAGCTCGGTGGGGAAGTACTTGCCGAAGCCTAGCTTCCTCCACTTGCCCTTCTCGATTGACGGCTCGATGGATGGTTGAGTTAACTAAAGCACAAAAGTATCTGGTTCCACAGGTAGCTTGAGGGCAGCGCGCTTTGACAGGTAGTCGGCAATGTTCTCCGTTCAAGGGACATGCTCCACTTGTATACCGTAAAAGCGCTCCTCCAGTTTCCTCACCTCATCTACGTAAGCTTCCATCAACGGGCTTTGATAATCTTTGTTGATCTGCCTGACAACAAGCTGTGAGTCGCCCCTAACGATGAGCTTTTTGAATCCGAGGTCCGCCACGGTCCTGAGACCGGCAAGAAAACCCTTGTACTCGGCGGTGTTGTTGGTTGACATCTCCCGGGGGAAGTGCATCTGGATGACATACTTGAGGTGCTCCCCGGTGGATGCGACAAGCAGCACACCAGCACCGGCGCCTTGCAGTGAGAAGGCACCATCAAAGTACATGATCCAGTTGCAGCTCGTTTCCTTGCCGGGGAGAGTGGTCTCTTGCACCTCTTCATCGAGCGTCGAGGTCCATTCTGCAACAAACTCCACCAAGACTCTGCTCTGAATCGTCGAGGTACTTTCGAACTTCAAACCGAAACTTGACAACTCCAAGGCCCATTCCACGATCCTCCCCGTTGCATCTGGCTTATGCAGTATCCGCTGCAATGGGAGGCGGGTGACCACCATGATCTCGTGTGCTTGGAAGTAATGGCGCAGCTTCCTCGAGGCCAGAAGGAGGCCGAAGAGCAGCTTTTGCACACCTGAGTACCTCAACCTAGCTCCCTGCAAGAGGGAGCTGACGAAGTAAACATGGTGCTACATCATTTTCTTCTTTCGCGCCACTTCACCCGGTTGCGTGGACCCTGTTGCACTGGCGTCAGCCCCCGCCGGGGACTCAGTCTTGCCGGGACCGAGCCCTGTTGGGGAGGGTTCCGTCCCGCCGTCCGTTGACTCTACCGCTGCCGCCGCCTCTTTGTCGACCTCTCTCCGCGCCACTAGTGCGGCGCTAACCACCTGATTTGTTGCCGCTAGATACAGCAGCAACGGTTCTTGTGGTTTGGGCGCAACCAGCACTGGGGTAGAGGAGAGGTACTTCTTCAAATCTTGCAGTGCTACCTCGGCCTCTGGGGTCCACTCCACTGGCCCCGTTTTCTTCAAGATCTTGAAAAAAGGAAGGGCACACTCCGCGGACTTGGAGATGAATCGGCTCATAGCGGTAACACAGCCAGTGAGCCGACGCACGTCCTTGATCCATTTGGGTGCCTCAATCTTCTCGATGGCCTTGATGTTATCTGGGTTTGCCTCGATCCCGTGCTGGGACACAAAGAATCCGAGAAGCTTGCCAGACAGAACACCGAAGACACACTTCTCATCGTTCAATTTGAGGTTGATCTTGCGCAGGTTTGCAAATGTTTCCTCCAGATCTTGCACAAGTGTTGCTTTGTCCTTAGTTTTGACCACTATGTCATCCATATAAGCTTCCATATTTCTATGTAGCTGGGGCTCAAAATCAATTTGGACCACTCTTGCAAAGGTTGAGCCAGCACTCTTCAACCCGAAAGGCATCCGTAAAAAGCAATACATACCACATGGGATGATGAATGTTGTCTTCTCCTCGTCCTCTTTCGTCATGAAGATCTGGTGGTATCCTGAGTAGGCGTCAAGGAATGATAACAGGTCACACCCAGCCATGGAGTCAACAATCTGGTCAATGCGCGGTAACGGGGAGGGATCCTTTGGACAAGCCTTATTGATGTCTGTGTAATCAATACACAGTCTCCACTTCCCGTTTTCCTTGCGCTCCACTACCGGATTGGCCAACCACGTCGGATGGAGTACTCCTCTTACCAAGCCTGCCGCCTCTAGTTTTCTGATCACCTTCGTGATGAACTCCTGCCTTTCCAGAGCTTGCTTCCTGACCTTCTGCTTGACTGGCCGCGCATGAGGACAGACAATAAGTTGGTGCTCAATCACTTCCCTGGGAACACCGGGGATGTCAGAGGCTTTCCATGCAAACACATTGACATTTGCCCGCAGGAAAGTGACGAGATCGCTTTCCTATTTGCTATCGAGGGTGGAGCTTATGGTAAAAGCTCCCCCCGTGTCGTCCTCCTTGACGGGCACCTTCTTGGTCTCTGGTGGTGTAGCTCTCGACTTCTTGCTCCTGCCGGCGGAGCTCTCTGGCACGTCCTCAACGGGAGCACAACACCCCGAAGAGGTGCATTTGCCGAAGTAGGTGCGAGGCGTCTCGCCAGTCTTCTTCCCTCCCGAGGCTCCATCGGCAGGTGCAGGTGGCTTGGCGGCAGCTCCTGCAACTGCTTCCCGGTAGAGCTGATCAGCGCAAATCAACGCGTCTTTCTTGTCGGAGGGGACGGTGATGATGCTCATCGGCCCGGGCATCTTCAACATGTTGTAGGCGTAGTGTGAAGCCGCAATGAACTAGGCTAGTGCCGGGCGACCGAGGATCCCGTTGTAGGGCAAGGGGATCTTGGCTACATCAAAGATAATCCTCTTCGTCCTGTGATTCAGCTCTCCTCCGAATGTCATGGGCAGCGTGACCTTTCCTTTTGGTTGGCTCCTCCCCGGGTTGATCCCTTGGAACGTGTCTGTCTCCTCGAGGTCTCCATCAGGGATTTGCAGCCTCTTGATCACAACGGGCGAGATCAAGTTCAGACCGGCCCTGCCATCAACGAGCATCTTCGTCACCTTGAGGTTGCGGATTGTTGGGGAGACCAACAACGACAAGCGCCCGACCGCAGTCGTGCGGCCAGGGTGGTCTTCGGTGTTGAAGATGATAGGCGTACTGGACCACCTTAGCGGCTTCCGTGCATCGACTGACGGCTCCACCGCTGTGATCCGCCCACTGCTTGAGCTGGCGATGGGATGTATGCAGCAAGGCGCCACCGTAAACGCACATGGATTCTGTGGCTTTCTGAAACTCATGGTCGCCGGACTCATTGTCCTCGTCATGATCATCATCTTCCTGCTTCTTGTCGCGGCCCCGGGCGGACCTCTCCTGCTGATTATCTTTGCCGCGGCGGCCTCCTTGGCCGCCATGCTTTTTGCCGGATCCCTCGACACCCTCTTGGCCCTTCTCCTTGTCCCGCCGCTCATACTCGGCTTTCTGCTTCTCAGCGAGCAGCTCCACCTACCGGCAGTTCTGGAGATCGTGGCCTTTGGTGCGGTGGATCTTGCAATACTACTTGCCGGAGCCCCCTGGCTTATCGGCAACCGCCAAGGCCCGGCAAGCGGAACACCTGGCAACCTCCTTGCCGGGGTCACTTGCCTTGGGTTTCTTGGTGGCGTCGGTGTCATCGGACCCTTCGACGGCAAGCACGGTATTGCCGCTGTGCTTCCTGTTACGGCGCCGGCCCTTCTTTGCCGGGGTGGCGGTATCATCTGTGGAGTCAGTTTCCGCACCGGCGTCTTCGCCGGGGTACTTCCTTCCCTCTTCAGCGCGAGCGCATCGGTCGGCCAGAACATAAAGTTCGGCCACATCCCTGACTTTGTTCATTGCCAACTCTTCAAGCATCTTACAATTGTGCACATTCTGATGAAAGGCACTGATCACGGCGGCAGGATGAACATCGGGGATGTTGTACTGCACTCGCCTGAACCTTTGGATGTACTTGTGCAAGTTTTCTCCTTCCTTCTGGGGGATGATATGCAGATCGCTCGCCTGGCCATGAGCTTGGTGGCCTCCGATAAAGGCACCAACAAACTCATGATAGAGATCCGCCCAAGAAGAAATGGAGTCCACTGGCAAGTGCATCAACCATGACATAACATTGGGCTTGAGTGCCAACGGAAAGTAATTGGCAAGCACCTTGTCGTCGCGTGCCCCAACAGCTTGCATCACGATGGTGTAGATGCTGAGAACTCCGACGAGTGAGTCTTGCCATTGTACTTTTCGCCAACGTCGGGTTTGAACATGCGGTGGGAGGGCCACTAGAACTGCCGCAGCTCATGGGTGAAGGCCGGACAACCTACCTCGTAAGGTAGGCCACCGTAGCCTCCCGGTACCGGGTGGTCCGTAGCGGGCCTTGCCCCGCCTGTCTGACTGGTGGCGCGTGTCACGCCGGTGCTCGATGGTGGTTCGAGCGTCTTCATGAACTCGCTCCCGAAGAACTTGGCGTTGGTCGCGGTGGGTTTGCGACGACGCTATGGAGATATCATCACGAGCGTCGTCATGACGGACCGACACCCGCGGTGGTCGGGACGGAGGAGGGGAGTGCACCGTGGCCGCATCGCCTCCGGACCGGCCTCTGCTGGCGTGCGGTGGCCCGACGGAGCGACGGCCTACGGGTCCCGCCGGCCGCAACTCATCGTTGTTGGCGATGCCGACGAGGCTCCGGACGGTGGCCCTCCATTCGTCGAGCTTCTCCGCGGTGGGAGGAAAATCAAGGAGCAGCTGCACACATGCTAGGGCTTCTGCTGGTGTGGGTGGTGGCGAAAGCTGTGTGGACTGTGATGCGCCTCGACTTCTAACCGCGTTAGAAGGAGCCGCGTCACGGCCCCGCAGCCGTTCACCATCCCCGTCAGCACCTCATCGCGCATGCTGGCCTTCCTCATCATGTGAAGGGCGCATGGGACTCTTCCCAGGACGGCGCCCAGGGTCACCAGCAGGGCGGCGCTGCTCGTCACGCACAACCTGAGAAGAGCGCATCATGGGCGCTGGTGTTGGCGTCTTGGAGGCCGCCGCGCTGCCGTCTGGTGGGATGACGGCGCACCTGGAGGGCCCCGCACCGCCTGCAGGGGGCCCGACTCCGTCTCTGGAGCCCGTGACTGGTGGCTCGTCGCCTGGCGGGCGATCGGCGCCGCTTGCCGGGCCTGGACCGCTAGGGTGATGTGGATGTTCGTGGGCGCGCCATGGGTTCTCTCCACGACTGGCCCGCTACTGGTCCGCACCGGTACTGGCAATCCGGTCACGCACGAACCGATCACCGTGGTCGTCTTCTTCTTAGGAGCCATGGCAATGAAGAACAACTAGGCCAACTGCTAGACCGGATTCTCACAACTGCGCCCCCTACTTGGCGCGCCAAGGATGTCGGTGGGAAACGACACCTATGGGATCACAAGAATCCCTACTCCGGTTGCGGGGCGCGGGGTTGTGAGAAGAGCAGGATTAGTAATTGACACGGGGATCGTTTACCCTGGTTCGGGCTGCGAGGACGCGTAAAACCCTAGTCCTGCTTGGTGGATGTATTGAGTGTTCTTGAGCTCTTGAACTAGCTACAGGTGCTGCGTGGTTTGAAAGAGCTGAATCCTTTTCCTGTATGCCATGGGCCTCCTTTTATAGGCGAAAGGGGTTGCCATAGTGTCACACAGGAGGTGGAAAGGCCTACAGTATTGCGAGCTTATCGCCCGTATTATAGGACAAGATGCATTTAATGCATGGCTTAGGTGTCCTTCACTTTATCGGGGATGGGAGCGAGGCCCGTCCCGTCCGTCGCTGCTCCTCCTCGCTTTGACACGCGCCCTGGCCAGTGTTGAATGCGGTGCCATGTAGGTAGGCAAGCAGCTGAGGTGGCGTGGTGGTGGAGCCTCCACGAAAATCTGTGTGCCGCCATGCAGGTGCCTGCTGAGTTGGCCTGGAAGCTGCATGTTGCCACACAGGTGCCTGCCCAGCTGGTTGGGCTGGCAGCTGCATGCGAACGGCGGCGGGAATGTGATTGTGCGGGCCTGGTAGTGGCCCTGCTGTCGCCTCTGGCAAGGGTCTTGCCGGGTGGCCCGGCAAGGGTCTTGCCATGGTGCACTGGCGTCCTCGGCAACGATCTTGCTGGGGGTCTTGTGAATTTCTTCGGTAAGGATCTTGACAGGGAGTGTTGCCTTCCAATCCTGATCTGATCTTGATCATTCTATGTCTTCACAAAGATCTGCATGCCACCATGGAGGTGCCTCCCGAGCCCTGGTCCAACATGGTCGTCGGTGTTGGAGACCGTGGCTCGATGGTGGCCCGCTTCGCAGGTGTGGGTGAGCAGCCCCGGCAAGCCCTGCCCCCCGGCAAGGGTCTTGCCGGGGAAACCTGCTTCGCCCATCTGCACTTTGCGGCCTTGGTCCTTGATGTTGCCTTGTTCGTCTCGAGCCTTCGGCTTCTCTCTGGCTACCCTCCTTTGCCCTGCTATGCGTGGTCACGGCGCGTGGCTTCGACTGCCCGTGCACAAGTAAAGGGGTCAAAAGGAGAGCCCCTACTATTGTACACCGACAATACATCTTCATGATCAGCCGATCCAAGTACCGAACGTACGGCACCTCCATGATCTGCACACGTTCAGCTCGGTGACGTCCCACAAACTCACGATCCAGTAGAGCTTCGAGGGAGAGTTTCGTCAGCACAACGATGTGATGACGGTGTTGATGAAGCTACCAACGCAGGGCTTCGCCTAAGCACCACTACGATATATGACCGAGGTGGATTATGGTGGAGGGGGGCATCGCACACGGCTAAATATCAATGATCAACTTGTGTGTCTTGGGGTGCCCCCCTGGCCCCCATATATAAAGGAGCTAGGGGGGAGGCGGCCGGCCAGGAGGAGGGTGTGGCAAGGGGGTAGTCCTACTCCCACTGGGAGTAGGACTCCTCCTTTCCTAGTAGGAGTAGGAGAAGGGAGAAGGAGGAGAGAGGGGGGAAGGAAAGGGGGCACCGCCCCCCTCCTTGTCCAATTCGGACTAGAGGGGGAGGGGGCGCACGGCCCTGCCTTGTCCGCCCCTCCTCTTCTCCACTAAGGTCCATATGACCCGTTATACTCCCAGGGGGTTCCGGTAACCTCCGGTACTCCGGTATATGCCCGAACTTGCCCGGAACACTTCCGAAGTCCAAACATAGTCATCCAATATATCGATCTTTATGTCTCGACCATTTCGAGACTCCTCGTCATGTCCGTGATCATATTCGGGACTCCGAACTACCTTCGGTACATCAAAACACAAAAAGTCATAATACCGATCGTCACCAAACTTTAAGCGTGCGGACCCTACGGGTTCGAGAACTATGTAGACATGACCAAGATACGTCTCCGGTCAATAACCAATAGCGGAACCTGGATGCTCATATTGGCTCCTACATATTCTAAGAATATCTTTATCGGTCAAACCGCATAACAACATACGTTGTTACCTTTGTCATCGGTATGTTACTTGCCCGAGATTCGACCGTCGGTATCTCAATACCTAGATCAATCTCATTACCGGAAAGTCTCTTTACTCGTTCTGTAATACATCATCCTGCAACTAACTCATTAGTTACATTGCTTGCAAGGCTTATAGTGATGTGCATTACCGAGAGGGCCTAGAGATACCTCTCCGATAATCGGAGTGACAAATCCTAATCTTGATCTATGCCAACTCAACAAGTACCATTGGAAACACCTATAGAGCACCTTTATAATCACCCAGTTACGTTGTGACGTTTGGTAGCACATAAAGTGTTCCTCCGGTAATTGGGAGTTGCATAATCTCATAGTTATAGGAACATGTATAAGTCATGAAGAAAGCAATAGCAATAAACTAATACGATCAAGCGCTAAGCTAACGGAATGGGCCAAGTCAATCACATCATTGTCCTAATGATGTGATCCCGTTTATTAAATAACAACTCATGTCTATGGTTAGGAAACCTTAACCATCTTTGATCCACGAGCTAGTCAAGTAGAGGCATACTAGTGACACTTCATTTGTCTATGTATTCACACATGTATTATGTTTCCAGTTAATACAATTCAAGCATGAATAATAAACATTCATCATGGAATAAGGAAATAAATAATTACTTTATTATTGCATCTAGGGCATATTTCCTTCACAAAGTTCCTCCACGTGGGAGGAAGCTTAGTGATGATACCTCTGGCAATAAACTTGTCCGGTAGGATACAATTGAAGTGCTCAAGTTCTCTAGCAAATTACTGTATCTTATGAGCTTGCTCAACCACGAAGCGCTCTTCAGTCATCCTGTAGTCATAAAATTTCTCCATGATGTACAGCTCAGTGCCAGCATCCGAGACCCCAAACTTGGCCTCGAGTGCGTGCCACATATCTTTTCCATTATCAATTGACGCATAAGCATCAACTATGTTCTCACCAAGAACACTCAAGAGAGCAGCCTTAAACAAGGTATCCATTTTCTGAAAAGCTTGTGCCTGTTGAGCATCTTGCTCTCCTTCAGGTTTGCCAAGAGTGGCGTCATGGCAACTCATGGTTTGAAACCATAAGACTGCTCCCACGCGCCACCTCTTATAGTGGATACCCTCAAACATAGGAGGTCTCATGGAAGCAGCAAAACCACTTGGATAAATTGCCTATAATAAGGTTTTTGGATTGTTGAACATATGAGCAATTTACCATATGATTTTATCAACGGAAATACTAGATAAAGCATGACTAAAATAGCAGAGATAAAGCAAGTCATGCGATCTTACAAAGAGAAGGTAAATAACATCTACAAATATAAACTAGAACCGAACATCTCTATAGCAGACAGTAGAAAGTTGCATATATGAAGTAGAACCTATCAGGTCTAGGGCAAAGACTAGAACAAGAAACTGTGGGAGAACCTTTAACAGGAAAAACGAGAACACGTACGGGACAGTATCAGCAACAGTAGCACTGGACTTGGGGTCGGTGTCCTCGGTAGCCATGTCGTCGAGGAGGTTGTCGACGTCGGGGAAGTAGTCGTCGGAGTCCGGGGCGTCCGTGACAAAGAAGTCAGTAGTCACGGAGAGTGCTCCCCAAAAACCTTATCACCCTTCTCCCGTATAGGACTCAAAGAGATGCGGTTTCGGAGGCCTATTGTCCCGACCTGCGGTGCATGGCGCAAGCCGGGATGAGGAAGATCGTAGCAGCAGCGCAGTGTTCAGGAACCGGTGGCGAGAGGAAGAATGAGTTCTGGTATGTCTCTTTGAGAGGAGCGACCTCCCTTTTATAGGCGCAAGAGAAGGAGGCGAGAGGGCAGCGACGGAAGGTGAAACGAAGAGACGAAGATGAAGCGAACAGCCAGCAGCCGAAGGGCTGCACCGTTCGCATTCAAACTCCACTATCGCAAAAACTTTTCAGCTTTCGTGTGACCTTTCGTATACCCGTTGTGCGTGGCAAAAATTTAGACCTCGGCTCATGGCGAGGCGGGCGGCGGAGGAGGAGCACGCGTGGATGTCCCTCTTGTTCTCATGCTCATACATGTGGGGAAAAAACCTTCCTTATAAAGAGGTCCAACTCCCTCTAAACTAGCAATGTGGGACTAAACTTTAGTTCCACCTCTTGCCTTGCACGAATGGGCTGTGTGGGCCTTTAGAATTTATTAGGAATTTTTGAAAGTGCTATTGGGCTGACCCAAAATAAACAAAATTCTAGCACCATTGATCCTTCGCGAGAAGCAGTAGTACTTGTTGGGATCAATGATCAACAAAGGGCAGCGTCCGAGGGAGATTTCTTTCCTTTTGTCCTTTTCCTTCTATACGCCAGTATTTCATTTTTTAACTCTACACATAGACAGTCGCTATTGTCCTCTTATAGTAGTATTTTTTGCTACTTCCATACACCGAAGTGCTAATGCAGTCAATGATTAGTTTTGCAGCACGCTCTTCAAGATGTAGCTAATGCTCCCTCCATTTTTTTAGTTTACATATAAGATTTGGTTAAAATCAAACTTTATAAAGTTTGACTGGCTTTGTAGAAAAATATATCAACATTCACACTATGAAATCAATATTATTAAATGCATGATCAAATTAATCTTCATAACATATAACTTTAGTATTATAGATGTTGACATTTTTTTCTAAAGTTAGTCAAACTTTGTGAAGTTTGACTTTGATCAAATCTTATATACAAACTAAAAAAACGGAGCGAGTAAAAACTAGCTATTCAACTAGTAATACTACTTCACATTTTTTTTATTAGTCGGTACACTACTAGGAAAAGGCCTACTGATGGCGCATCTGTTTTGCCTACTAATGGCGCACTACTGGTGCGCCATTAGTATCACGTCACTAGTATTTTTTACTAATGACGCACCATTGGTGCGCCATTAGTATCTGGTATACTAATGGTGCACCGTGCAGTGCGCCAATAGTTTTGCCCATAGTGCGCCCCTAGTGTCTGCTATACTAATGGCGCACCACATTGTAGTGCGCCATTAGTAACAATTTTTTTAATTTTTTTTTGTTTTTTCTTAACCTCAGGTCACTATTTCACATATATATACAACAAGCATCCATATAACAATCGTAGCCAACACACAAGTTCCATCATATATACATACATAGCCAACACATAATTCCATTGTTACATATTACAAAAGTTTCATATTGTTCATCCAACACCGTTATCCATCAATTCACAAAAGTTTCACATTGATACAAAATAAAAACACAAATGGAAAAGAAGCACTCCATCCATGCAAGCTTTCGTGAATTAAATCAAATCTGCAAAATGATAAACAAGAAGTTAGAAGAAGAAGAAGAAGAAGAATACTAGAAGAATACTAGAAGAAGAAGAACACTAGAAGAAGAATAAGAAGAATTTTGGAAAAGAAGAAGAATAAGAAGAAGACTATAAGCTTATTATGTAAACTTGATCATTTTGTGCTAACATAAGTAATTTTGAAGCTAACCTATAGGAAACTAAGCATATAAGCTCTAAGTTAGCATATTAGAGCCAACTTAGGTAAAATGAAGCTAACCTATGTCATTTTGGAAAAGAAGAAGAATAAGAAAAAGACTCTAAGCTTATTATGTAAACTTGATCATTTTGTGCTAACATAAGTTATTTTGGAGCTAACCTATAGGAAACTAAGCATATAAGCTCTAAGTTAGCATATTAGAGCCAACTTAGGTAAAATGAAGCTAACCTATAGGAAACTAAGCATATTAGAGATAACATAGGTAACTAAGTATATATATATATATATATATATATATATATCATTTTGGAGATCTGACATACCTGACATAGTTCAGTTCTCATTGTTATTCTCCTTCTCCTTCCTTAGTCTGATGCGCCAAGAGCGGCGAGGCGGTGGAGGCAGTGGGATGTAGTCTTCTACCACAATTGGCGTGGTCATGTCGCCCAGCTGTGGGATCGCCGGCGCCATCACTGGTGCGTGGTCATTGTCAGGCACCACCACCATCGCGAGGCCACCTTCAGGCAGGACGGGCACGACCATTGCTAGGTCATCCTCAGCCACCTCCATCTCTTGCCCATGGTCAGCCACCACCATCTCTTGCCCATGGTCAGCCACCACCATCTCTTGCCCTTGGTCAGCCACCACCAGCGCTAGGTCATCCTCAGCCTGATGCCCATCGTCATCCTGCAGCTCCTCATCCCCACTCTGCTCCTCTTCTCCCGCACTCCAGTCCGGATCATCCTTCTTGTTGTCTATGTTGCTGCCAGAATCGCTGGTGCTTTCGCTAAAGCCAGACTCGGTGTTGCTTTTGCTACAGCCATAGTCGCTGTTGCTTTGGCTGTAGCCAGTGTCGCTGCTGCTGCTCCCTTTACCTGTCCAAATGCAACAATGATCGTTAACAATCGATGTGAGACAAAACGAAATGTAGAGGAATAAGAAGAAGCAGAACGTACCGGCATCATCATCGTCAGTGTAGCGCATGCGACACATAGTCGCGTTGAACACCTTCACGATGAGCATGGTGGCGTCGTCATCGTACCTGAAGAGAAGGAAGTACCCCAGCCGCAGGTCGTAGGCATGGTAGAACTTCTCCCACCCAAGAGACAAGTACATGTGGCCCTCCTTGATCACCAACTCCACATCCCACTGCCTGCGAAACCCGCTGCCGGCCTGTCGCAGCTTCACATTATTTGGCGGATCTTCACCCAGCATGTTCATAAAACTGTCGGGCAGCCTCTACAGTTTGGGACAATGAGTGATGTAGCAAACAACAGATATCATAATGAGATGGGTGAAGGGGAGATCTCTCGTTTTATATACCTGCGTCATGGATGATACTGAAGTCCCAAGTATGATACTGAAGAACTCGAAAGCATCCAACTCATACTGCGGTGTCGCAGAGCGGCGGTGGCTGCTTCCCCCCATCTCTGATAAGCAGCAGAAGAGACCAATTAGTACCCTTATAACAGATCATAAAACATGCATGATAACAGGCTATACTGAAAGGCCAATTGTGCTGGACTATAAATTAGGGTAACAATGACACAGAAGATGGGAGCACCTAGTACACATTAGCAAAACAAAAAGGTACCACGCTTAAAGACCACTTGGCTCTATTGCCACCTATGGTTTAATGCAGCAAGAATAAAGGGGCAGTTGATCCTACTTAACTAAGTACTAAGATACCCCGGCCCATGCATTAGTCTCAAGTACCCCATATGTCCTATTTTTTGCAAAGTCGTGCTAAAATTTCAGCATGACCTTTGCTGAAAATAGGACATATGGAGTACCCGAATTTGCCGGAACAGACATTCCGGCAAACTCAAGGGCCTCTTGGGGTACCTGCAAAATCATTATCCCACCCCCGCCCCGCTGCAACCCCACTACACCCCACAATATCATCACGACATGATGGTCGGAGACAAAACCCCCCAATATCATCACGACACGATGGTCGAAGACAAAACCCAGCAATATATCTTCTAGCCATGAAACCCTACCCTGATTCGCCTTTCTTCCTCTTTTTTCACTTAAACCTGCAAACATGTGGCAAAAAACATGCAGCAGAAGCTTCCCTGAGAATACCAGAGAATATTTGAATTATCCAAACATCGCAGTGGAAGCACAAAATAATGAAATAAGCATGGCTTACACGAAGCAACAATTTGGTCTATCAGAACATACATGATAGGTAGTGGAAGCATGGAAAATTGAGAAGAAAAAAAGCATGTATACAGAAA
Source organism: Triticum aestivum (assembly GCF_018294505.1). NCBI lineage: Eukaryota > Viridiplantae > Streptophyta > Magnoliopsida > Poales > Poaceae > Triticum > Triticum aestivum. Next base: position 637,295,906 of record NC_057810.1, read on the forward strand.
CATATGTGATACGTAAAAGTAGAAACCATAGCTTACACGGAGCAGCGATTTGATTGATCCAAACGTACATGATAGGCAATGGAGGCATATAAAATTGAGATGAAGAGAAGACTTAATACTGTAGGAAACATATGCGACACAAAAGTAGGAACTATGACTTTACAGGGAGGAAGGAGTTGGTCTGTCACAGCATACCCTTTGTTGTGTTTTGATCAAAATGGTGTTGAAACAAAAAAGAACAATAGAAACACACAAAAAAACAGGTACTATGGAAGCAAACTACCTACACCAAAGAAACATAAAAAATATCATCACGACACGATGATCGGAGACAAAACCCCCCAATATCATCACGACACGATGGTCGGAGACAAAACCCAGCAATATATCTTCTAGCCATGCAACCCTACCCTGATTCTCCTTTCTTCCTCTTTTTTCACTTAAACCTACAAACATGTAGGGAAAGCAATTAATACAAGGCACAAAAATGGCATGCTATGTAGCCTTAATGCTACAGAACATATGAAATACATGCCAGAAATATATATGATATAAACTCCAATAAAAACAGTAGCAAGCAAGCAATTCATTTGACTAACTATTTAAAACAGTAGCAAGCAAGCTATTTTCATGGTTGTGCACGGCTCACTTGATACCATGCATGGTTCATTAATTCATGGGAAACTAGAAGAGACCTGGTCTCTGTCTCTACCATTTGGTGGCATGAATTAGTTAACACCGTAAACAAAGCTACTATTTTTGCTAGCAAGCAAGCAAGTATATAAACAGCTCAAGCAAGCTTCCAGAAGAATATTAACAAATTTATCTGTACCAATGAATTAAATCTATCTGTTACCACCTCTCGGCCTCTTGCCAAAGAAGATCAGAGGAAGCATATCAATGAACTAAATCTATCAGTTTTGCTAAAATAATAAAGCTCTAACAAAAGTGATTTTAGCACCCAGATACAAGCATATGAAGCAAAATTTATAACAATATATACAAAAACTTATCCTCTAAGCCAAAACAACTTTGTAAAAGCCAGATGCAACTTCTTGAGCTAATTTTGAGCAGAACTCCTTGAGGAACTAGCAGCAAGGAGTGGCTAGAACTGCAAACAGTGGCTAGAACTGCAGATTCACACATTAAAGGACACAAACTCAAGCAAGCTTCCTGAACAATACCCTGACAAAAAACATAGGACAAGCAATGAATTTCTATAACTAGGAGAGATCATGTGCAACTGCGTGACTATCATTTGTATTCTTGTTGCTAAAACTTGCCAAGTTTATGTCTAGGTAAGGAGCAGAAAGAAGAGGAGCCAAGCAATTTCTAGCACTGGTTTTACTGATCTCATAAGTAGATAAGTAGATGGTACAGTTTTTATCTTTGAAAAAATGCAGTTGGAAGATCACCCATTGTGTTGCCTAAAAAAGTCTAAAACCGCGGGTATTTGCTCCTACATGACACCAATTCAACATAAAGATTGTATTTAGAAACTTTGGATTTAACATGATTAGGAGGCCCATCTGACCAATGTTTGGTTCCTAAATTAAGCCCCATTCTAAACAAAATCATCGCCATGCCTACACAGGAAGATGGACACTTGCTACAGAGCAAGAAGATGGACATGGCCGGGAGGGATTTGACCTAAACCTAGCAAAAGAGAGAAGAAGAGGGCATGGCTGGGAGGGAGGAGAGGAGGAAGAGAGGAGAAGAGAGGCAGAGGGAGGAGGGAAATGAAGATTACCTGACCACGATGAGGTGGTGGCCGGAGCGGAGACGACGGAGGGCGGAGACGGCGAGCTTGGGGGAGGCGGGGAGGTCGCGGCCTCCTCTCCTGGTGGATGTGGGGCCTCCTCTCCTGGTGGACGTGGGGCGGCGCCGAGGCTCCAAGTCTCCGGCGGCTCCGAGGGTTAGGCAGGGAGGCGAGGGAGGCGGCGCTCGCGGGGGAGGCGGGGCACAGGGGGGAGGCGGCGCTCGCGGGGGAGGCGGGGCTCGGGGGGGAGGCGGCGCTCGAGGGGGAGGAAGGGGAGAGGGAGGCGGCGGGGATGCGTGGGCGGCTGCGGTGGACGGAGGGGCGGCGGCGTACGGTTGGGGAATCTTGCGAGCAGGGAGGGAGGGAGGCCACAGTGAGGTGAGTAGGTGGTGTGGGGGGAGGGTTCTAATGGCGCACCTAAACATAGTGTGCCATAAGTATGACTGGTCAGGTTATATACAACCTAACCCATATCTAAATTAGAACAAGCCCACTAGCCCGACTGGTCAGCACGCAGTACACACACCAGGAGGTCCTGGGTTCGATTCCCAGGCTCCCCATTTTTTGTATTTATGCATTTAAAATGTTGTTTGATATTTATTTGTGTTTAAATATGTTCAAACTTGTTTAAATCATAACAGTAATATTTTTTATAAAAATAGTAAAAAAAATTAAAATATCATCAAATTTGTTATTTGAAAATATTTATGAATATGAAAAAATATCATCAAATTTATTATTTGAAAATATCATCAAATTTGTTATTTGAAAATATAATCAAATTTGTTTTTTTTGCAATTTTAGTTGCATTCTTTGTGACGGTGGAGCGGGCCGGGGAGGGTGCGGGGGAGAGGGTGCGGGTGGTCGTCGGCGGCGGTGGAGTGGGGGACGGTGCGGCCGGGGGTCGGCGGCGGCGGCCGATGGAGCGGGGGAGGGTGCGGTGGGACGTCGGCGGCGGTGGAGTGGGGGAGGGTCGGCGGCGGCGTTGGAGTGGCGGAGGGTGCGGGCTGGGGGTCGGCGGCGGCGGCCGATGGAGCGGGGGAGGGTGCGGTGGGATGTTGGCGGCGGTGGAGTGGGGGAGGGTGCGGGTGGTCGTCGGCGGAGATGGAGTGGGGGAGGGTGCGGGCCGGGGGTCGGCGGCGACGGCCGGTGGAGCGGGGGAGGGTGCGGTGGGACGGGGGGTCAGTGGAGGGTGCGGTCGGCGGCGGCGGCCGGTGGATCGGGGGGTCGACCCTGGTTACTAATGGCGCATTAGCTTCTGGTGTGCCATTAGAAGTTTTGCAAAAAAAGTATATATTTTAATGGCGCACGGTGTGGCCAGTGCGCCATTACTAGTTTGCACTAGTAATGATGCACTGTGCCACGGTGCGCCATTAGAATGTTTGGAAAAATTAAAAAAAATTGTTTCTAGTGGCGCACCATGTTCCTGGTGTGCCATTAGTGTCTTTCACACTAATGGCGTATCGAAACATGGTGCACCATTAATATATATTAATGACGCATCATTTGACTGGTGCATCATTAATGTCCATTCCATCTATAGCTCTTTTCCTAGTAGTGGTACCGGTACAACACAAGTCGGCTTCTTTTATTCGCTTCGGTCTGCTATGGTCACCCTCGGCAAACAAGTTTTATTTATCTTGACTATTCGTTTAGCATGTAAAATTATTACACACAGAATATTTTCTGTTGGTTGGTACTGTATTATTTTTACGGAGATATTTTACCGACGTTCGTGCATGACGTTGATCCAGCCAGCCTCTCGCCGTTACATCGGCCAGCCGACCTGTGTCGACATCGACCTCAGCGCCCAGGCCTCATCTTTTTAATAATTTACTGTATTATTTTGATTATGCAAAGAATTTATTATCACTATTATTATTATTGTTTGATATTATTTTGGGGCACACACTATGTTGTGTGCACAGGGTTTTAACAGGACACGCCGTCACCTCGGCCACCTCGGCATGCCGAAGTGGTCGCCCTGCTCGTATCGCCAAGTTGTGTCACCACCTTGGCACACGACCCTGTGTAGGAATTGCCCCGCCATGGCCTCGTTGAGCCGACAACCACGGCGCCAGCACCACCACATTGTCGTCGGACCGTGCGAACATCATCATCCGGAGAATTTCAATATATACGGATATGGGTTCCATTATGTGGGATCCGAATTAGGCTGCAACCACTACAACCTTTTGGGTTTTGCATGTGGTCCTCGGGACGGCTGCGATGCCGTACACCTTTTTCTAGCTTCGCGGGGAATCAATCAAAGTTCCGGCTAATTCCTCTTCACATGGACCATCAGGAAAGTCAATTAAATTATTGCTTTTTAGATTTGTTTTATTAATTCACCAACTGATACGTACTACTTTTAGTCCCAGTACAAGCACGAATTTCGAGATTTAATAGATAAATACTTCACCTTGCTTTGTTCACGTGAGGACTAAACCTAATACTTTGACTCTTGCTATTTTTCATCAATTGCTGTTGCAACTCCTCGTAAAGGTCAACTCGGCAAGCAGGTCTAATTTTCTACCTTGAGCTGCTGCCCATCGTCCCCTGATCGATTAGCATCACCCGAGGAAATTGCTGCTAGGATCCGAGGCAGTACGCACACGTCCCAGGGCCTAGGGTTGCTATTGTTCCAGTCACAGGGCGGTGTATGCACCAGCGTGGAAGTGCCCATGAAGTTTTTTCTCGCTCTTTTAAGGCGTCCCGACGTGTTACTGATCACCACGTCCGACCTGGCAAAGAAGCCTAATCAGCTAAGTATTTTTTTTTCTTTCCAAAGGAAACACGACAGAGTTGTACTTCTAGTTTGATTTCTTTTCTTTTCCAATATTATTACTCCATGTTAAGCACGTTTCTTGAGATTTGACCGGTGAACAGTGCATCATGGACGAGCTATACTAATCCACATGGAGGCACCACGTTATCTAGCTTTTTTATCTTCCTGGTGCTTAGTGTGCAGCTTGGCCAGTTTCATGTTGATGATCCAACTTCGTCCATATCGCCCCATGGTTTGGACTATGTCACGCCGCCTCGCAAGTTCCGACTGATGTCAACGATCCAACTTCGGCTCGCTGACCATATTTTCTTCTATAACTTACCTTGCGTAAACTTAATTATGCAAATGTTTTTTTTCAAATATTATTATTATTTCTTGCTTGCATTGTTTTATATGTGCAGGTATAATCTACTTTGACTGTGTCACACAGTCACCTCAGCGTGCTGACGTCGTCGTCCCGCCTCCGCTGACCAAGTTGTGTGGTCACTGTGGTGCGGGCTACCCTTCATCAAACCGACATCCTCATCGCTGACCTATTTTCGACACGTCGGCTGACGTGGGGGGTCTGGCGTCATAATGTCGGCCTGCTCCGTCACCTCGGTCGGACTGTGCGTTCCACCTCGCCACATTGGTCGTGCTATGACGCCACTTCGGAGTGCCGATCTCTTCGCTCTGCCACCTCGGGACCAACTTGGGGGCTGGGGCCTCGTCCCGCCGTAAGCTCGGACCGCGCATCGACACTGAGCACATTAACCAGCTAAGTCGCTTTCATGCTCGGTTTTTTAATTCTTGTTCGGTTCGACCAAACATTATATTTGTGTTAAAATTTTAGTTTGTCAACAAACGTTGTTTGTTAAAAACACTTTCTTTCCCATGTTAACTGGGGGCTCTTAACTTTATATGAGCTGTTTTATAATAAGTGTTCTTCTTCTAAATCTTTGCAAAGTCTTTTTCTACCACTCCTTTCTCGAGTCGAGTGTGTGGTCAATCGCCAGATGGCCTAGTTTCTCTCTCAGCCGCTCAAGATTAGTTCGCTAAACTGGCCTAACGAGCAGCAGTACTCCGCCTTCGGGATAGGAGGTTACAGCCGTAGGCTGACCCGCTTGAAGTCTTGAGATCGGATGTGTCATATTAATGCATGATAGAAGCACAAAAATTTAAGACCAATTTTCGGATTGGCACCACATGACTTGATTTGGTTTGGACGTCAAGCTTTTCCTGAAGTTTTTTGGTTTTTCAAGCCTATGGCACTTTTAGACTATTTGTGTATTTCCAACATAAGTCTCGCAATGTAACGCTGGACACATTTAGAGATTCGGCAAAAACATTCTCGGATATTTCTATATATGCATCGGTTTCGAATTGTGTCTTTGGTCAATAGTTGGGTTGCCCGGCTCATGTGCTTGCCTCCTACGTTTCGCTTTGTTCGGGGTGTGCAAAGGGAGAACCACTTCGATTGTGCTTCCAGCTTGAATGGTTAAGCACCTCAGTGGAGAAAGCTGAAAACTGACTGTCACAATGGGCGTAAACTGGTCCGATGACGGTGTCAAACTATAGAATTATAGATCGATACAGATTACCTCGTGTTAAACGATGGGCCTTTCATAACATTGGCCAAACTGTTAATGGCTAGACTTCAGTCAGTGTCGAACATTAACCAGGGGCTCGTAGCTAGCTTCCCCAGTTTAAACCTCCTATGACTGATAACCCGCAAGTATACGGGATAGAAGTGGCCTCTTTCGATAAGTAAGAGTGTCGAACCCAACGAGGAGCTAAAGGTAGAACAAATACTCTCTCAAGTCCTATCGGCCACTGATACGACTCTACGCACGCTTGACGTTCGGTTTACCTAGAACAAGTATGAAACTAGAGGTACTTTGTAGGTGTGATAGGATAGGTTTGCAAGATAATAAAGAGCATGTAAATAAAAAGTAGGGGCTGTTTAAATAAAGATGCAATAAAGTAAATATAGTGAGTGTGGAAAAGTGGTGGTAGGAGTTGTGAAATTTTCCCTAAGCAATTGACTATGTTACTAGACCGATAGCAAGTTTTATGTGGGAGAGGCATAAGCTAACATACTTTCTCTTCTTGGATCATATGCACTTATGAATAGAACTCTAGCAAGCCTCCGCAACTACTAATGATTCATTAAGGTAAACCCAACCATAGCATTAAAGCATCAAGTCCCCTTTATCATGTACGCAACAATCCCCTTACTCGGTTTTATGCTTCTGTCACTCAAGCAACCCACCGTAAATGAATCATGAACGTATTGCAACACCCTACAGTGGGAATCCCTCACGCTTGCGCAACACGGAGGGCACAATAAGACAGCAACATAACCACAAGCAAATTAAATCAATCATAGCAATTCATCAACCACCAATAGGACAACGAAAATCTACTCACACATCATAGGATGGCAACACATCATTGGATAATAATATGAAGCATAAAGCACCATGTTCAAGTAGAGGGTACAACGGGTTGCGGGAGAGTGGACCGTTGAATATAGATGGGGGAAGGTGATGGAGATGTTGGTGAAGATGGCGGAGGTGTTGGTGTAGATCGCGGTGATGATGATGGCCCCCGGCGGCGTTCCGGCGCCACCGGAAGCAAGGGGGAGAGAGCCCGCCTTCTTCTTCTTCTTCCTTGACCTTCTCCCTAGATGGGAGAAGGGTTTCCCCTCTGGTCCTTGGCTCCCATGGCGTGGGAGGGGCGAGAGCCCCTCCGAGATTGGATCTATCTCTCTGTTTCTGCGTTCTCAGATCCTTCCCCTTCACCGTTTCTTTTATATCCGGAGATCCGTAACTCCGATTGGGGTGAATCATTCGCCCATATTTTCTCATAAAATTAGCTTTCTTGCGGCACAAGAAGAGCGTCAACCGCCTTACGGGTGGCCCACGAGAGTGCTAGGCGTGCCCAGGGGGGTGGGCGCGCCCCATGTCTCGTGGCCACCTCGGGCACTGTTTCGCGTTGATTCTTCCTCCGAAAAATCCCAAATATTCCAAAATAATTCTCCGTCCATTTTTATCCAGTTTGGATTCCGTTTGATATGTGGTTTCTGCGAAACATAAAACATGCAACAGACAGGAACTGGCACTGGGCACTGGATCAATATGTTAGTCCCAAAAATAGTATTAAAAGTTGCCAAAACTATATGAAAGTTGAATAATATTGGCATGGAACAATCAAAAATTATAGATACAACGGAGACGTATCAGCATCCCCAAGCTTAGTTCCTGCTCGTCCTCGAGTAGGTAAATTATAAAAAAGATAATTTTTGATGTGGAATGCTACCTAGCATAATCTTGATCATATGTCTAGTCATGGCATGAATATTAAGACACGAGTGATTCAAAGCAATAGTCTATCATTTGACATAAAAACTATAATACTTCGAGCGTACCAATCAAGCAATAATGTCTTGTCGAAATAACATAGCCAAAGAAAGCTCATCCCTACAAAGTCATATAGTCTGGCTATGCTCCATCTTCATTACACAAAATACTCCCATCATGCACAACCCAGTTTCAGCCAAGCAATTGGTTCATACTTTTTAACGCGCTTCAGCTTTTTCAACCCTCACGCAAAACATGAGCGCAAGCCATGGATATAGCAATATAGGTGGAATAGAATATGATGGTGAAGGTTTATGTGGAGAAGGCAAAAAAGGGAGAAAGTCTCACATCGACGCGGCTAATCAACGGGCTATGGAGATGCCCATCAATTGATGTCAATGCGAGGAGTAGGGGTTGCCATGCAACGGATGCACTAAGAGCTATAAGTGTATGAAAGCTCAAACTGGAAACTAAGTGGGTGTGCATCCAACTTGCTTGCTCATGAAGACCTCGGGCGTTTGAGGAAGCCCATCATCGGAATATACAAGCCAAGTTCTATAATGAAAATTCCCACTAGTATATGAAAGTGATAACTCAAGAGACTCTCTATATGAAGAACATGGTGCTACTCTGAAGCACAAGTGTGGTAAAAGGATAGTAACATTGCCCCTTCTCTCTTTTTATATCATTTTTTATTTTCTTTTATTTTTCATTTTTAAAATTTTTTCTTTCTTTTTGGTGGGCTTCTTTGGCCTCTCTTTTTTTCATAAAGTCTGGAGTCTCATCCCGACTTGTGGGGGAATCATAGTCTCCATCATCCTTTCCTCACTGGGGCAATGCTCTAATAATGATGATCATCACACTTTTATTTACTTACAACTCAATATTACAACTCGATATCTCGAACAAAGATATGACTTTATATGAATGCTTCTGGAGGTGTACCGGGATGTGCAATGATCTAGCATAGCAATGACATCAAAAAGCGGACAAGCCATGAAAACATCATGCTAGCTATCTTACGATCATGCAAAGCAATATTACAATGAATTCTCAAGTCATGAATATGATGATGATGGAAGTTGCATGGCAATATATCTCGGAATGGCTATGGAAATGCCATAAATAGGTAGGTATGGTGGCTATTTTGAGGAAGATATAAGGAGGCTTATGTGTGATAGAGCGTATCGTATCACGGGGTTTGGATGCACCGGCGAAGTTTGCACCAACTCTCGAGGTGAGAAAGGGCAATGCACGGTATCGTAGAGGCTAGCAAATTGCGGAAAGGTAAAAGTGCATATAATCCATGGACTCACATTAGTCATAAAGAACTCATATACTTATTGCAAAAGTCTACTTGCCCTCGAAGCAAAGTACTACTACGCATGCTCCTCGGGCAAGGGTTGGTAGGAGTTAACCATCGCGTGATCCCGACCTCCACTCATAAGAAAAGCAATCAAAGAGCACCTCATGCTCCAACTTCATTACATAACGGTTCACCATACGTGCATGCTACGGGACTTGCAAACCTCAACACTAGTATTTCTCAATTTCACAATTACTCAACTAGCACGACTCTAATATCACCATCTTTATATCGCAAAACTATTGCAAGGAATCAAACATATCATATTCAGCGATCTACAAGTTTTATGTAGGATTTTATGACTAACCATGTGAATGACCAATTCCTGTCATCTCTCTAAATAGATCTAAGTGAAGCAAGAGAGTTTAATTCTTTCTACAAAAGATATTCCCACGCTCTAACAAATATAAGTGAAGCAAAAGAGCATTCTACAAATGGCGGTTGTCTATATGAAGAGAAACAGGCAATCCAAACTTCAAATGATATAAGTGAAGCACATGAAGCATTCTAAAAAGCCATGCTCAAAAGATTTAACTGAAGTGTAATGAGCATTCTATAAATCAACCAAGGACTATTTCATACCAGCATGGTGCATAAAAGAAAAGTGAAAACTAAATGCAAAATATGCTCCAAGACTTGCACATAATGCATGAACGAAACGAATCCAAAAACATACCGATACTTGTTGAAGAAAGAGGGGATGCCTTATGGGGCATCCCCAAGCTTAGACGCTTGAGTATCCTTGAATATTTACTTGGGGTGCCTCGGGCATTCCCAAGCTTGATCTCGTGCCTCTCTTCCTTTTCCTCATATCGAGACATCCTCGCTTAGACACTTCATCCACACAAAACTTCAACAGAAAACTCGGTAAGATCTGTTAGTATAATAAAGCAAATCACTACTATAGTTACTGTTGCAAAACAATTCATATTTTATTTTTTCATTGTGTATACTGTAACATAGCTTTTCCATGGCTTAATCCACTGATATAAATTGATACATTCATCAAAACAAGCAAACTATGCATCAAAAACAGAATCTGTCAAAAACAGAACTGTCTGTAGCAATCTGAACATTCACCATACTTATGGTACTCCTAAAATTCTACCAAAATTAGGAAAAATAAACAAGTTGTACAGAAAGACAATACAAAAGAAATCAGAACCGTTTGACTTTCCAGTTAAAAATGTAAAATCGCGCACTACATCCAAAGTTTCTGTCCTGCACCGTACAAACCAACAATCATTGTAAACATCCTGAAGGAAAACCTTAGCACATTATTTTTATAATACAATGGAATTGTACAAGGGGATAATTATTTTTGTTGAAAAGTTTCTGTAATTAAGATTCACAAAGTTTCCGTGAGCATGAACAAAGTTCAAGGAGCTCTCCCACTTCAATAATGCTTGTCTTTCTCACTTTCACTTTCCTTTTTGAAAAGTTTTAGGTTCCCCTCTTTATTTTTTGTTTTTAAACTATATAAAAGCACTCAACAGAAATAAATGACTCTCTAAAACTTCCTGGTTGTCTCCCTGGCAGCGCTTTCTTTAAAGCCATTAAGCTAGGCATTTAGTGCTCAAGTAATGGATCCACCCGGATCCCAAGGTATATCAAAGCCAATTTTAATTAACAATGATTGGTAATTTAGTAGTAAGCACAAAGTAACATACATCAAGCAATGACGAAGTCTAACTCTCTTCCTATGCATCGGCATGTCATAAAAGAACAATTCATGCACACATAGTAAAGGCCAATGCATAGTATAAACGGTTTCTTGCAATTCTATCATATTGTAAACATAAAGAGGCGGAGATGTAGTTCCTCTCTAATAATAATTGCAAGTAGGAGCAGCAAGAACATGCATATTACATTCATCAAAATCATCATGTGCAATGGCAAAAGGCAACCCATCAATATAATCCTTAATAAGTAAAAAACTTCTCCGATATAGTGTAGTTTGGAGAATTCAAAAAGATAATAGGACTATCATGCATGGGTGCAATAGCAATAATTTCACGTTTAACATAAGGAACTATAGCAAGTTCATCTCCATAAGCATAATTCATATTGGCATCTTGGCCACAAGCATAGCAAGCATCATCAAAAAGGGATATTTCAAGAGAATCAACGGGATCATAGCAATCATCATAGCAATCATCCTTCGGTAAGCACGAAGGGGAATTAAACAATGTATGAGTTGAAGAGTTACTCTCATTAGAATGTGGGCACAGGTGATCAATCCGCTCTTCCTCCTTTTGTTCTTTGCTCTCCTCATCATCATTTTCATCCAATGAGCTCACAGTTTCATCAATTTCTTCTTCCATAGCTTCCTGCAAAATATTAGTCTCTTCTTGGACAGCGGAGACTTTCTCAATAAATGCATTAATATTGTAAATGTATTCATAATTCTCATAGCAATATTTCAATATAGCAAAATTTTCAGGCCTATAAACACCACCATCATCAAAAGCTTCATACTTTTCAAACAAAGATTCAATTTCATTAGCAGCCTTAAAAGCAACAAATTCTTCTATTTGCTCAACATAATAGTAATCATATATACCATTAGCATAAGAAGCTAAGGTTTCATTATCATTAAATTTGCATGAAAAGGGAAGGTGTGGAGCCTTCATCCTAGAGCAACAAGTAATATCATATCTCAAGCATAGATCCCGAGCATACCAACGCAACATATTAATTCAATCCCATAATAGTTTCCCTTTTGTGTAAAGCGATAATCCCTAAAGTATTCACGTGATCCAACGTGTCTCCCATTATAAAGTTGAATGGGGTTTTCTTAGGATTATCAAAGTAGTACATAATATGTTTCACATAATGAGAATCGAGGGTTTTAGGAGTTACCCCATCTCCGTGAGTAGCAAGTACACCTAATTTTTTTGGTATTTCGTGTTCCATATCGAAAACTAAAGATAGAGAACAACTTAGAACAGCAAAATAAAAAAATTACTTAGTGATAAATCAAACAAGCACACACGAGAATATTCACCCCACGCTATGACTCCCCGGCAACGGCGCCAGAAAAAGGTCTTGATAACCCGCAAGTATATGGGATAGTTGTAGCCTCTTTCGATAAGTAAGAGTGTCGAACCCAACGAGGAGCTAAAGGTAGAACAAATACTCTCTCAAGTCCTATCGGCCACTGATACGACTCTACGCACGCTTGACATTCGCTTTACCTAGAACAAGTATGAAACTAGAGGTACTTTGTAGGTGTGATAGGATAGGTTTGCAAGATAATAAAGAGCACGTAAATAAAAAGTAGGGGCTGTTTAGATAAAGATGCAATAAAGTAAATATAGTGAGTGTGGAAAAGTGGTGGTAGGAGTTGTGAAATTGTCCCTAAGCAATTGAGTACGTTACTAGACCGATAGCAAGTTTTATGTGGGAGAGGCATAAGCTAACATACTTTCTCTTCTTGGATCATATGCACTTATGACTGGAACTCTAGCAAGCCTCCGCAACTACTAAAGATTCATTAAGGTAAAACCCAACCATAGCATTAAAGCATCAAGTCCCTTTTATCCCGTACGCAACAATCCCCTTACTCGGGTTTATGCTTCTGTCACTCAAGCAACCCACCATAAAAGAATCATGAACGTATTGCAACACCCTACAGTGGGAATCCCTCATGCTTGCGCAACACGGAGGGCACAATAAGACAGCAACATAACCACAAGCAAATTAAATCAATCATAGCAATTCATCAACCACCAATAGGACAACGAAAATCTACTCACACATCATAGGATGGCAACACATCATTGGATAATAATATGAAGCATAAAGCACCATGTTCAAGTAGAGGGTACAACGGGTTGCGGGAGAGTGGACCGTTGAATATAGATGGGGGAAGGTGATGGAGATGTTGGTGAAGATGGCGGAGGTGTTGGTGTAGATCGCGGTGATGATGATGGCCCCCGGCGGCGTTCCGACGCCACCGGAAGCAAGGGGGAGAGAGCCCGCCTTCTTCTTCTTCTTCCTTGACCTTCTCCCTAGATGGGAGAAGGGTTTCCCCTCTGGTCCTTGGCTCCCATGGCGTGGGAGGGGCGAGAGCCCCTCCGAGATTGGATCTATCTCTCTGTTTCTGTGTTCTCAGATCCTTCCCCTTCACCGTTTCTTTTATATCCGGAGATCCGTAACTCCGATTGGGGTGAATCATTCGCCCATATTTTCTCATAAAATTAGCTTTCTTGCGGCACAAGAAGAGCGTCAACCGCCTTACGGGTGGCCCACGAGAGTGCTAGGCGTGCCCAGGGGGGTGGGCGCGCCCCCTGTCTCGTGGCCACCTCGGGCACTGTTTCGCGTTGATTCTTCCTTCAGAAAATCCCAAATATTCCAAAATAATTCTCTGTCCGTTTTTATCCCGTTTGGATTCCGGTTGATATGGGGTTTCTGCGAAACAGAAAACATGCAACAGACAGGAACTGGCACTGGGCACTGGATCAATATGTTAGTCCCAAAAATAGTATAAAAAGTTGCCAAAACTATATGAAAGTTGAATAATATTGGCATGGAACAATCAAAAATTATAGATACGATGGAGACGTATCAATGACTATAAGTGAAAGTTATAAAGCCCGCATATGTGATTGCCTTGTTTTCGCTAACACAACCGCCTTCGGGCACCGAGATATCGGCTAAGGATTGTCTTGTTACTGCGGAAACACCCTGCGTAGTATCTACAAAGGGGTAGAAGCCGACGATGGACCACTTTCAACTGATAAACGGTCACAACGGAGTAAAAATAAACATATATCATCAGTGTTTGTATTCAGTATACAAGCGCTGCCTTCCGTAATTATCGTTATAAAGCCATAAATATGCATCAAATTTGACTTAAGATTTTGGCCAAGCTGGATTGCCTGGCTCCTGTGTTTAACCCTACGTTCCCGATTGTTTGGCTAGGGGGTAAAGGGAGCACCTCTGTGATTGTTACTACCGGGTCATCCAGATTAGTACCTTAGACTGGGTGAAGCCGGAAACTAGCTATCTTAAGAATATAATTGGTTGGCAACAACGGAAGTGAAAATTTTGGTTCATTAAGACCATAGAGTTTGGGAACTTTCCCTAGACTAAATCCTCGATATTTTCCTCCCACATTGACCGGAGTTGAGATTTCATGATCATGATCAGCATGACAACCCAAAGAAAGAAACTGATAGCGGGACTATTTTCTTCGGAAGATGTTTTTTACATTAAAAAGTAATATAACATATCTCTCCGTGTACCTTTGTTTATAAAACTATATGGATGGATTGCCTTGTTTGTTGTAAATCTTTGCCCTTATAAAGGCTTTATAAAGTAGGACAAACACTCCCCGGCTACTGGCCGAGGAAGTTGAAGCCGATGGCCGGTCATCAAAGTTTTATACAATGCGGATCCAAGCATTAATAATGTAGAGTACTTGGATACGTAGAATCATTACACATAATTTGTGATTTTACTCCGGATATCGATCCTTAATTGGGCCACCCGTGCCCACATAAAGGCTCGGGGGCTACTGGGCTTCATACTTATTATTTACTAATATTAAAGGGGCACATTGATCCCCTGATCTGGTGTTGCCACCCGACTAGTGTCTCGGGGGCTACTGCATTGCCTATTCAATACAGAAAGTTCAAAGTGCTCAGTGTTCGGCTTGACCAAACTATGGGGAAACGTGTCTTTGGACAACAATAGGTACCATCTGGGACTTATCTGGCATCAAGCTAATATATTACAACGACTTCTCAAACCCTCTCTCAAGGGCCCGTCCGCCGATCACTGTCTCCTCTAATATGCATCTTAGATTTTAGGCCGACACACACCTCGAGGGCTACTGGCTATATATCTCATCAGTAAATAAATTGCATCAATCAGAAATAAAATCCGCAAACAATCAACCCAAGCCCGAGGTGGTGCATCACCTCGAAAGCAGTCCGGCATAAAACTCGGCTGCGAGCGGCTGGCTCCATAGAGAATTTTTCAGCATTAAGCTTGAGTAACCTCCTTCAAACTTTTTCAAACATGAGGTAATATATGACACTTCGGATATAGTCCGGCGTTGGAGCTCGGATACAGTCCGACATGGAGCTCGGATACATTCCGGCGTTGGAGCTCGGAAGGGGTCCATCGTTGGTGTTCGGCTGCAAAAGATACCTCGGATGCAGTCCGGCCTTGGATCTCAGATGCAAGAGGACACCACCGCATGGGAACAACTTCAAATCCGAGGTGTGGTGTAAAAAATAACAAGGCATTGCTAAAGGTCGAAAACTTAAAGGGGCTCCTCGGATACCCGATGTGTAAACTCTTTAGATTCACTTCGGCGATCCTCAAAGATCGAAGATGAGAAGATTTGTTGAACCAGTTTTCAAGACCGACGACCGAAGATGAAGAACAGTTCAGAAGAATCGAGGAGCATCCCTAACCTGAAGACCGGTCCAGGGGGCTACTGACGGTGTCCTAGACTACGGGGTACTCACCACGTCGTCTCCCGACCAATTGGATCGGGCCAAGGACCGCCATGGCGGTTCGCTCATGGGCCACTTCGGGCAGCCCATGTCGCATACAAGGAGGATTCCACAAGACTTAGCGCCCAAGACAAGGATTCCTCTAAACTCTAGGCCTCCGATGTGTTACATAAACTGAGGTCAGGCCAGTCAATAGGTAATATAATGTTCATGAGAACAGTCTCGTGGTAGATACATGTACCATGTACTACACCCATATCAATACAATCAAAAGCAGGATGTAGGGTTTCACCTCCATTAAGAGGGCCCGAACCTGGGTAAAATCCATGTCCATGTTACCATCACTCCAAGACGCCTAGCTTAGGTCCCCTACTACGAGATATAGAACCGACAAAGGGTCCTTAAAGTTCTGTTTGCCTTTGCCATTCTTATTCAGTTATTTCCATCAGACATCGCTAGCGTCGATGGACATGGTCGTAAGCTATTCTCTTTGGCTATTATTTCGATGTGATAGTTCTGCTTAGTTCCACACGAATATATGATGTTTTTTTCTTGCCAATTGTTTCCCTGGGATGCATTGTGATTCCTGATTGATTGGTTTAATTGTAGGCTCATTCTTGCAGACATTCAGGAATGATGATTGTTGTTGCTGTTCCCGGACAGTAGGCTCCATGTTGTATTTATTTATTTCACGGTATATATCTCCTACTTGCTCACATTTTTCCTTCTCTGTGAAGTAGCTACATGCACTGCATTATTGCTTCTTCGGAGTTTCTACTGCAGACTGTGTTACCAATTTGGAACATGTTTATTCAGATTCAGAGACAACAAATCAAATTTGAACATATTTATTCAGATTTTAGAGGCTACAACTCTCTTGAATTTTGATCAGTTCACCACTTCACCATAGTAGGTCTTTAGTTTTTTCTCAGTTCAAATTTCCAACTTTTGTCCAATGATTAATGGTGTGATGAACTTAACAATGGCTCTTCGAGGATAATTTAGTGTTGACTGTACCATTTTGATGAATGCAATAGTTATCTTTGTGGATTTTCGTCTAGTTGGATTTCAATTGAAGCTGAAACTCCTCAAGTTTTGTATGTCAGTTGAGTGTCACCCATATATTTGTTAAACAACTCCTGATTAAATCTTCCTTTTTTGCCTCTTTTTTGTGAACTAATTAAATCTAACTTGAGTTATAGAATTGCAAATTTCAAAGATTCAATATTCCATAGTAAAAAAATTACAGCAATTTATGTGCATATGTTCCCGCCGCAACGCGCGGGGAATCATACATATATAGTGAATTCTACTGATATTTATCACAATGGATGTACCTATTTCTTTCAAGTAATTTTCTTGTCTTACTAAATCAAACTGCTCACGAGCTTACACATGACTTCACAACTATAACACGTACTGAACCTGAATATACACACATGCAATTCAGCACTAACTTCACTACGAATTTGATTCAGTTCATCATCATGAATGACTTGACAACTGTAACATGTACTAAACCTGAATACACACACACGCAATTCAGCACTAACTTCACTACGAATTTGATTTAGTTTATCATCATGAATGTGGATGCCACCATACGCAGCACCGGGCAGTTCACCAGATACTACTATGATTAACTTTAACAAGGGGACAAACAGCATAGTGGTCATCTTAATAAGAATCTAAACAATCCATGGCATTCACTCCTAACAAGTTGAACAACCAAAATAACTTGATATTTTCTTAGCTGCTCCAGCAGGGTTATTCTTTGCACCTAAATCAATACAGGAATAAAAATAAGCATACCATCCCCATTATAGAGATATATCAGGTCTCTAGGCACTTATCATGCCTAATCACATGAACCACATCACCTCAATCGTACTCCCATCTGGCCCATCTGGGTCATACTGCTTCAACCCCTTCACCCTCCCAAATACATCAATATCATTACCAGGCAAACATTCAACCCAATTTAACGCTTTCTAAAAGCAGTGCAACCAGTCCAAGACCTAAGGAGTTGCCGTAGACAGCATCGGCGGAAGGTCGTGACACTGGTCAAAAAGGTAGTCACACTATTAGAAAACAGGGTTTTCGTCACAGCTCAATATACACATTAGTCCCGGTTGCATTACGAACCGGGACTAATGTGAGCATTAGTCCTGGTTCATGCGGCTAAAGGCATTAGTCCCGATTCAAATGACCCTTTAGTCCCGGTTTCAGATACGAACCGAGACTAAAGAGAGTGATGCCCTTTAGTCCCGGTTCGTATCTCAAACCGGGACTAAAGGTCCCATTTTCAAACTCTACCCCCCCCCCCCCCGTTGGATCGCCTTTTCAGTTTTGTAAAAAGCAAAAGAAAATGATAAAAAACTTCAAAAAATAAAATCGTTCAGGATGTAGTTATGTTACTACATCTATTAGTTAGGAAAATTTAAAAACTTAAATTTGGACATGTTTTGCAAAAAGGTGTTATGAAAAAGTAATGGTCATATCTTTTGCATACGATGTCGAAAAAAAATCATAATATATCAAAAAAATCAACACGAAAATCTGCATCCGATTTTGACCACCATAGGCCTGTTTGCAAATTTTTAGAATCCTCAAACTCTAAAAGGAAAAAAAAGTTATGCTCAAATTTTGGTTTTTTTGAATTTTGGTTAAATCTGGTCAAACTATGGTCAAACTACTTATTCAAGAAGTATTAGCAGTACTACATAATTATTCAAGAATATTAGTGTTACTAAATAATTATTTCAGTATTTTGAATTTTGGTCAAAACTAGTCAAACTGTGGTCAAACTATGGCCAAACTACTTATTCAAGAAATATTAGTGTTACTATTTTTTTAGAATAATAGTTTCAAACTCAAATAGTGAAACATGTGACTTCATGCTCAAGCTAAACTCGTGAGTGTAAATAGGATTGACATCTTACTACTGTCACGAAAACAACAAGTGCAGACTTGTAAATGAGGGGGGATAGAACCCAGAAGTTAAGCGTGCTCAGGCTGGAGTAGTGAGAGGATGGGTGACCGGCCAGGAAGTTAGATGATTTGAAATGGTGAGGGGTGATTAGAGATTAGAGGTTAAATTGAGCACTGATGAGTGGTGATTAGAGATTAAATTGTAAAATTATTTAGAAATTTGAAAATCAGAAAAAAATTAAAATAAAATATTTCAGAAAATAAAATTTCATAAAATTTCATTTAGTCCCGGTTGATGTTACCAACCGGGACTAAAGGTGGAGCTCCAGACAGCAGCACGTGGAGATCCTTTAGTCCCGGTTCGTATAAGAACCGGGACTAAAGGGGGGGGGCTTTAGTGCCGACTCTTTAGTCTCGGTTCCAGAACCGGGACTAAAGGCCCTCTAGAACCGGGACAAATGTGCTTTTTTCTACTAGTGTCAGCAGCACAAATAGGACATGGTATATGCGTGTATTGTCCATGCCACATAACATGGCACGGCATAGCTCCGCGCAGTCCAGCCACCGGAAGTCCTACGACACAAGTTGCACACACAGATGCGCGGAAGAGTGGCGTCGCACACAGTGATCTGGGCGTGGGAAATCATATAAATCGGACTGCAGCACTGGGGTCGGAGCTCGATGAAGAAAAAGCACATGGACGAAGGAGCTCCTCTGCTGCCGCTTCGTGGTTGAGGGGAAGTAGGAGGAAGCCCCCTCAATTCTCCACTCCTGGCGTGTGGTTGTGGAGCCGGACCTCCGTCGTGGACGCGCATGAGAACATATACTGCTCGATCTGGGACTAGGGGGAGGGGAGGATGTCGATGGTGGTAGGAAGAAGGTGAGGGGAGGAGAGAAGGGGTTCGACTCCGCGGACAGCCATCTCCGTGGCCGACCCGCTACGGCCGCCGCTCAACCCAGCACAATAGAACCACCACTGCCGCTCTGCCTCGTCCTCATCGCCATCGACCTTAGGGTCCCTACCAGCCACCTCTGCAAATCAGGTCATGGATAGGGGGCGATGGGCGGTAACCCTAGCTAGGAGGCGCTGAACTGGGAGAGGAAAGCTCGCGTGGGGAAGAGGATAAGGCGACGGCTGGATCTGGGAAAGTTAGATGATTTGAAATGGTGAGGGGTGATTAGAGATTAGAGGTTTTGAGCAGTGATGAGTGGTGATTAGAGATTGAATTGTAAAATTATTTAGAAATTTGAAAATCGGAAAAAAATTAAAATAAAATATTTCAAAAAATAAAATTTCATTTAGTCCCGGTTGATGTTACCAACCGGGACTAAAGGTGGAGCTCCAGACAGCGGCCACGTGGAGGGCCTTTAGTCCCCGTTCGTATAAGAACTGGGACTAAAGGGGGGGCTTTAGTGCCGACTCTTTAGTCCCGGTTCCAGAACCGGGACTAAAGGCCCTCTAGAACCGGGACAAATGTGCTTTTTTCTACTAGTGTCAGCAACACAAATAGGACATGGTATATACGTGTATTGTCCATGCCACATAACATGGCACGGCATAGCTCCGCGCAGTCTAGCCACCGGAAGTCCTACGACACAAGTTGCACACACAGATGCGCGGAAGAGTGGCGTCGCACATAGTGATTTGGGCGTGGGACATCATATAAATCGGACTGCAGCGCTGGGGTCGGAGCTCGATGAAGAAAAAGCACATGGACGAAGGAGCTCCTCTGCTGCCGCTTCGTGGTTGAGGGGAAGTAGGAGGAAGCCCCCTCAATCCTCCACTCCTGGCGCGTGGTTGTGGAGCCGGACCTCCATCGTGAACGTGGATTAGAACATATACTGCTCGATCTGGGACTAGGGGGAGGGGAGGATGTCGATGGTGGTAGGAAGAAGGTGAGGGGAGGAGAGAAGGGGTTCGACTCCGCGGACGGCCATCTCCGTGACCGACCCGCTCCGGCCGCCGCTCAACCCAGCACAATAGAACCACCACTGCCGCTCCGCCTCGTCCTTAGCGCCATCGACCTTAGGGTCCCTACCAGCCACCCACTACTAGGGAAAAGCCTATACACAGAATCTTAGCAGCAGCGCGGTTCAAAAAGGAGCGCTGCTGCTAACTAGTAGTAGCGCGTGTCCTGTAAACTCGCTGCTGATAAGGATTTAGCAGTAGCGCGCTCGGCCTAAAACGCGCTGCTACAAATATCGACCGGCGGTGTTCACCTAACTCTAAGTAGCAGCTAAGTATGTAGGAGTAGCGCGCTTTTTCCGGGATCGCTGCTGGTAAATTTCAAATTGCCACACTTTTTTGTCCCAGTTAGCAGTAACGCCGTATCCCAAAGCGCGCTGCTGCTAAATCCTTATCAGCAGCGTGTTTTATGTCCCGCACTACTGCTAACCCGCACCAACCCAACACCTTTCCCCACCCGTCCCTCCCCTCCCCCTCCTCTTTTCCCGTCCCCTACCTCCCCCTCCTCTCTTCCCTTCCCCCTACCTCCACCACATGCTCCCACTCTCACTCTTCTTCTTCTCCTCAATACTTCTCCCCCATTACTCTCTCTCTTCTATCCACCTTTCTCTCTCTTCATTACTCCTACATAACTACACCACCTCCATTAATGCATCTCCTTTCTCTTTTTCCTTCCCCCTCCACTAGTTGAAGTTGTCTCCTCCCAAATTAGGTATCTAGGTAGATGTAGGATTTAGTTAATTGACCTATTTGCCCCCTAACTAGATCTATATTTGTCAAGAAGAGCTTTGTGCACTTTTGATCTCCCTACAACATCATCTCCACCGTGTGCTCGATCTCGATCGAGATAGAGGTGATGAAAATTTCATGCTTTTGCAAAATGGAAATATGTTTATGTGTGTGTGATATGTTTGTGGAAATTGTGTGTGTGGCATGAGTTGACGCCGCCAAATTGTGCTTTTGAGTTGCCTATGTTTTGCCGAAATGTCAATTTATTTCCGTTTCGGCGAATTCCGGGCAAACTCTAGATCCATATATGTCCTATTTTTGGGAAGGTCATGCCAAAAAAATTTATGACTTTGATGCATGCATGCATTTTTATAATCAATTTGTCTGTTATTACCGTGCAGAGTTAACGATGGTCAGTGGAACGATGGTGGACAGGTGGTTGCGGTCGGCGGTGCAGGACATGAAAGAAAATAACCGGACAGAGGTTTTATGTCCGTGTCGAAAATGCAAAGGAATAGTTTGGCTCGACCCCCATGATGATGGTCGTGTCGAAGCGCACCTGCTCATGACTGGTTTCATGGATGGCTATACTCGGTGGATAATTGAAGATGAGGATGACGATGTTGAGGATGCCGACGGGGCAGGCAATGATGACACGGGGCAAGACGAAGAGATGATCGATAATGGCAGCGGGGAAGAGGCCGGACATGGCGGCGGAGAAGGGGTCGGACATGGCGGAGGAGAAGGGGCCGGACATGGCGGCGGAGAGAACGACATGGACTCCACACAGCAGAGTTCGCCGGTACTAAGTTCAATTGTGCGGGACCCTCATGTTCAAGCATTGCTTCGCAAGGAGACGAGTACTGAGAGAGCTGCTTCTAGAGAGGAGGCTAAGCTGGAGCAACTGGGTATACTCGAACACTCCAATGTATGATGGTTGCAATCCTGAGGTGACCCGCTTGAGTTTCATGCTCCAACTCCTGAAGACGAAGGCTAAAAACAAATGGACCGACACTAGCCTCGATGAGCATCTCAAGTACCTAAATGATGTTCTTCCCACGGGTAATCTATGTCCTACTAGTGTTGATGAGGCCAAGAAGATCGTGTGCACTCTTGATCTGCCACACGTTAGATACCATGCATGCATCAACGATTGCATACTTTATCCGAAGGAGCACGCGGAAAAAACAAGCTGTCCGGTGTGCAATGCTTCTCGATACAAGAAGGCCGGGAAGAAATGTCCCCAGAAAGTTGTATGGTACTTACCGATCACTCCCCATCTCCAGAGGTATTTTGTAGATCCCAAGGAAGCAAAGCTAATGCGCTGGCACGCGGAGAGGAAGAAACCCGACGATGGAGATGATCCGAAGCTGAGACACGTGAAGGATGGAAGCCAGTGGAGAGCGTTGAACAGCTTCTATCGGTATTTTGAATGTGATGCAAGGAACATCGTGCTCGGCGCGTGTATCGATGGCATGAATCCGTTTGGCAACCAGAACACCAACCATAGCACATGGCCCGTGTTTGTATGGATGTACAACCTCCCCCCTGGTTGTGCATGAAATCGAAGTATATTCACATGAGCATGAAAACTGGCAGTAGCGACGGTAGTAGCAGCGCGTTTTGCATAAACCGCTGCAGCTACTTAACCCAAAATTCTCACTCGCCCTGCTTCATCCCGCCATTTCCCCCCAAATCCCCACTCTCTCTCCCCCGTCGCACCGCCGCGCCCGACCCGGCCCCGGCGCTCGCCCCCGACTCCGCCGGCGCCGGCGCTAGCCCCTGACCCCGGCGCTCGCCCCCGTCCCGGCCCTCGACCCCAACCCCGGCGCCGGCGCTCGCTCCCGACCCGGCCGGCCCTCGCCCCCGACTCCGGCGCCGGCGCTCGCCCCCGACCCCGGCGCGCTCGCCCCCGACTAGTCAGCCCTCGCCTCCCTCCTCTCCCCTGACGGCCGTCGTCAGGCCTGCCTCCTCGCCCCTGCACTCTCTGTAAACCCCCCCCCTCTCTGCTAGGGTTCTTCAGTTATGTTAATTAATTAGGTTATCTATTTAGTTATGAATTTAGCTAGGTTTCAAAATTAGCTGAATTTATATGCAAATTTGAACTGGACATGTGATATGTGCATATGTCATGTTTTGGACATGTCATGTTTGGAAAATGATCCGAGTGGCCTATGTTACGCCGGAATGTTGATTCATTTCCGTTCCGGTGAATTTCAGGCGCTCGATATGTCCATTTTTAAGCAAAGGTCATGCCGAAATTTCCCGTGAATAAAGGCATGATTTGTGCTACATAGTTGGCATATCGACTGCTGGCACATAGATTTCTTTTTATGTCATTTCTCATTTATTCATACTTTTAGAAATAAATGAGGCCACTTAATCATAGGAAACATGTCGAACAACAAAGAAACTGGGCCTTCTCAACGCACGTTCCACAACCAGCCGATCCCCGCTGGGCACTTCAGGGTTAGCTTGACCAGTGTGAAATCGGGGCACGAGGATTTGCCTCCTCCAGTACAGCATGTGGGAGCGGACGACGAGACCCCGCCGCGGATTGGAAGCTGGAAGGGTTGGGTGCTGCTATGGCCGAAGAGTCTTATTCGTCTGGAGCCGGCCGAGAGCACACCAATAACTACCACACATCAACAAGCATGTGCGGGGACCACCACCCCGCCTACGCAATTACCAGCTCCTGTAGTGCCGGGTGAGAGCGGTGGACGACATGATGAAGGGGGTGCAATAGTACTGGCTGATGTAATTTCTCCTGTAGAACAGAGAATGGATGATGAGACGGAGGTCGACCCTATGGATTACCTCAATACAAACGCGTATGACTGTGACATAGATATGATGAGTCAACCATATGACGAATCGGGCTATCAGCTTGCTAATGAGGGTCGTACCATGGATTGCAAAAAGTCTCTCTTCATGAAATCCTCAGAGGACACGCCTGAAGATGCCGCCTCAACACAGGCTCAACTAGCCGGGCGCGAGGGTCATTCAGTACTTAGCCCGGGAACACTTGGGCAGGGGTTAAGGAAGGGTCTAGAAGGTGTGCCCAAGAAAAAGGAGAGGAAGAGATCGGGGAAGGTAACTGCCTCCAAACAAGCCAGAGCACACAGCAGCCAGACGATGCATTCTGAAGAGCGTGTACCCGTGAAAGGTGCGGTCATGTTCCATCTCACGGGCGAGCCGATGCTACCGCCAAAACCGCTGGAGGCACTATCAGGGGATCTCAGGAGACTGCACGACCATGTGCTGTCGATTGAGAAAAGCCTACTAGCCTCAAAGAATCCAGGATATCCGACATACGTGGCTCGTGTGCCTGAGGGGAAGTGCTACGTCGACACACGGCCCGCGGAGGTGTTCTTCTGGCGGTTTGACCATATCTTTGAGATGTTTCTAACAAGGCGGCTTGATTTTACTATCGTCCGCCTTTTTGCGCTACATATGAGCTCCGTCATGAAGAGTGAAGAAGTCCCGCAAATCTGTCTGGCGGATCCATACTACATGCATGAGTCTTTCTTGAGTCTCGACGACTTTGAGCGTGAAACTGCTAGGGAGTACCTCCAAAACTTCATGGTACAGAATAAGGACCGGGAAATTGTCCTCGTGCCTTATCATCCAAAGTAAGTCAGTTCCGGACAACCCTTTCGTACATTTCAATCATTCCTTCTCTCTTATATGGGGAATAATTTGAGGTGTCTTTTCCCCGCAGCAACGGGCGTGCCGTCCTTATCGTTCTTTACCCGCAAGTCTCCCACGCCGTGTATTTTGACCCTTTCAGAGACTACGAGAAAAAGGACTACACCCACATAATGAATATTCTAGATGATGCTCTCCAAGGCTTCAGCTTTAGAGGTGGCCACGTGCGTATCAAGAAACAAAGGAACAAGAAGATGGGTTTCGCGCATAAAACTAACTTCTCCTGCATCCATGTCCCAAAACCAAGCAAGAAGGATGGATTCTACATCGTCCACCTCATGATTCAGTTCAACACGGATCACCAAAAGCTTCGCATTAACAGTAGAAATGATGATCATATCCACAAGTGGCTAGAATCTCATGGAGAAGCGAATTATAAACTTAGAGATGACTTCTTTCGCATCCAAAGCGACATTGCGACGATCATCATGAAAGAAGTCGTCGATGAGAAGGGGATGTTCCACCATGGCCCTATACCGCGAGCTGACGTTCGAACTCGCATAGGCATGCAACGTCTAGACCTCACGCCGTTCAAGAAGCTAGGGTTCGTCCTCAATGATATGGAAAGATGGAACTTCTAGTGATTTATGATGCCGATGATGATGATATGTGTCGGTTGAACTTGTATACTTTTTGTAGCGATGAAACTTTGTGATCGTCCACGGTCCCTGCCGAACTTGCATAACGCTACTTTGTTAGTTTGCGTACGATGACCTGCGTACCTCTAGTTAATTAATTTGCATACTGTATATGTTGCATCTAGTTGCTAACCCTTTCTTTTTCGGTATTGCTCTAGTATATTTTGTTGCATATATATGATTGTACATCCTCTTCATGAACATGCATCTCTAACAGGTACCTAGTTTCTTGATGGCGAGATGGAAATGCTATGTCGTGTACAAAGGGAAGGTTCCGGGGGTGTACAACGAGTGGCATGAGTGTCAGGCGCAAGTGAATGGGTTCACGGGCGCCAGCCATAAAGGCTTCAAAAGCAGACAAGAAGGAGAAGCTAGTTACTTGAGGTTCACGCTAGCGCGAGAGAGGACTCGTAACCGCCACCTCATGTACTGCATAGTTCCGCTCTCACTCATAGTGATAGCACTTCTTGCGTATACCTTTGTTTAGATGGATGACGTTGTTGTAGTTGCAAGTATTCGAGACTTGCATGTATCGCTATTTTTGAGATGATGACAAGATATCACTTTGTGTTGGATGGTGATTATGATGAGACTATTTGTATGTACATGCTATGATTATATTTGTCGTCTCGCGGGCATTTGTATGTGTATCATGATGACATTTCTATGTGCTAAAGATTCTTCTACAAAGCCTGTTCAAATACAAAACAAATATGCCAAAAAAAACTAATTAAATTAGCAGTAGCGAGTGTATAAAAGTTAGCAGCAGCGCCACAATAGCAGTAGCGCGTCCAGCCAAAGAGCGCTAGCGCTACTAGCAGTAGCGAGCTTCACCTAACCGCGCTGCTGTTACACTTGTGTAGCAGCAGCGCGGGTGCGCACGCGCTACTGCTATAAGTTAGTTGTAGCGCCTTATTAGTAGCATGGGTACCCGCGCTACTGACACTTCTAAAACCCGCGCTGTTGCTAGCCTTTTTCCTATTAGTGACCTCTGCAGATCAGGTCATGGATAGGGAGCGACAGGCGGTAACCCTAGCTAGGAGGCGCTGAACTGGGAGAGGAAAGCTCGCGTGGGGAAGAGGAGAAGGCGAGGGCTGGATCTGGGGAAGGAAGACTTGGGAACGACCGTATGTCTCCCTCTATTTTTCTGGCCATTACGCAAGTGTATACGTTTTTGTCTCGCGTGAGCGCGCGGGTCCATTGCCGACTCAAAAATGCTAGACACACGAACCGCACATGCACAAGTTTTACGGATGCGCTGACCAGTCGTATTTTAATTGGCAAAAGTAAACTTCTCCTCCTACTTAACTGGCCTCCCTGATTTTAACTGGTGGGGTGGGCGCCCAGACCCGTAAAACTCCGTATTATTCCGTGCGTGTAGCAAAGCCGATCGCCGACGTGGCTAGCCCGAGCGTCCGTCACTTCTGCGTACGTCAATGCGTTTAATTAATTTTGCGCTCGTGTGGAAATCGGATACGTCCGGTGTCCTCCGGCGCTAACGACTTCGTGGCCGACATGGACTGGATCGATCTTTATTATCGCAGGCCGTTTCGGCTTTCCAAAACAACCGACAGTGTTCGGGCCTTGTATATCTAAATAAATAGTCCACCTTATGTGTGTTCGGGGCCATCGACTTGCTAAACACGATCGATACAATCGCTGCGGCAGTTTCGATCGTTTGCCTCTCATCTCGAAGTTCCAAGAGCGATGGAGAAGATAACTCCAAGAGTCATGGAGCACCTCAAGCGGCTCAAGGCAGCAACGCGCAGGGGCACTGTTCTATCTCTACGTTTGGAGGAATATATCTTGAAGCATCTTTTTCATGTCGCGATTGAGTGGATGCGGGTCCGGATCGTCGAGACGATGGAGAACGAGACGACGGCAAGAATCACAAATCAACTCAAGGCAGCGGCGATGGAGAACGAGACGACGGCGAGACTCGTGAAACACGTCAAGGCAGCCGCTCGCCGGATCGATGGTCGTTATCTACGTTGGGAGCAACAACTCCCGATGGTTCTCTTTTTTGCCTTGATTCTGTTAGCGTTGCTCCTTTTAGTGCTAATCATCCAAATTAAAGGCCTCTCCGTCGTCGGCATTTTGTCCACTATGTACCTCGCTAGCTTACTATCTAGGTACGTGTCCCATGTAATGTAAGGATCGGAAAAAAGGCGTAAGTACGTTGCACTCTAGTCTTTTCGTCACGTGAAACAAAAGGATGATATACTTGGTTTTTTGTTAGACCTTTTCATGATGCACACGTGTCTGTACTTTTCATTTTAAGTTAAATAACAATAGACCTACTGTTCTGTTTTACATGACTTCTTGTTTCACTTTCGGAAGCTTCTTATGTAGCCTTTCTTTTTCACGACACCTTTTTAATTACACTGCCAAAACGTACTCCTACTTCAATACTCGGTCCGCCAATGTCTCTACCCTCCCTCTATTATGGCCACTAGACACTAGTAGTGATATACTATTAGATAGAAAGTGCGGCTTGCCCGCACCCCACCCGCACCAGCCATAGCCAGTAGCCCGGTAAGGCATGATTTATATTTCATAAGTTAAGAAAAACAAAGATGTCTAGAGTACCAAAGTCTATTACATATCAGTAGTGTGTTTTCATAGGAAATGCAACATGATATACCAAAAGGATAAAGAAGGTTCGATACATTATACCAACAAACGCCACAACTAATTATTACTCTGCCATCCAAATGATGAGTTACAGGAATAGGAAGTGTATGAACAATATATCGTAGCTTATGTGTGCACAGTAAGTCACGTTGATTATATACATGAAGCGAGTTTACATCACCGATACAACTCATTCAATCAGGACTATTGATTATGGAAGCACAGAAGTCAAGTTTGTAAAGTGCCCAATTCACCTGCAGAGAGGGGCAATCTCGGGCAAGCCCACATAGACCATTCCATCTACATGGTAGAGATCAGGTGCACAACGTAAGAATGCCTGATGGTGTCGGGGCTCGCCTCTATAAACCCAACATACTTGACCTCCCTCCAACAGCCTCTTGAGTTCACCAATCTACAACAAAACCAGCCCCATAAGAGCACATAATCACACCAAATGGCAAGGTAAGTATTCCCTGGCAAGTACTGGACCAAAAAACTCTGACTGGAGCTACATGATATTAGATGCAACTTTTCATCTCTACCATATGCGAATACTAATGGAAGATGCATTACTTATTAGGCACATGTAGAATGAGGTACCAAAAGAGCAAGTGGTACAGAAAAGAAGTAAACCTACATGACAAAAGAGGGCAAAGTGTTATGGCAGACCTTTTATTTTCAAAGAGTTGATAAGATGGAGACCATATAATTTTGAAGGTCTGACCAACTGTGCATACCATGGTTTCGTGCTTGGAATTTGTCACGCCCAATATGCGACCCTATCCTAAAGGAACTCGAAGGTCCCACCAAGGATAGAAGCGCATATTGGAGACGCTTTTGCAAGGTGGATATCATTACATCGTACCATTACATAATAGTTGGGGATACATACAAGAGGCATATGATGCTTCATGAATACAACAACATCATACATAAGAGCAACATCCGACTACAGATGAAACACAAACAGAAACTCAAATGACATCCACCCTGCTAGCCCAGGCTGCCGACCAGGAACCTATCCCCTGAACGAAGAAGAAGCAGAAGAAGAACTCAAAACAAGCAAGCATCGCTCTCGCGTCATGATCATCGCATTACCTGTACCTGCAACTATTGTTGTAGTAATCTATGAGCCACGAGGACTCAGCAATCCCATTACCATGGGTATCAAGACTAGCAAAACATAAAGGGTATGGAATGGATAAGTGGTGAGGTTGCAGCAGCGACTAAGCATGATATGGTGGCTAACTTACGAATACAAGAATAAGCTGAGAAGCTACGCAAACGGTCGCAAACTAGTAATGATCAAGAAGTGATCCTGAAACTATTTACGTCCAAACATAACCCAAGCCGTGTTCACTTCCCGGACTCCGCCGGGAAGAGGCCATCACGGCTACACACGCGGTTGATGCATTTTAAATAAGTCAAGTGTCAAGTTCTCTACAACCGGATATCAACAAATTCCCATCTGCCACATAACCGTGGGCACGGGTCTCGAAAGTTTATACCCTGCAGGGGTGTCCCAACTTAGCCCATCACAAGCTCTCACGATCGGCGAAGGATATTCCTTCTCCCGTGAAGACCCGGTCAGCCTCGAATCCTGGTTACAAGACATTTCGACAATGGTAAAACAAGACCAGCAAGACCGCCCGATGTGCCGACAAATCCCAATAGGATTCGCACGTATCTTGTTCTCAGGGCACACCGAATGGGCCAGACGTCGGGTTGGCATAGACCCCGGTTACCCCGGGGGCGCCGGACATCGTCCGGTTCGGACCAACACTTGGAGAAGCACTGGCCCGGTGGGGGGGGGGGTTAAAAATAAAGATGACTATCGGGGCTGCATAACCCAAGGGAGGGTTATATGTTGTTAGGCAAATGGAAAACCAACGTTGGGCCTTGCTGCAGGAGTTTTATTCAAAGAAAATTGTCAAGGGGTTCCCATAAACCCAGCCGCATAAGGAACGCAAAATCAAGGAACATAACACCGGCATGATGGAAACTAAGGCGGCAAGAGTGAAACAAAACACCAGGCATAGGGCTGACCCTTCCACCATTTGCCAAGTATATAGATGCATTAATTAAATAAGAGATATTGTGATATCCCAACATAATCTTGTTCCAACATGGAGCAATCTTCAACTTCACCTGCAACTAACAACACTATAAGAGGGGCTGAGCAAAAGCGGTAACATAGCCAAACAAAGATTTCCTAGGAAGGGTGAAAAGGTTAGAGGCTGACATGGCAATATGGAAGGCTTGATAAACAAGTGATAGGTAGCACAGCATAGCGATAGAACGAAGCAACTAGCATAGCAATCATAGTACTGAGATCCAGGGTAACGGTCATCTTGCCTGAAATCCCAGAAGGAAGAAGAACGAGTCCATGAAGAGGACGAACGGGCGAAGATGAACCAAGCGTAGTCGAATGAATCCTCACGATGCAACGAAACAGAAACTATCAAAGAAGCACAACCGGAAAGAAGCAAACAACATGGTAAACACACAACACATAAACATGACATGATGCTCAACCAAGTATGATGCATGACAAAAGCTATATGATGCTAGTCATGGCAAGAGATGATCCATACAAAAACAACACATCAAAGCAAGTTTAAATGAGGCCGGAACAACATATAACAAATCCAGTAAGTCCTCATATGCAAATTTTGAAATTGGTCCAGATCTGAATAAACCTTATGTTAAAGTAGTTAAACATCAAGTTAAAATGCACCATGATGACCCACACGAAGTTCTAGTCAAATTACATGTAAAGTTCATTTATTTCGGAGTTACGGCCTAGAAGATGTGAGCAAAACAAGTTAAACATGGCATTGCTGCAAAGTCAATTCAAACATCAAGCAAACATACTCAAAACAAGGATCCAACATGACATGATGAAACTACATGCAATTCTAAGCAAGTTTCATGTAGAGCATGCTCGAAACTGAGCAACGGTGCAACACATACTCTCCAAACAAGATATAACAATCTGCCCAAAACTGCAACTAGGCACTTTGCAACCATCAAAACAACATGCTACAGGAATCATATGAGCATAAACTTGATATGCACTTCATGTACAGATAACATACTTCAATTATCATTAAGGTTCAGGTTCATAGGCATCAATATTAATCCAACTTGATCAATGCAAAATGCAACTTTATAACACAGGAGCATATGCATGAGCAAAATTAATATGATGGCAACTTGAGATCAAGGTAGAGACAAGCTACAACAAGTAAACATAGCAACCAAGGGCATGGAATCAAAGTACACATAACAAAGAGCAAATAACATCATGGCATCATATACATATGACTCATGGATTAGTAGGAACCAACATGACAAGATTGAATGTTGAAACAGTTTCAGCAAATGTAAAACAACAACATTATGATAGCATGTTTACAAGTATGGAACAGGGGCATATGACATCTAAAATTAGCAAGCATGGAATGCAAACAAATTACTCATAGCATACTGCCAAACATGTAATAGGAGCATCTCCAGCAGAGTCATGGATCACTCAATAACAAGCTTAGAACAAGGCATCATGAAGTTAACAGAAATCTGGAACAACATATAGGCATGTTCAGGGCAATGAAAACGTATGCTACAGGACATATATAGGGCATCAAAAGGCATGGCATGATATAGCGTAACCTAGACAATAAAACATGTCAATTAAGCATCTCCAGTTTATGTATGGATTAATTGGTAGCATCAAGCAAACATGACATCATGATATGACAGATTCTGCATTGACAGAAACTTAACAGCGAGTAGCCCAATTAACGAGCTTGTTACACTTAATACAAAGCACATAAAAATACATGGATGACACCACTTTAAAGATGGCATGAGAATGCTTCTAAAACATGTAGACGTCATGCTCATAGAGTGCACACACAAAATGCAACACAAATGACAAATCAACAAGTTACAACAGTTTTCAGCAGTTAACAGCAACATACACTTTTGCAATAGGGATTAAGATATTGTCACATCCCTAGCTCTACCCTGGCCTTGGACTAGCTTGGTTGCTGCATCATGTTTAAATTCAAATGAAATTGAATTGAGGAATTTTCAAAGCCTCAGAAGACCTCTAAAAAAATAACCAACATTTAAATTTCATCAAATGAGTCCAAGAAAATGTTCCTGTTATTCCATGGAAATATTGGTGAGAGGTAAAATTTAAACCAATATTTTTGGAGTCACAGAGATATTTATTTTGGCCATTTGAATTAATCCAATAACTATTTGCTTTGGATTTATATTTAATATATATTAAATATGACTCCAAATAATTCTCGAAGTTTGTGAGTGGCTTTGTATATATTTTAGTAAGCCACATAATAAACTACAGAATTTGTTAAAATGGTTTAGTATTTTACTAAACTAAAACAAAACAGAACAAAATAGAAAACAATAAATAAAAACAGAAATAGAAAGAGAGAGAAGAACTTACCTGGCGCCACTTACCTGGCCCAGCTGGCCAGCCCATCTGGCCGGCCCAGCCCACCTCCTTCCCCCCCCCTTGTCATCTTCCTCCTTTGCCAGGAGGACAGACACCGCACGCACGCGCGCACGCGGAGGCCTCCACCTCCTGCTTCGCCGCGGCAGCCTCCCCGACTCCCTCGCGACGCCACGGAGACGCCCTCGACCCCCTCGACCGCCTCTCTCTCTCTGGACCCCCTCCTCCTCCTCTGCTCTCCCTCCCTCTCGTCACCGAACGCACCTGAGAGCGCCGCTCGCCGTAGCCATGACCACAGCCACCCCCTCTCTTCTCCGACGCGCTTCCGAGCTCCGCCACGACGTCGTCGTCCTCTCCATCGAGTCACGCGGCGCCAGAAGCTCTGCTGCATCTCCAACGCCGCCGTTTCCGACCTCGGGTGCCGGTGATCCCCGCCGTCGATTCGCCGGACCCCGTGCCTTCCCTGCCTCGCCAGCAGCACCAGAAGAACCGCGGTGAGCCGCTGCATCGTTTCCCCCATGCCTCGTTGCCTAATTCGCCCCCTAGCCGCTCCCTCCACCGGAGCCGAGACGCTCCGCCGCACGGGCTCGTCGCCGGTGAAGCTCCGGTGACCTTTTGGTCCCACGCCTGCGTCCGTTGCACTCGCTGCGTCCCGTAGAGTAAAACTAGCGCGACCACCGTCTTGTTTGCACACCGCAGCGCCGGTCCCGCGAACCCCCGAGCTCCGGCCGCCGCCGGGGTCGATGCCGCGCTCAACTCCGGCCACCCCACGCCCTCTCGTGGGTCCCCCTAGATGCGCGGGAGCACGGGCTTCCTCTTGGTGCCCTCAGCGCGACCAGCCGCGGGCCGTAGCGCCGTCCCGAGCAACTCCGGCGAGGTCTCGCCGTCGCCGTGGTCGCCGGCGTCACTCGCCGACGTGGCCACTTAATTAGGGCGTAAACACCTCGCTAATCACCCACTAGGGCCACTGCCAAGTGGGCCCCCGTGCCTAATTAATTAGTTTAACCTCTCTGTTTAGATTAGTACTAATTTTGTGGGCCCCATAGGTCAGTTTGACCTGGCCCCGTCACACTTTGACCGACCCCACACGTCGGAGTTGACCAGGCTGATGTGTCCGTTGACTGGGCCCACCTGCCAGCGACCTAAACGAGGCCTAAGTCACTGACTAATGGGACCCCCTGGTCAGGTTTGACCCGGGGCAGCCCTGTTGACTTGCTGATGCAAGCATGACGCAGTGCTGATGTCATAACTCATTTTCTGGATTTAATTTAATTCTGAAATTCCAGAAAATACCACAAACTTCAAAAATTCATAGAAAATTAACCGTAACTCCAAATTAAATAATTTATATATGAAAAATTATCAGAAAAATTCAAGGAATCCATCTGTACCATTTTCATGCATGTTAGGACAACTTATCACTACTGTTTAGGACAAACGAAGTGAATGACATTTAAATAACCACATATGGAGTTTGAATTTGAATCTTGGATTCAAACCAACTTCATTTAATCTGTTGCTAGTTGCATTAGCCCAAAACACATTCATTTGCCATGTCATGATCATGCATCATATTGTGCATTGCATTGATTGTGTTTCCTTCTGTGTTGCCGATATTTGTCCCCTCTCGATAGACGTGATACCGATGATGTGATCGTTGACACTGATGAAGACTCAATGTTATCTTCAGAAGTGCCAGGCAAGCAAAACCCCCTTGTTCATTCCGATAAAATCCCACTCTCTCGCTCCTGCTCTCTTTTACTGCATTAGGACAACAACGACATATTTGTTACTTGCTGCGGTAGCTGAACCCCTTTATCCTTTGCATGACCTGTCATTGCCACAGTAAATAGATCAAACCCACTAGCATGAGTAGGAGTTGTTTGAGCCCTGTTGTGCCTACTCACTCATGCTTGTTGGTCATGCTTGCTACTGCTTAGAGTTGTGTCAGGTCTGATTCATCGGGGATGAATCAGAGGCGTGTGAACCTGTCCTACTGTGTGTGAGCTAAGTGTGTGAACACGATTTGGTAAAGGTAGCGGTGAGAGGCCATGTAGGAGTACATGGTGGGTTGTCTCATTAAAGCCGTCCTCAGGAACTGAGTTCTGTGTTTGTGATCCATGATTCAGCTACTACCATACATTGGGCCCTGAAATATGACCCCGCTCGACTTCTTATTCACCCTTGTCCTCTGTCCAGGAGTTGCAAGTAGTTTCTGGTGTTTGTAGTATGCTGGAGGCCGTGGACAGCGCTGACCGTAGGGGTGGGCTGTGATGCGGTAGGCACGTGGCCGGGTATACCGGGCGCCCGTTTGGTGTCACGGAACCCTGTTCACATCGTTTGGGGCTGTGAGCGAAACTCCGGCCGGATCTCCTCATGGATGGAACCCGAATAGGCGATAAACCTGGACTAGAGACTTGAGTGTTTAGGTAGGTCGTGGTCTACACCCACGTCGGCTTTCGCTTGAAGTCTGCCGAGCACATGTCGTGTGCAGACGCTAAGTGGTGGAAACATGTATGAAGAAGTACACCCCTGCAGGGTTAACATCATCTATTCGAATAGCCGTGTCCGCGGTAAAGGACTTCTGGGTTGCTTATATCAGTTCATAGACAAGTGAAAGTGGATACTCTAAAATACGCAAGATAAGCGTGAGTGCTATGGATGGCGCTCTCGTAGGGAGACGGAAGCGGATCGATAGTGGTGTATTGATATGGGGAATATGTGGACTCGTGTGCGCCACCTCAAAAGAGTTACATTGCAGTCGTAGTTCAGGATAGCCACCGAGTCAAAGCTGGCTTGCTGCAGTTAAACCCCACCATCCCTTTGTTGATAATGATGCATATGTAGTTAGATCTGATGTAAGTCTTGCTGGGTACATTTGTACTCACGTTTGCCTATTTTATATTTTTGCAGAGAGACTTCGGTCTCACTAGTAGTTTCGCGTGGACTTCGATGTTTAGCTTGATACCTCGGCTACGATCTTGTGCCCTCGGCAGGATCTGATAGATAGTCAGGCTTCTCAGCCTTTTTTTCATTTATAGATGTCTGTACTCAGACATGATAGCTTCCGCTTGTGCTTTGACTTGTATGCTCTAATTGTTGGGTCGTGAGACCCATGTTTGTAATATCTCGCTCCTCGGAGCCTATTGAATAACTACTTGAGTCATAGAGTCATATTGTGATGCCATGTTGTATTTGCACATATCGAGCATATTGTGTGTATGTTATTGAAATGCTTGGTATGTGTGGGATCTAACCATCTAGTTGTTTATCTTTAGTAGCCTCTCTTACAGGGAAATGTCTCCTAGTGTTTCCATTGAGCCTTGGTAGCTTGCTACTGCTCCGGAACACTTAGGCTGGCCGGCATGTGTCCTTCTTCGTTCCTGTGTCTGTCCCTTCGGGGAAATGTCACGCGATGATTACCGGAGTCCTGTTAGCCCGCTACAGCCCGGTTCACCGGAGTCCTGCTAGCCCAGTGCTACAGCCTGGATTCACTCGCTGATGACCGACACGTTCGATGCTGGGTCATGGATGCCTGTCCCTGTAAGTCTGTGCCACTTTGGGTTTACGACTAGCCATGTCAGCCCGGGCTCCTTATCATATGGATGCTAGCGACACTGTCATATACGTGTGCCAAAAGGCGCAAACGGTCCCGGGCAAAGGTAAGGCGACACCCGTGGGAATACCGTGCGTGAGGCCGCAAAGTGATATGAGGTGTTACATGCTAGATCAATGTGGCATTGAGTCGGGGTCCTGACAGCGTTGGTATCAGAGCTTGACTGCCTGTAGGATTACCAAGCCAAACTGGTCGAAGTTGAGTCTAGAAATTCTTTAGTTATATAAGGGAATTGATTGTGGGATGGAACGTAAGGCTCTTTTTACTCCTTATACCTCATGGCCTTCTGATCTGAGTCATCATCTTCTCTTCTACGGGGATTAAGAACTAGGCTATCTCTTCTTTCTATTAGGATCACGTGTTACTAGTCCGTAGACTTATAAGATTGTTGGATTTAAGTCTCAGTTCAGTTCCTACTACCTCCATATGTTAATTGTTGATCTCGAAACCTTGATATTGTGCTTCTGAGTGGTTATGCCACCATTTTTGTGAATGTCTCAAGTCTTTTCTGAGCATTTACAGCCGTTATGCTGCCCGAGTCATCCCAGGTTTCTAAGTAGTCTGATGCATTTGCAAATTCTTTCTTCCCGTTTCAATGTTCCCATGGGCCAGATTAACCACACTAATCAGTGAGTTGAGGTACTCTGTTACCTTGACATATATGTTGGAGATATTATTATGACCCTAGGTGTCTTAGGGGATCCTCTAGTGGTCTAGCCATGATTTGTGTTCCCAGTGTGATGATTCTGGCCTTTATTCTCGAAAGCATCCCATGATGTTATTAGTTAGTAGGCATTCTATTTCTGGGTTTTGAACCCGAGATTCACTCTACTTACCTCATGTTGATAGTGTTTGCTAAGTTCCTTTAGGATATTAGTAACTTTGCGATAGTCCTCGAGGTTCGTGGTACATCCTTCTTCCAATTACCATGAACCATTCTTGGCAGGAGTTCTTCTGAACCAAAAGATGACAACAAGAGTGCTCTTGATGAGTTCTCCATTATATATTGTGACTCTGCCTGTTCTACCTTTCTGCGTGGGTTATCCGGAAGAAATATGTCGAACTCGTTCGATATGCTAATCCATGCATCCACAACTCAGAAAATTGTATGTTTTTTTGAGTTGTCCCTCTTTAGTTGTCTACTGACCCTCGTCTATCAATTGATAGTCAAGAGTATGCGTGCATTCGTTCGTCGATGCCTATTACCTTGTGGTCCGCCAAGCCATTCTATTTTAGGATGAATAGGAGAAACAAACTCCAGTACCTCATCCATATCTAGGATTGGGTCAAAGTAGTTGTATTCCGCAGTTCAAATGCCAATTCAGCTTTTGCTCCGTTCTACCTTGAAGTATTACCCCCTTTATGTCAGAATTGTCATGAGAACTGCACCAACTCTCATGAATTTTGACGTAGTGATACTTCTCACCATCATTAGTCATTCCTCGGCCCTCGTGTTGATGCAACCGGAATACCGACAAATGAATTGTGATGTGTGAAATCAATACTCCCAGCAACCTCGTTGCTTGGTAGTTAAAGGATAATAATTTCATTCTTAGCATGTTGGTTTTTGAATCATCCTTCTAAGACTGATCGTGCCACCTAGTCCTTATTTCGGTGCACCCTTCGATTGATGAGTTAGGATCTTGTCAAGTCCTCACTCATTTGATCATATCGTCTTGCCCTCAAAAGCGAGATTGTTCTCGAGCTTAGTAACATATCGGTGGTTCGTGATTTTTCCGAAGATCTTCTCGGAAGTATCACCAGGTTGTCACCTGACCGCTGTGTTGAGCTCGTGATCAAGTTGGTTTCTTGTGAACCACCTTCTCTCCAAGAATCGGTGTTAGATATCCCTGAGCTAGTTGGTTAAGCTAGACAACAACTTGGAGAGTTGGAGGATAAAAGCTTGCCTGACTTAGTTCGTTCCAAAGGGATAATCTTGTGTAGTGTGTGTTGAAGAAAGATGATATCTTCATCGATTGGTCCCTGTGATCAGTTGCTGGACCTATTGTCTTATCAATCCTTTGATTTGAGTGTGGGCCATCGTCAAATCAAATCAGTACCAATGATGCTCATAATGTTGTCTTATTCGGGGTTGATCCCTCGAGCATACACCATTACATCTTTGGCCTGACCAATGCTATCACTTGTTCACTTAACTATGGAATTCCTTTTAAAAGGAAACCCAGATGAATTGTTGTTGAGCCCATTGACAACATCCTTATCTCCTCCATGATTTTGTTGGACATTAAGCTAGTGTTGGAAACTTTTGAAAGCATTTTCTTCATGCTAGCTCATGAAGTATTTGTTGATGAAAGGAGTGACTTCCTTTTATACACGTGCATTTGGTGAAAGTTGCCGCCGTGAATTTGAGAAAGTTAGTTTTGCTTCCTCTGGAATCATCCCAAGTCAGTCATGCATACGTGCGAAGTATTCTGTGGTCTGGAGATTTGCAACCTCCATTCTATATGTATATCCTAGCACACCAAGCCACTGATTGAGTTGTTCAAAGATAAAGGAGTCTGTCCAAGGTGAACTCTTTGGACTTCCACGCGTGGAGACTTCGATGTCATTAATGATGGTTCCCCCCTCCT
This sequence comes from Triticum aestivum, assembly GCF_018294505.1. Taxonomy (NCBI): domain Eukaryota; kingdom Viridiplantae; phylum Streptophyta; class Magnoliopsida; order Poales; family Poaceae; genus Triticum; species Triticum aestivum. The sequence continues at coordinate 637,334,926 of NC_057810.1, forward strand.
GAACTCGGTAGTGTTTTATTATAAGACTACTTTGTGGTCATGCTTGTCTTGGACATCGTGTTCACATGTTGTAGCAGAACCAGCTCATGTTTTGGAGCTTACTATCGTAGCTCATTCCCCGAGAATCTCACAACGTCATCTCGTCGATTTGTGTTGCAAACTTTCATTTTTCTTCCTAGACTCGATGAGTCTGGAATATCCTGACACCAACCAGATCTGAATCTCAGGCAGATATAATGGTTGGAACATTTCCCAAGAACTATAATATTGGTCCCTCGATAACCGGTAAGGTGGATGTCGTGGCCAGCACCACACAGCCGAAAGACCTATTATTGTAGTATCTTGATTGAAGAAGTTGGCCACCTCCCCATAGGGATTTTGTAGGATTTACTCCCTAGTTGCCCCTATGTATTTTTGAGATCCCGAAGTCCGACCTTTTACTTGATGTTCTAGATATCAAACCATATCTATGAATGGGTTACACTAGCACATCAAGGAGAACATTAGAAGCGGAGTGCTAAATGTCTCTCGGTCGATCATCCAGATTTTATTTCCTTGGCCTCGCTAAGGTGAAATCTGAGAAGGTATTGGGGCTGTTTGGTTTGTGCCCAAGCTAGCCACACCAAATTTTTGGTATGACCAATGCAAGGTCATGACCAAAATTTTGGTAAATTAGCATCATTTGGATTGTAGCCATCCGAAATTCCTACCCTACATGGGCATGCTAATAGTGTGAGGGTCCCATTAACTAATTACTGCCAAAAGTGCCTGCTCCCTTGCTGCATGCATCATATACTGTAATAAAAAATTAAACAGCACCTGGGACCCATTGAGACAGGGGGACAAAACGGGCTGCCAATGTTTTGGCGGAGGTTTTCCACGCCCTGGTCTCGCCAACGCGTTGGCCAAATTTACATAGGCGGACGCCGGTTGTGGTTGGCGCGCCAATTTCTTGGCAACAGTCCAAACGGCCACCAATTCCTATGGGCGAGCCAAAATATTGGTATGGTAAATTTTGGCTGTCATCCAAATGCACCCATTATCTTCCTTTGCATCTGCATCCTCCATCACCATTCATCATGGTAGCAAGTTGTGTTGCCAGGATCCTTGACACGGATATTGGTAAAACCTTGATGTTTGTGGAAATGCTCAAGTTCTTGAGAGCACGCACAAGCGCTAGGTGTTATCATCGGCACTAACTGGGATTGCCCCAGATTTCCTCGGTTATGCTATAACCACTCCAACAGTGAATTCACTCTCTATTGTTGGGTTCTTCCCCAGTTACCAGAATCATTCCCAGCATTTGCATTTTGTTCCTAGCTTGCACCGCCAATGTGCCATTCTACCATGGGTCTCTTCCATTTCCGGTGATAAGCAAATTCATCCATTATGTTGTCTTCAACAAGGTAATCCACATCATCCAAGTTTGAGTATGCCATTCTACCGACCCCCTCCAAACGATCGCTTGAGAATTGTCTTAGGCTGGTTTAAAGAGTTTCAATGATCTCTGAATCAAAAGTAATTCTTTTTGCCACTTAAGGAAATAACCTACGAATCACCCTCCTCCAGGATGTTTCGTCGTGGTATCATGGCAACTCAACTCCTCGCTACGTTGACAATCGTTTACCACTTTCTTAGGTGTGGAATTGTGGTCTACCTAGTGAACCTTCGTCATCCGTTTCTTCCCACCCCTCTTGATGTGTATCTCGTGTCTCAACCCGAGAGATGGTTCTATGTCTCATTCCGTGAGTTAATCCTAAGTTGCTCGATCTTCGAGAAGATCGACCCTTCTAGAGTCTCCTTATCTCCAGGTCTTGTTGGCAGGAGTTCTCAGAGCAAGACGACAAGACAAAGATGGTGTTCAAATCAACATTCATTTGAAGTGCAACCTGGATCGTGAAGATTATACTAGTCTGCGTTACCCTTCACCTTACCCTACGCTTGAATCTCGAGATGAGATTCTTGTTTAGTGGGGGTGAGTTGTCACATCCCTAGCTCTACCCTGGCCTTGGACTAGCTTGGTTGCTGCATCATGTTTAAATTCAAATGAAATTGAATTGAGGAATTTTCAAAGCCTCAGAAGACCTCTAAAAAAATAACCAACATTTAAATTTCATCAAATGAGTCCAAGAAAATGTTCCTGTTATTCCATGGAAATATTGGTGAGAGGTAAAATTTAAACCAATATTTTTGGAGTCACAGAGATATTTATTTTGGCCATTTGAATTAATCCAATAACTATTTGCTTTGGATTTATATTTAATATATATTAAATATGACTCCAAATAATTCTGGAAGTTTGTGAGTGGCTTTGTATATATTTTAGTAAGCCACATAATAAACTACAGAATTTGTTAAAATGGTTTAGTATTTTACTAAACTAAAACAAAACAGAACAAAATAGAAAACAATAAATAAAAACAGAAATAGAAAGAGAGAGAAGAACTTACCTGGCGCCACTTACCTGGCCCAGCTGGCCAGCCCATCTGGCCGGCCCAGCCCACCTCCTTCCCCCCCTTGTCATCTTCCTCCTTTGCCAGGAGGACAGACACCGCACGCACGCGCGCACGCGGAGGCCTCCACCTCCTGCTTCGTCGTGGCAGCCTCCCCGACTCCCTCGCGACGCCACGGAGACGCCCTCGACCCCCTCGACCGCCTCTCTCTCTCTGGACCCCCTCCTCCTCCTCTGCTCTCCCTCCCTCTCGTCACCGAACGCACCTGAGAGCGCCGCTCGCCGTAGCCATGACCACAGCCACCCCCTCTCTTCTCCGACGCGCTTCCGAGCTCCGCCACGACGTCGTCGTCCTCTCCATCGAGTCACGCGGCGCTAGAAGGTCTGCTGCATCTCCAACACCGCCGTTTCCGACCTCAGGTGCCGGTGATCCCCGCCGTCGATTCGCCGGACCCCGTGCCTCCCCTGCCTCGCCAGCAGCACCAGAAGAACCGCGGTGAGCCGCTGCATCGTTTCCCCCATGCCTCGTTGCCTAATTCGCCCCCTAGCCGCTCCCTCCACCAGAGCCGAGACGCTCCGCCGCACGGGCTCGTCGCCGGTGAAGCTCCGGTGACCTTTTGGTCCCACGCCTGCGTCCGTTGCACTCGTTGCGTCCCGTAGAGTAAAACTAGCGCGACCACCGTCTTGTTTGCACACCGCAGCGCCGGTCCCGCGAACCCCCGAGCTCCGGCCGCCGCCGGGGTCGATGCCGCGCTCAACTCCGGCCACCCCACGCCCTCTCGTGGGTCCCCCTAGATGCGCGGGAGCACGGGCTTCCTCTTGGTGCCCTCAGCGCGACCAGCCGCGGGCCGTAGCGCCGTCCCGAGCAACACCGGCGAGGTCTCGCCGTCGCCGTGGTCGCCGGCGTCACTCGCCGACGTGGCCACTTAATTAGGGCGTAAACACCTCGCTAATCACCCACTAGGGCCACTGCCAAGTGGGCCTCCGTGCCTAATTAATTAGTTTAACCTCTCTGTTTAGATTAGTACTAATTTTGTGGGCCCCATAGGTCAGTTTGACCTGGCCCCGTCACACTTTGACCGACCCCACACGTCGGAGTTGACCAGGCTGATGTGTCCGTTGACTTGGCCCACCTGCCAGCGACCTAAACGAGGCCTAAGTCACTGACTAATGGGACCCCCTGGTCAGGTTTGACCCGGGGCAGCCCTGTTGACTTGCTGATGCAAGCATGACGCAGTGCTGATGTCATAACTCATTTTCTGGATTTAATTTAATTCTGAAATTCCAGAAAATACCACAAACTTCAAAAATTCATAGAAAATTAACCGTAACTCCAAATTAAATAATTTATATATGAAAAATTATCAGAAAAATTCAAGGAATCCATCTGTACCATTTTCATGCATGTTAGAACAACTTATCACTACTGTTTAGGACAAACGAAGTGAATGACATTTAAATAACCACATATGGAGTTTGAATTTGAATCTTGGATTCAAACCAACTTCATTTAATCTGTTGCTAGTTGCATTAGCCCAAAACACATTCATTTTGCCATGTCATGATCATGCATCATATTGTGCATTGCATTGATTGTGTTTCCTTCTGTGTTGCCGATATTTGTCCCCTCTCGATAGACGTGATACCGATGATGTGATCGTTGACACTGATGAAGACTCAATGTTATCTTCAGAAGTGCCAGGCAAGCAAAACCCCCTTGTTCATTCCGATAAAATCCCACTCTCTCGCTCCTGCTCTCTTTTACTGCATTAGGACAACAACGACATATTTGTTACTTGTTGCGGTAGCTGAACCCCTTTATCCTTTGCATGACCTGTCATTGCCACAGTAAATAGATGAAACCCACTAGCATGAGTAGGAGTTGTTTGAGCCCTGTTGTGCCTACTCACTCATGCTTGTTTGTCATGCTTGCTACTGCTTAGAGTTGTGTCAGGTCTGATTCATCGGGGATGAATCAGAGGCGTGTGAACCTGTCCTACTGTGTGTGAGCTAAGTGTGTGAACACGATTTGGTAAAGGTAGCGGTGAGAGGCCATGTAGGAGTACATGGTGGGTTGTCTCATTAAAGCCGTCCTCAGGAACTGAGTTCTGTGTTTGTGATCCATGATTCAGCTACTACCATACATTGGGCCCTGAAATATGACCCCGCTCGACTTCTTATTCACCCGTGTCCTCTGTCCAGGAGTTGCAAGTAGTTTCTGGTGTTTGTAGTATGCTGGAGGCCGTGGACAGCGCTGACCGTAGGGGTGGGCTGTGATGCGGTAGGCACGTGGCCGGGTATACCGGGCGCCCGTTTGGTGTCACGGAACCCTGTTCACATCGTTTGGGGCTGTGAGCGAAACTCCGGCCGGATCTCCTCATGGATGGAACCCGAATAGGCGATAAACCTGGACTAGAGACTTGAGTGTTTAGGTAGGTCATGGTCTACACCCACGTCGGCTTTCGCTTGAAGTCTGCCGAGCACATGTCGTGTGCAGATGCTAAGTGGTGGAAACATGTATGAAGAAGTACACCCCTGCAGGGTTAACATCATCTATTCGAATAGCCGTGTCCGCGGTAAAGGACTTCTGGGTTGCTTATATCAGTTCATAGACAAGTGAAAGTGGATACTCTAAAATACGCAAGATAAGCGTGAGTGCTATGGATGGCGCTCTCGTAGGGAGACGGAAGCGGATCCATAGTGGTGTATTGATATGGGGAATATGTGGACTCGTGTGCGCCACCTCAAAAGAGTTACATTGCAGTCGTAGTTCAGGATAGCCACCGAGTCAAAGCTGGCTTGCTGCAGTTAAACCCCACCATCCCTTTGTTGATAATGATGCATATGTAGTTAGATCTGATGTAAGTCTTGCTGGGTACATTTGTACTCACGTTTGCCTATTTTATGTTTTTGCAGAGAGACTTCGGTCTCACTAGTAGTTTCGCGTGGACTTCGACGTTTAGCTTGATACCTCAGCTACGATCTTGTGCCCTCGGCAGGATCTGATAGGTAGTCAGGCTTCTCAGCCTTTTTTCATTTATAGATGTCTGTACTCAGACATGATAGCTTCCGCTTGTGCTTTGACTTGTATGCTCTGATTGTTGGGTCGTGAGACCCATGTTTGTAATATCTCGCTCCTCGGAGCCTATTGAATAACTACTTGAGTCATAGAGTCATGTTGTGATGCCATGTTGTATTTGCACATATCGAGCATATTGTGTGTATGTTATTGAAATGCTTGGTATGTGTGGGATCTGACCATCTAGTTGTTTATCTTTAGTAGCCTCTCTTACAGGGAAATGTCTCCTAGTGTTTCCATTGAGCCTTGGTAGCTTGCTACTGCTCCGGAACACTTAGGCTGGCCGGCATGTGTCCTTCTTCGTTCCTGTGTCTGTCCCTTCGGGGAAATGTCACGCGATGATTACCGGAGTCCTGTTAGCCCGCTATAGCCCGGTTCACCGGAGTCCTGCTAGCCCAGTGCTACAGCCTGGATTCACTCGCTGATGACCGACACGTTCGATGCTGGGTCATGGATGCCTGTCCCTGTAAGTCTGTGCCACTTTGGGTTTACGACTAGCCATGTCAGCCCGGGCTCCTTATCATATGGATGCTAGCGACACTGTCATATACGTGTGCCAAAAGGCGCAAATGGTCCCGGGCAAAGGTAAGGCGACACCCGTGGGAATACCGTGCGTGAGGCCGCAAAGTGATATGAGGTGTTACATGCTAGATCAATGTGGCATTAAGTCGGGATCCTGACAGATATCCATATATACACTAACATGAATGAAAATCACTCCAACATATAGAGAATGAAGAGCAGAACATGTGCATATCAAGATCATCATCATAGGATCAAGAGGTACAAAGTTATAGGACTCACAAGATGCATACATGATGTTACCAAACAACAGATTCCAGCAGTTTATATCACATAGCAGTTTTGCAACGAGGATTAAGGTGTCAACATGAACAGGAACATGCACACAAACTACTCCATCATCAAGAGCATCCAGAGATGAACATTTTGACATATTAAATGCGCAAATCAGAGCTATATGCAAAGAGATGTGACATGATGAATAGGAGCACATGATGTGAGAATTTCGGGACAGAAGAAAACGGGTCAACCTCAGATCTAGGGTTCTTCGTGCACGCGAATCGAGGCAGGGCCGGGCTTGCCCGAGATGATGGGGACAATGGCCGGAGTTGGAGGAGAGGGCCGACGAGGTCGCGGAGGAGCGGATCCGGCCGGCCGGCGCCGAATTTGGCCGGAGGACAGCGACGTGCGGCGGAGGGCAGCGCGGGCTGAGGCAGGCACGAACGGAGGGCGGCGGCCGGTGGAGGGAGAGGCGGCGGCTCGGGGCGACGAGATGGACGGCGGCGGGCGGAGCAGGGAGCCTCGGGCTCGGCGGGGCGGCTCGGCCCGGTTCTGGGCCGCGGGGGCCAGCCTCGGGCCCAGCGGGCCGCGGCGGTTGCGGGGAAGTGGGCACGGTGGAGGCGGCGGGGAGCTGAGGTGGCGCGTCAGGATTGGGTGAGGAGGTGGCGGAGGACGCGTCCGACGCGGAGGTGGACATGTCCGGCGGCGGGGAGGAGTTAGGCTAGGGTTTGATCCGCGAAAATGGAGGGGGAACGTATTTGTAGGTAGAGGGAGCTAGCAGAGTCCAAATGAGGTATGGTTTTTGCCCACACGATCGTGATCCAGCGATGGAGAGCATGGAGGAGGTTTGGATGGGCTATTGGGCTGTTTTGGAGGGGTGCTCGGCTGCAAAGAGAAGGGGGTTTCAGTTAACTCGGTTAACCGTTGGGGCATCAAACGACCTCCAAATGGAACGAATTTGACAGGCGGTCTACTGGTGATGTACCAAGATCACTCATCAACTCTCGGCCCATTTCGAGAAAGTTTTTCTGTGGCTCGTGAAACAAGGTCTGAGAGGGGCGACAGGGCACGTGCGAGTGTGTCTGTGCTTAGAACGGACAATAGAGATAACCGGGGGAACCCGAACGGACGCAAGTTTTAAAAAACTGGCAGATGAAATGCTTATGATGACATGGCAAGATGCAACACGCAAGCAAATGACATGGCAACAACGGCGAATAACTGGAAGACACCTGGCGCATCGGATTCGGGGTGTTACAACACTCCTCCACTAACAAGAGATCTCGTCCCGAGATCTTAGGAACGAGACGGAAGAGAAAGAGGAAGAGGTGAAGTAAGAACGCAAGAGAAAAGATGAACAATGTCGAGAGCACTCAGGTAGAAAGAGGAATGATGAATATGACAAGAATCAAGAGCTCAAAGGAATAAGATAGACTCTAAAACTACTCCGGTTAGAATAAGATAGGAAAGGAATAAGAGCGAAAGAAGTTGGGCAGCACTCCGGCTAAAAATGGAAGGAATAGGACATGAACTTCACCTAATGGGATGACACTTGACAAGATGAACAACACAATGCCTCCGGAAGAATTGAAAGAATGGAATGAAAAGAACGGACGAGAGAACAACAACTTCCACCACGAATGAAATCGATAGCATCCTTAGAGGAAGAATTGAATGGAGTTGTTGAGGAAATCAACAACGAAAGAATAAGCTTGTTGTGGACTTATCAAAAACATCTGATGACTTGAAGTGAAATTATGCCACAAGCAAATGCTTGAATAGCTGAGAAGAATGAAGAATACAAAACTCCACTTCAGAAGAGAACGGAGAATTATTTTCCCTTCGAGATGCGAGAAGAAAAGATACTTGAACTCCTCCAAGAAGAATCTTGATGAACTCTTGAAGATGAATTAAATCATGAAAAACCACCATGAAGAACACCGGTGACAAAAGTATGATGAGATAGAATGAAGTATGAAAGAATAAGATCGAGCCTTGCGGTGATTTAGATGGAGGATCCGACGAAATGGCCGAGGAAATTTGAACTCCGGAAAAGAAAAGATGAAAACACTTGGGACTAGAATTTATTCATCAAGAACAAACTCCGAAGGAAGAGATTAATCACTTGGAGGAAATAAAAATAAGATTTATTGTATGCTTAACCTTCATCAAATTAAATTGATGACAAACAATGGATTTTGCATACTACTTATTCTTGCTGGAAAAGGATTAAGGGGGATATGGCGCAACCTTGAGGAAGGTCTTCAATGAACCACCGGTAGGATTGGAAAGAACGGATGGATTAAAATGATAATCAAGGAAAAGAGTCTGAAGGAACCACCGTAAGAATTCGAAAATGACTTCTGAAAGGGAATGAATCACCGGGAAGAATTAGAAGAACAAATATGCTTGAGGGGATTTAGATGCAAAAAAACAAAGAGATCACGAGCTGATAAAGAATACTTGACAGATTCATCGGGATGATTGGAGAACGACAGCTGGAATGTGAGGACGAAGAATTCCACTAGAATGATGGCCTCCGGTGAAAAGAAACGGAAAACAACTCCTGACATACGCTGGATTGGTAAGAAGAGAATATCTGACAAATGGAATAATTCGAGAGGATAGCATGAAACTAGAACCACGAATCTTCGAGAGAACGAGCAAGATTTAGAGTGAAAACTCTTCTTTGATCCTCAACTAACGACGAGAAACACCACCAAAATTGTTTAGATAATCCGGGAGAATGAAAGGCGAAGAGGTTGAGCCAACAATGAAAAGAATTTGAAAGCGATCTTGGAAAGGCATCAGACTGATGAAATTCATTCTTACGTCAAACTCCAAAAAGAATTAGGAGTGGCTCCGAAATAATTAGAAGAGTCAGGTAAGATCCTAGGAAAAGACATGTGGGTTAGGGCCCAGTAAAAGAAAACACGTTGAAAAATATTGTTGAAGAGATAGATGATGCACCGGAGCAATTGAAATATTTGAATGAGGTGATAACCTCGAATTAATTCGAATACAGCCGAATCTCCTGAGATGTCTTCCGAACTCCGGAACGATTAAATGGCGAGAGGCGAATGATCAAGGGGAACACTTGATCCAACAAAAAGAATATGATCAACCCGAAAAACTTGAATTGAGTCCACCGGAGAAGAAAAAGAGATGACGAATGTCAAAGGAGACGAGAATTCACCGGTTGAAATAATTGAGGGAAGACTGAAGAGGCTCTGCATGAATGAAATTGATGCTCGAAAGATACTCAAGCTCCAGGAAGAAAAAGGGGTGGGTGGGCGGGAAAACAAAGGCAACTTGGAAGGAAGAACCGACGAATAGCTTGAAGAGAAGACACCGGTTGAAAGAATGCAAAGGCTTCACACGATCAAAATGGAAACTCGATTATGAACTCCGGCTCTTAGAAGAAAAAAGGGGGGAAGGTGGGAAAAAGAAAACAACCGAGGATTGAACTTGGCAAAGATAAAGAGGCTCGAGTCAACTTGACGAGAAATGCACCAGATGAAAAGAGCTGAGAACCAACGAATGAAGAACTAACTGCATGATCCTAAAGAAAATTTGAAGGGGAAGAGGATTAATTCAAAACACCTATGTGAAGATTCCTCACCAGAGCGATGAAGGGGCTGAGGAGTAAAAAGAATTCCTACTCTCCGATATAACTAGACTCTGAAATAGTTTTCTTCTAGACTCGATAACGTCCAACTACGATCAATCAAGGGGGACTCCTATGGTCGGTCGAGGCTCTGATACCAACTTGTCACGCCCAATATGCGACCCTATCCTAAAGGAACTCGAAGGTCCCACCAAGGTGTGACACTCCAAAAATTTTGTGGTTTTTGTTTTCAGAGAGAGAGCCTTGCTTGGTTTAAAGAAGGTCATTTAAACCCTTCTTAAAAACCTCTCATCTGAGTTTTCTCTCTCAAAATCTTTTCTTGGATTTAGTTTCTTCAAAAAAAAGAAAACCTTTTTGGTTTTGGGCTTTTATTTGGTTTTGATCCATTCTTGATTTTACCATGCCTCCTATGGTAAAATTCCCCAAAACCCCTCCTTCCACTTTGGAACAACCCAAACATTCTGTCCCAACTAATAAAATCCATTTTTGGATTTATTCCATTTATTTCTTCTCCCAAAACAATTATGTCCTTTATTTTGAACCTAGGTAATTTGCAAACCAAGTACCTTAATGCCTTTGAGCTTTGGTCTCAAATCAACTCCTCGGGATAGTCCTTAGCACCCACAACCTACAACCATCAAGATCCACTCTTCTTCTTTTCAAAATTTTCAAAATTCACCCTCTGCAAGTTTGGACCAGATTTGTCAAATTTGGTGCAATTCATATCTCCTCTTCTCCAAAAATTCCACCAAAATCCAGGCAACCCCACATGCAATGAGAGGCCACCCTACCAAAAATCAGCTCAAGGAGAAACTCCCACATACCAAAATCATTCTGTCGAACACCTGGCCTGCACTGTTTCTTTGCACTTTCAGAGAGATTCAGAAGATCAGAGAGATTCAGTGTCGTTTTCTTCGTCAGAGTTCAGTCACACGTCGACAGTGCGCCTGGCGCGTTGCGCACAGCCCCTCCTCCCTCTCCAGAGCGCCACACGCGCACTTGGCCGGTTCCTGGCGTCGGCAGCACCCTGGCCCGCCTGCGCCGGCGTCTTCCGCGGTGGCAGAGCCACCCGTGGCGGCCGAACGGAGCTTGCTTCGGCCCGTTACGCCGTTCTGCGCCGCCCTTTGCTCCCTAGCCCTCCGCGTGGCTCATGCATGCCAGCGCACCCCCGCAGCACCGTCACCGTGGCCCAGCAAGCACTTGGCACGCCCTCTGCCGCCGACGGGCCCGCGCTGCCCCATTCTGCCGAAACCAGCCAGCACACCCGATCCAACCTAGGTTAGATGCTAAACGGAGCCCGTGGACCTCCACGTCGATGATCAACCGCCTAAACCTCCCCGACAAATAGCTGCGCCGTCGTAACCAACGCCGGAGAACTCCGTTCACGGCCACCGCCTCGGATCGCCTATAAAAAGGAGCCCCGAGCTCGCTCTCGTGCACGGACCACCACTGCACCTCACCAACACCACGCCAACCTTCTAGGAGGACCTCGGGGAGGTCTCCTCCCCCAACTCCGGCCGCCCCGTTCCGCCTCGGCCTCCACCTCGATTAACTCCGGTGAGGCCGTCCCCGGCACCCAAACCTCGTCTGCAATCCCCTCAAGCTACCAGAGGTCTAACCCTCTCCTCAATTTGTCCTCCACAGCACTCTCCGACGAGGCCCACGACCACCCGAACCACCGTCCGCCGGAGCAAGGGCCGCCGTCGACACAGTGCTCGTCGGCGACCTCTACCAACACCCATCGACGCGGAAAGGTGCACTGAACACAGAGGTAACCCCCGATCCCCCTGCCTCGTCGTGGATCGCCGCCGGCGACCACCGCGGCTCTCAGGCACCGTCGAGCGCTGCCGCCTCTTTTGAATATTCAAACCTGACGGGTGGGACCCGCCCGTCAGCCTCTTTGTTGTTTTTTTTGAACTGTTTTCTGAAAGCGTATTCTGGCAAAATACGCTTTCCAAACTGAATCGTTTCCGGGACTTTTCTGCTTAGGCCCCTAAGAGTTTTCTGTTTCATTACAGATGGGTCCTTGGATCAAAACCCTTATATCTTTTAGACAGAAAAGGATTTTTGTTTGATTCTTTTTCTGTTCTCTTTAAAATTTTGTCTAGTTTTTTATCAGATTTATTTGAAAATTATTTGGATTACTTTTTTGTGCACCTCGCGGTATTTACGTTACGTGCGTATTTTCTTATACCGTAGATACCGGAGGAGGTGACGGAGCCGCGAACTTCACCCAGTTAGACTCCGACTACTCCGAACCATGCAAGCATGTTTGAACTCTTGATATGATGAGTGTTTGTTGGATGTTTGCATTTAGGAGTTTCATGGCATGTTTATGAACATTTCTTTGAATGTTATATTTCATGCACAAAAGTGGAAAGTAAGTTTCGGAAAGCCATATGTTGTTGGATACATATTTGCATGGCCATGTGATGGCATGAGGATGGGTAAGATGGCAGTGTTGTGGCATGCCAGTCTTACGCCAGTCTATTTGACTTCAGTATCATCGTGAATCAAATCACATTCCCATCCATTCCTGTACTGCCACATGTTTTCCGCAAGGAATATGGCTTAGTAAGTTGCAAACCGTTTTCCTGGTACACACCAAATAGAGAGGCCGGGATGAGGGTTCCATGGCCCTGGATTAAAGCCCGTCATCCGGTCAGGGGGCATGGGTGTTTCCGGTTGGGACCGAGAGGGGGGCACCCCTTAGAGCGCGCGTATAGAAATTTGATCCCATGCTATTCGAGGTTGTGACCTCCCCGTCTCAAAGTTTTTCTTGGACGTTGTCTAGGGTGATTCCTGGCATCGTGAGGTGAAATGGGTGTGTACTGGTTAAATGAGTTTCTACCGAAATACCATAAACGGAACTAGTCCTTCGTGACTACAGAAATCCGTTGGCTGTGGTCAGTTAGTACAAACTCTGCAGAGTCACAAATTCTTTAAATCATCTTGTACTTGTCCAAGTACTGTATTCATCTTATCTTGTCAGATATCAGCCTCAGTGACAAAAACTCCGGTGGACTACATGTGTGTAAATCCGGTTAAAAGTTTATTCTTGTGGATGGACTAACTTGTTATTTACATTTGATATAAGCCCTTTCTGTGACGTCGCTCAGACATCCGACTGTGGCATACTTGTTATTTACATTTGATATAAGCCCTTTCTGTGACGTCGCTCAGACGTCCGACTGTGGCAAACTTGTTATTTACATTTGATACAAGCCCTTTCTGTGACGTCACTCAGATGTCCGACTGTGGCATTTTCTTTTACAAGCCATTTCTGTGACGTCACTTAGATGTCCGACTGTGGCATTTATTTTATAAGCTCTTTCTGCGATGTCGATCAGACGTCCGACTGTGGCACTTCTTTTATAAGCCCTTTCTGTGATGTCGCTCAGACGTCCGACTGTGGCATTTCTTTTATAAGCCCTTTCTGCGATGTCGCTCAGACGTCCGACTGTGGCACTTCTTTTATAAGCCCTTTCCGCGATGTCGATTAGACGTCCGATTGTGGCATTTCTTTTATAAGCCCTTTATGTGGTGTCGCTTAGACGCCCGACTGCGGCATGAGTTTTATTTGTTTACCTTTCGAGGCGTCGCTCCAGACACCCGATTGGTTTTCAGTTATTTATTTTATTTATCAAGTCGTGCAACAATATTATTACTGGGATGAGCATCATTATTTTTGTTCATGATGCATTCATGCATACATTTATTATATCTTTTGTCAGGACTGTCTTGCAAGTACTTTCAAAGTACTCACCTGGCTTGTTGATTTGGCCAGATGTTGATGAAGGCGATCTTATGGATGAAGAGTTCGATAGCGAGTCCGACGCCTAGAGGAGTCCCAATCAGTCCCGTGCGATCCTGCATTTGGTCACTGTATTATATCCGCTTCCGCCACCCCAGAATATATTCATCGAGCCTCACCTCGACGCTCGATGAGCTGCCAGTTAGCAGTCAAGTTATCCACCACCACTTTTATCTCGAGCTAGTAGCATGTCACCACACTCCTGTGTTATAACCGCCCTTATGTAAGATATTGGCGAGTTTGTAATAATTTGTTGAGCAGCCTCAGCTCGACCCTGTAATATATTTAATGCTACTGGTCCTCTATTTATCAAGTATTTGTCTACCGGTGAGGATGACTTGTCCTACACCGGGATCAAAAGATCGATTTTCTCAATAAGCATTTTATTGAAAAATCGGTCGTGACAGACTTGGTACCAGAGCCAGGCTGACTGTAGGTTATTAGCATGATAGAGTTTATTCATGTTTTTGCAAATGTAGTCATTTTTCTGACAGTCAGCATAAAATTTATGATCTGATCGCTCAGAATTTTTGCCTACTTTTGTAGATGGCTGGCAACGACTGTGAGTCACAAATGTTCGCCAACGTGCCTGAGGGGTTCGTCAAGCTCCTCTCCTTCATTGTTCAGGTCGCGATGGAGCCATCCGTGCGCCTAGTCTTCACACTTTATCCACACAAGATCAACGACAGTCTGACCATGCACCAGGCCGCGGTGCAATTCAGGGGAGGGCGTGCTGAGAAACGCCGCTTCCGATTCTTGGGGAGAGCCATGCCTACAGAAAGGCATGCTATGCAGATAGCTGCCCGCGAGGCGATAGCTCGTCTTCGGGATGTCCTTCCTGCAATGAAGACCCGTCACTACCGCTACCTTCCATGCCATGTACCATACACCTGTCACTACTCATTCTCTTGCCCCCGAGGAGAGCGAGACGAGGCCTTTGAGATGCTTGTCGAGTACCTCTGAGCCCTGGAGGCAGCCTTCGACAGCATGGTGGACGACCTTGTAGCTGCCCGCATGGACTCAGTTCATGGCTGTGCTGCCAACAGGAGGGAACTCCTGCACACCACTCCACCGCTGACTTTTATCTCGTCCTCAGCTTCTCATTCGCCTACCATTCTCGCCACTGCTCGTCGTCTGCCTACCACTGAGGAATTCAACCAAGCTATTGCACCCACTCCCGTTCGTGTTGCACCACTCATTGCACCCACTCCCATACGTGCTACTCCACCTATTCCGCCCACTCATATTCAGGTTACTCCGCCTATGGCACCTGCTCCATCAGCTCAGCGCAGCGTTCCAAGTCTGGAACCTATTAGCGAGGAGGAAGTTGATTCCCCAGCGTCACTGCGTCTCACCCTCGGCAGGCCAAGGGAGATCCTCACCATCTCCGATTAAGTACGCGTAGACGCCGTGCGATGTACCGACTTGTGTGATATGTTTATATGTACATAGGTTGTGAGAAGTAGCCTGTTTGCGCATCATGTAGGATCTAGAGCAGTGCACTAGTCTAAATAACATGTCAGGATTATGTACGCATATCCTGAGTGGTGTAATGTATAATTATGCTTGCGTGTAAGATATGTAATAGTCCTTCTCCAGCCGCAACTGTGTATTTTCAAAAAAATCCTGGAGTTTTATGTGTGATTTTATTGGCTTTTGCGACTCTCTCTTTCTTGTCTTACGAGTTTCACAAAATATATCCCCAGAGTGAAAGATGTCTTGTCCGTGGACGCGCTCTATGCCAAATCAGCCAGAGGAAAATTATGGCACACCACCAAACCACAATTTCACTCAGGGACAGACAAGTCAACAGGACAGTGAAACAACATTTACCCAAGTGTGTCGTCTGTATGAACAGAGTCAGCAACAACACCAGGAAATGATGAACCAATTCATCAATATGGGAAATCACCGTGGTCAGTATCAGCAGCAGTCCAAGTTATATGAGTTGCAGAAGACGCGTCCTCCAACATTTTCTCATACTGACAAGCCTCTTGAGGCCGATGACTGGCTTCGAGACATGGAGAGAAAATTAATTATTGCACAGTGTTCAGACCGTGAAAAAGTATTGTATGCACCTCATTATCTCACCGGAGCAGCTGCATCGTGGTGGGAAAACTTCCTGCACATGCACCCCAACGAAAATGAAATAACCTGGGAGGATTTCAAAGAAGGTTTTCGTGGGGCACACATTCCTAAGAGTGTTATGAAAATCAAGAAGAGAGAATTTGATGACCTCAAGCAAAGGACCATGACAGTGTCAGAATACAACAGCCAATTTACTATGCTGTCTCGCTACGCCAACGAAGAGCGCATGACTGAGAGCAAAAAGATGGAAAAATTCTTGGAAGGCCTGGCACCCGCCCTTAAATGCCAGCTGGTTGTGCATACCTTTCCAGATTTTAAAACACTGGTGGATAAGACCATTACTCTGGAAAATGAGCGACGTAGCCTGGAAGATTTCCGCAAACACAAAAGGGACCAGACTACTTTTGCTCGCAACCACAGAAGCAAGACGGAATTTCAGAAGGGTGGTACACACAAAACCCCAACGAATAATTCGCACCCAATCAAGAATTTTCAAGCACGAGACAAGGAGTTCACATATGGCCCAGGCGTTACTTGTTACGCTTGTGGAGAAGAAGGGCACTATGCCAAGCAGTGCCCCAAGCCAAGGAACTCAACCCCAAAGCCTAACAATGGTGGCAATAATTCAGCGCCCAAGCGAAACAATTTGAACCCCAATAACAACCACCGGAAAGGTCACCTGAACCACGTGACCCGAGAGGAAGCACAGAACGCCCCAGATATCGTACTTGGTACGTACCCTGTCAACACAATACCTGCCATGGTTTTGTTTGATTCTGGAGCTTCTCACTCATTCATTTCGAAGAGTTTTGCTTTGCAAAATAATTTTTCGATGCTTCCCTTGGAAAAATCAATGATCATCAAGTCCCCTGGAATTAAGCAAGTGACCCAGAGTTATTGTCAAGGTGTGGTTATTGAATTTGAAGGATTGAAGTTTTACGCCAACCTTATTGTATTGGAAAGCAAAGGACTGGATGTCATCCTAGGGATGGATTGGTTAACCACCAACAAAGGTTTTATTGACTGCTTCAACCGGACCGTGATTCTCACCCACCATCACGGGAAGAAAATAAAAGTTTCAGCCAAAGAGAGACAAATACCTTGGCAACCGAGATTAAACAAGGTGGACGTTTCTGAGCTGAACAAGGTTCCAGTAGTATGTGAATTTCCAGACGTATTTCCAGAAGAACTACCAGGCATGCCACCGGACCGAGAGATAGAATTCAGCATTGAGCTAGCACCCGAAACCACTCCCATTTACAAGAAACCATATAGAATGGCACCATCCGAATTGGTAGAATTGCAGAAGCAAATAAAAGAATTATTGGAGAAAGGATACATTCGAGCCAGTTCCTCACCTTGGGGTTCTCCAATTTTATTTGCCAAGAAAAAGGATGGAACACTGAGATTGTGTATTGACTATCGAGCTCTTAACATGGTCACAATCAAGAACAAATACCCAATGCCCCGAATAAATGATTTATTTGATCAGCTCGCACAGGCCAAAGTCTTCTCAAAAATTGACTTGAGATCAGGATACCACCAATTAAAAGTGCGAACAGAAGATATTCCCAAGACAGCCTTCACTTCCAGATATGGACTGTATGAGTTCACAGTAATGCCATTTGGGCTAACCAACGCCCCCGCATATTTTTTTCACCTCATGAACAAAGTATTTATGAAGTATATGGACAAGTTTGTTGTGGTATTCATCGATGATATTTTGATATACTCCAAAACACCAGAAGAGCACGCCGAGCATCTCAGGATTGTACTAGAAGAACTCAGGAAACATCAACTGTACGCCAAATTCAGCAAATGTGAATTTTGGCTAAGACAGGTGGGTTTTCTGGGCCACGTACTCACCCAAGAAGGTATTGCAGTAGACCCAAAAAAGGTCAAGGCCGTACTTGGCTGGAAACCACCAGCTAGCGTAACGGACGTACGGAGTTTCTTGGGAATGGCAGGCTATTATCGGAGATTTATTGAAGGATTCTCCACCATAGCAAAGCCAATGACGCAGTTGCTCAAGAAACGCAAGAAGTTTGAATGGACGGAAGCATGTGAGAAAAGCTTCCAAGAGCTAAAAAGCAAATTAACAACGGCACCAGTATTAATTGTGCTAGACATACACAAGAATTTTGAGGTATATTGTGACGCATCCCGGAAAGGCCTCGGATGCGTGTTGATGCAAGAAGGCAAGGTAGTTGCGTATGTCTCCAGACAACTCCGCAAGCATGAAGAGAATTATCCCACTCATGACTTAGAATTGGCAGCGGCCATCCATGCACTCAAGGAATGGAGACACTTTCTACTTGGAAATCGTTGTGAAATATACACAGACCATAAGAGTCTTAAGTATATTTTCACACAGCCGGAACTTAATTTACGGCAATGACGCTGGTTGGAGTTGGTGAAGGATTATGATGTTGGAATCCATTATCATCCCGGAAAAACAAATGTTGTGGCAGATGCCCTTAGTCAGAATCCCAGCATGGACAACGACAGTATGCCAAACTTGAGGCCAGAGTTCCAACATGAATTTGCCAAACTCAATTTAATAATGGTCACCGAAGGCAGTGTGTCGAATTTGGAAATACAGCCTACCCTGATGGAAAAGATTTAGGAGGCTCAGCACGGACACCCCAGCATTGAAGGCATAAAAAGGAAAGTGAGTTTGGGAAAGGCCTCAGAATTCAACGAAGATGAGCAAGGAATATTGTGGTACGGAGAAAGACTTTGCGTACCAAATATCAAGGACCTCAAACAGCAGATTCTGCCTGAAAGCCACACAGCTCCGTATTCAATCCTTCCTGGAGGAACAAAAATGTACAAAGACCTTCAGGAAAAAATTTGATGGCACGGTATGAAGAGAGACATAGCCATGTTCATTGCATGTTGTGACTCTTGTCAACGCATCAAGGTCGAGCACCAAAAACCAGGCGGGCTATTACAACCAAACAAGATACCCGAGTGGAAGTGGGACGAGATTGGAATGGATTTCGTTGTTGGACTACCATGGTCACGACACGGAAACGATGCCATATGGGTCATAACCGACAGATTAACCAAAGTGGCACATTTTACTCCAGTGAAGACAACTCACACCACTCAGAGGCTGGCCGGACTTTATCTTGCCCGTATCGTCTACCTGCATGGAGTCCCAAAGACTATCATATCTGACAGAGGCACACAGTTTGTCTCTAGATTTTGGGATACCTACAACAGGCACTGGGAACCCAACTAGCATTCAGTACCGCATACCATCCCCAGACTGATGGGCAGACTGAACGCGTAAATCAAATTCTAGAAGACATGCTAAGAGCCTGTGTCCTCACCTACGGAAACAGTTGGGAAGAAAGTTTGCCATATTCGCATACAACAACAGTTATCAAGCCAGCTTGCAAATGGCACCCTCTGAAGCTCTGTATGGGAGAAGATGTCGTACCCCGCTAAATTGGTCAGAGACCGGAGACAGCCATATCTTCGGCCCAGATATGCTCAAGGAGGCTGAGGAGAAAGTTAAAACAATTAGAGATTGACTCAAGACAGCTCAAAGTCGGCAAAAGAGTTATTACGATCGAAAGCATCGGGAAATCAGTTTTGAACCCGGAGAAGTTGTATACCTAAGAGTTTCTCCTATGAGGGGTCTGCAGCGATTCAGGATTAAGGGAAAGCTAGCACCAAGATTCATCGGACCATTCCGTATAATGGCCTGAAGAGGCACGGTAGCCTATCAGCTAGACCTACCCAGGGATCTATCCGATATCCACAACGTGTTCCACATCTCGCAGTTGACAAAGTACGTGAGAAATCCAGCGAAGCAAGTATCGCATGAAAATATTGACGTGCAACCAGACCTCACCTACCGGGAGCACCCAATAAAAATATTAGAAGAGTCTGAGAGGAGGACCCGACAGAAAACCATCAAGTTTTTCAGAGTTCAACGGAGCAATCACACCGAGAATGAAGCAACTTGGGAGAGAGAGGATTTTCTTCGGACGGAGCACCCACACCTGTTTAAGGATCAGCTGAAATCTCGGGGACGAGACTTTTTCTAAGGGGGTAGGTGCTGTGACACTCCGAAAATTTTGTGGTTTTTGTTTTCAGAGAGAGAGTCTTGCTTGGTTTAAAGAAGGTCATTTAAACCCTTCTTAAAAACCTCTCATCTGAGTTTTCTCTCTCAAAATCTTTTCTTGGATTTAGTTTCTTCAAAAAAAAAGAGAAAATCTTTTTGGTTTTTGGGCTTTTATTTGGTTTTGATCCATTCTTGTTTTACCATGCCTCTTATGGTAAAATTCCCCCAAAACCCCTCCTTCACTTTGGAACAACCCAAACATTATGTCCCAACTAATAAAATCCATTTTTCGATTTTATTCCATTTATTTCTTTTCCCAAAACAATTTTGTCCTTTATTTTGAACCTAGGTAATTTGCAAAGCAAGTACCTTAATGCCTTTGAGCTTTGGTCTCAAATCAACTCTTCTGGATAGTCCTTAGCACCCAAAACCTACAACCATCAAGATCCACTCTTCTTCTTTTCAAAAGTTTCAAAATTCACCCTCTGCAAGTTTGGACCAGATTTGTCAAATTTGGTGAAATTCATATCTCCTCTTCTCCAAAAATTCCACCAAAATTCAGGCAACCCCCAGATGCAATGAGAGGCCACCCCACCAAAAATCACCTCAAGGAGAAACTCCCACATACCAAAATCATTCTGTCGAACACCTGGACTGCACTGTTTCTTTGCACTTTCAGAGAGATTCAGAAGATCAGAGAGATTCGGTGTCGTTTTCTTTGTAGAGTTCAGTCACGCGTCGACAGTGCGCCTGGCGCGTTGCGCACAGCCCCTCCTCCCTGTCCAGAGCGCCACACGCGCACTTGGCCGGTTCCTGACGTCGGCAACACCCTGGCCCGCCTGCGCCGGCGTCTTCCGCGGTGGCAGAGCCACCCGTGGCGGCCGAACGGAGCCTGCTTCGGCCCGTTACGCCGTTCTGCGCCGCCCTTTGCTCCCTAGCCCTCCGCGTGGCTCATGCATGCCAGCCCACCCCCGCAGCATCGTCGCTATGGCCCGGCAAGCACAGGGCATGCCCTCTGCCACCGACGGGCCCGCGCCGCCCCGTTCTGCCGAAACCAGCCAGCACGCCCGATCCAACCTAGGTTAGATGCTAAACGGAGCCCGTGGACCTCCACGTCGATGATCAACCGCCTAAACCTCCCCGACAAATCGCTGCGCCGCCGTAACCATCGCCGGAGAAATTCGTTCACGGCCACCGCCTCGGATCGCCTATAAAAAGGAGCCCCGAGCTCGCTCTCGTGCACGCACTACCACTGCACCTCACCAACACCACGCCAAGCCTCTAGGAGGACCTCGAGGAGGTCTCCTCCCCCGACTCCGGCCGCCCCGTTTCGCCTCGGCCTCCACCTCGATTAACTCCGGTGAGGCCGTCCCCGGCACCCAAACCTCGTCTGCAATCCCCTCAAGCTACCAGAGGTCTAACCCCCTCCTCAATTTGTCCTCCGCAGCACTCTCCGACGAGGCCCACGACCACCCGAACCACCGTCCGCCAGAGCAAGGGCCGCCGTCGACATAATGTTCGCCGGCGACCTCTACCAACACCCACCAACGCGGAAAGGTGCACTGAACACAGAGGTAACCCCCGATCCCCCTGCCTCGCCGTGGATCGCCGCCGGCGACCACCGCGGCTCTCGGGCACCGTCGAGCGCTGCCGCCTCTTTTGAATATTCAAACCTGACGGGTGGGACCCGCCCGTCAGCCTCTCTGTTGTTTTTTTTGAACCGTTTTCTGAAAGTGTATTCTGGCAAAATACGCTTTCCAAACTGAATCGTTTTCGGGACTTTTCTGCTTAGGCCCCTGAGAGTTTTCTGTTTCATTACAAATGGGTCCTTGGATCAAAACCCTTATATCTTTTAAACAGAAAAGGATTTTTGTTTGATTCTTTTTCTGTTCTCTTGAAAATTTTGTCTAGTTTTTTATTAGATTTATTTCAAAATTATTTGGATTACTTTTTGTGCACCTCGCGGTATTTACGTTACGTGCGTATTTTCTTATACCGTAGATACCGGAGGAGGTGACGGAGCCGCGAACTTCACCCAGTTAGACTCCGACTACTCCGAACCATGCAAGCATGTTTGAACTCTTGATATGATGAGTTTTTGTTGCATGTTTGCATTTAGGAGTTTCATGGCATGTTTATGAACATTTCTTTGAATGTTATATTTCATGCACAAAAGTGGAAAGTATGTTTCGGAAAGCCATATGTTGTTGGATACATATTTGCATGGCCATGTGATGGCATGAGGATGGGTAAGATGGCAGTGTTGTGGCATGCCAGTCTTACGCCAGTCTATTTGACTTCAGTATCATCGTGAATTAAATCACATTCCCATCCATTCCTGTACTGCCACATGTTTTCCGCAAGGAATATGGCTTAGTAAGTTGCAAACCGTTTTCTTGGTACACACCAAATAGAGAGGCCGGGATGAGGGTTCCATGGCCCTGAATTAAAGTCCGTCAGCCGGTCAGGGGGCATGGGTGTTTCCGGTTGGGACCGAGAGGGGGGCACCCCTTAGAGCGCGCGTATAGAAATTTGATCCCGTGCTATTCGAGGTTGTGACCTCCCCGTCTCAAAGTTTTTCTTGGACGTTGTCTAGGGTGATTCCTGGCATCGTGAGGTGAAATGGGTGTGTACTGGTTAAATGAGTTTCTACCGAAATACCATAAACGGAACTGGTCCTTCGTGACTACGGAAATCCGTTGGCTATGGTCAGTTAGTACAAACTCTGCAGAGTCACAAATTCTTTAAATCATCTTGTACTTGTCCAAGTACTGTATTCATCTTATCTTGTCAGATATCAGCCTCAGTGACAAAAACTCCGGTGGACTACATGTGTGTAAATCCGGTTAAAAGTTTATTCTTGTGGATGGACTAACTTGTTATTTACATTTGATATAAGCCCTTTCTGTGACGTCGCTCAGACATCCGACTGTGGCATACTTGTTATTTACATTTGATATAAGCCCTTTCTGTGACGTCGCTCAGACGTCCGACTGTGGCAAACTTGTTATTTACATTTGATACAAGCCCTTTCTGTGACGTCGCTCAGATGTCCGACTGTGGCATTTCTTTTACAAGCCCTTTCTGTGACGTCGCTCAGATGTCCGACTGTGGCATTTCTTTTATAAGCCCTTTCTGGGATGTCGCTCAGACGTCCGGCTGTGGCACTTCTTTTATAAGCCCTTTCTACGATGTCGCTTAGACGTCCGACTGTGGCATTTCTTTTATAAGCCCTTTCTGTGATGTCGCTCAGACGTCCGACTGTGGCACTTCTTTTATAAGCCCTTTCTGCGATGTCGCTCAGACGTCCGACTGTGGCATTTCTTTTATAAGCCCTTTATGTGGTGTCGCTTAGACGCCCAACTGCGGCATGAGTTTTATTTGTTTACCTTTCGAGGCGTCGCTCCAAACACCCAATCGGTTTTCAGTTATTTATTTTATTTATCAAGTCGTGCAACAATATTATTATTGGGATGAGCATCATTATTTTTGTTCATGACACATTCATGCATACATTTATTATATCTTTTGTCCGAACTGTCTTGCGAGTACTTTCAAAGTACTCACCTGGCTTGTTGATTTGGCCAGATGTTGATGAAGATGATCTTATGGATGAAGAGTTCGATAGTGAGTCCGACGCCTAGAGGAGTCCCAGTCAGTCTCGTGCGATCCTGCATTTGGTCATTGTATTATATCCGCTTCCACCACCCCAGAATATATTTATCGAGCCTCACCTCGGTGCTCGATGAGCTGCCAGTTAACAGTCAAGTTATCCACCACCACTTTTATCTCGAGCTAGTAGCATGTCACCACACCCCTGTGTTATAACCGCCCTTATGTAAGATATTGGTGAGTTTGTAATAATTTGTTGAGCAGCCTCAGCTCGACCCTGTAATATATTTAATGCTACTGGTCCTCTGTTTATCAAGTATTTGTCTACCAGTGAGGATGACTTGTCCTACACCGGGATCAAAAGATCGATTTTCTCAATAAGCATTTTATTGAAAAACCAATCGTGACAGACTTGGTACCAGAGTCAGGCTGACTATAGGAAGCCACTAGGTGCGATCGCTAATCGGTTATTAGCATGATAGAGTTTATTCATGTTTTTGCAAATGTAGTCATTTTTCTGACAGTCAGCATAAAATTTATGATCTGATCGCTCAGAATTTTTGCCTACTTTTGTAGATGACTAGCAACAACTGTGAGTCACAAATGTTCGCCAACGTGCCTGAGGGATGATGGAAACTAAGGCGGCAAGAGTGGAACATAACACCAGGCATAAGGCCGAGCCTTCCACCCTTGACCAAGTATATAGATGCATTAACTAAATAAGAGATATTGTGATATCTCAACATAATCCTGTTCCAACATGGAGCAATCTTCAACTTCACCTGCAACTAACAACGCTATATAGCCAAACAACGGTTTTCTAGGAAGTGTGAAAAGGTTAGAGGCTGACATGGCAATATGGGAGGCTTGATAAACAAGTGATAGGTAGCGCAGCATAGCGATAGAACGAAGCAACTAGCATAGCAATCATAGTACTGAGATCCAGGGTAACAGTCATCTTGCCTTAAATCCCGCAAGGAAGAAGAACGAGTCCATGAAAAAGACGAACGCGCGAAGACGAATCAAGCGTAGTCGAATGAATCCTCACGATCACAACGAAACAGGAACTATCAAGAAGAAGCACAACGGAAAGAAGCAAACAACATGGTAAACACACAACACATAAACATGACATGATGCTCAACCAAGTATGATGCATGAAAAAGGCTATATGATGTTACTCATGGCAAGAGATGATGCGTACAAAAACAACACATCAAAGCAAGTTTAAATGAGGCGAGAACAACATATAACAAATCCAGTAAGTCCTCATATGCAAATTTTGAACTTGATCCAGATCTGAATAAACCTTATGTTCAAGTAGTTAAACATCAAGTTAAAATGCACCATGATGATCTACACGAAGTTCTAGTCAAATTACATATAAAGTTCATTTAATTCGGAGCTACGACCTAGAAGATATGAGCAAAACAAGTTAAACATGGCATTGATGCAAAATGCATTCAAATATCAAGCAAACACACTGAAAACAAGGACTCAACATGACATGATGAAACTACATGCAATTCTAAGCAAGTTTCATGTAGAGCATGCTCGAAACGTTGCAACGGTGCAACACATACACTCCAAACAAGATATAACAACAATCTATCCAAAACTGCAATTAGGAACTTTAAAACCATCAAAACAACATGCTACAGGAATTATATGAGTATAAACTTGACATGAACTTCATATAAAGATAACATACTTCAATTATCATTAAGTATCAGGTTCATAGGCATCAATATTAATCCAAGATGATCAATGCAAAATGCAACTTTATAAACAGGAGCATATGCATGAGCAGAGTTACTATGATGGCAACTTGAGAGCAAGAAAGAGACAAGCTACAACAAGTAAACATAGCAACCAAGGGCATATAATCAAATTATACATAACAAAGAGCAAATAATATCAAGGCATCATATACATATGACTCATGGATTAGTAGGAACCAACATGAGAAGATTGAATGTTGAAACAATTTCAGCAAATGTAAAAAAGCAACATTATGATAGCATGTTTGCAAGCATGGAACAGGGGCATATGACATCTGAAATTAACAAACATGGAATGTGGACAAATTAATCATAGCATATTGCAAAACATGTAATTGGATAATCTACAGAAAAGGCATGGATCACTCAATAACAAGCTCACAACAATGCATCACGAAGTTAACAGAAATCTGAAACAGCATATAGGCATGTTCATGGCAATGAAAACATATGCTATAGGACATATATAGGGCATCAAAAGGCATGTCATGATATAGCGTAACCTAGACAACAAAACATGTCAACTAAGCATCTCCAGGTTGTGTATGGATTAATGGGTAGCATCAAGCAAACATGGCATCATGATATGACAGATTCAGCATTGACAGAAACTTAACAGCGAGTAGCCCACTTAACGAGCTTTTTGCACTCAATACAGGGCACATAAAAATACGTGGATGGAACCACTATAAATAAGGCATGAAAATTCTCCTAAAACATGTAGACATAATGCTCATAGGATGCACACACAAAATGCAACACAAATGACAAATCAGCAAGTTACAACAATTTTTAGCAGTTAACAGTAACATGCACTTTTGCAACAGGGATTAATATATCCATATGTACACTAACATGAATTCAAAGCACTCCATCATGTAGAGAATGAAAATCATAACATGTGAATATCAAGATCATCATCATAGGATCAACAGGTACAAAGTTATAGGACTCACAAAATGCATACATGATGTTACAAAACAGCAGATTCCAGCAGTTTATATCACATAGCAGTTTTGCAACGAAGATTAAGGTATTAATATTAATAGAAACATGCATGTAAACTACTCCGTCATGAAGAGCATCCAGAGATGAACATTTTGACATATTAAATGCGCAAATCAGAGCTATATGCAAAGAGATATGACATAATGAATAGGAGCACATGATGTGAGAATTTCGGGACAGAAGAAAACGGGTCAACCTCAGATCTAGGGTTCTTCGTGCACGCGAACCGAGGCAGGGCCGGGCTTGCCGGTGATGATGGGACGACGGCCGGAGTTGGAGGAGAGAACCGGCGAGGTCGCGGAGGAGCGGATCCGGCCGGCCGGCGTCGGATCTGGCCGGAGGACGGTGACGGACGGCGGAGGGCAGCGCTTGGCGGCGGCGCGGGCTGAGGCAAGCAAGGCCGGAGTGCAGCGAGGGCGGCAGCCGACGGAGGGAGAGGCGGCGGCTCGGGGCGACAAGATGGACAGCGGCGGGCGGAGCAGGGCGGCTCAACCCGGTTCCGGGCCTCGGGGGCCGGCCTCGGGCCCGGCGGGCCGCGGCGGTTGCGGGGAAGTGGGGCATGGTGGAGGCAGCGAGGAGCTGACGTGGCGCATCAGGATTGGGTGAGGAGGCGGCGGAGGACACGTCTGGCGCGGAGGCGGACATGTCCAATGGGGGGAGGAGTTAGGCTAAGGTTTTGATCCGTGAAAATGGAGGGGAAGGACGTATTTATAGTTAGAGGGATCTAGGAGAGTCCAAATGAGATCCGGTTTTCGCCCACACGATCGTGATCCAACGACGGAAAACATGGAGGAGGTTTGGATGGGCTATTAGGATGTTGTGGAGGGGTGCTGGGCTGCAAAGAAAAGGGAGTTTTGGTTAACTCGATTAACCGTTGGGTCATCAAACGACCTCCAAATAAAACGAAATTTGACAGACGGTCTACCGGTGATGTACCAAGACCACTCGTTAACTCTCGGACCATTCCGAGAACGTTTTTCTGTGGCTCGCGAAACAAGGTCTGAGAGGGGCGATGGGGCACGTGCGAGTGTTTCTGTGCTTAGAACGGACAACAGAGAGAACTAGGGGAACCCGAACGGATGCAAGTTTTGAAAACCATGCAGATGAAATACATATGATGACATGGCAAGATGCAACACGCAAGCAAATGACATGGCAACGACGATGAATAACTGGAAGACACCTAGCGCATTAGATTCGGGGCATTACAGAATTCTCTAAGCATTATAAGTGTGGTCAATATAAAATTGTAGAGCACTTGCAACCAAGAAAAACATGTAAACATGATCCAAACAATATAAAAGTAAATCTGACCTCACCAATTGAATCTCAAACCCTGGTAACATTCTTAAAACAATAGATCGTTTACAATATATTGCAATTTGAACCACTACTTGTTTCGAACATTAGGCAATTTCTTAGAACACTCCCATATCAATTTGAATCACTAATTTATGTTGTGTGATGGGAAACACTGATCTAGAAGATATGATAATGTTTGATTTGAAATCATATATGCTAAGGCGTCACATCAACACAAGTAAGGCCTGGGCAGTTTCTACTTGGTTCCTCTGCTCAAAGCTCTCACACAATAAACAACACAATGTTTGTTAGCAGCTAAAGGCTCTCCCGGAAAGAAGAAAAAAACATTACTACATGATCTTACATTCATAGGCATCATATGCATGTGCAGAGTTTCTTATAAGTTATACAAAACAAACAACAGCACACTACAATAGATACGCAAGCGCAATGAGACCCCAACCTATGATCGATAGCTTGGTTTCTAAGTTACTTTGAGGAAAAATACATCTGGTTCTTCGCCTTAAAATGATTTGCCTGTATGAATATCAAAATGTGGTTCTAAAACCATGGTACTTAACTGGTTAGTATGTTTTGTCATCATATTAATTTAGTTGCTCTGAGAATGAAAAAGGGTAACTAATAATTGGAAGAACCATATATTCGGTTTCCACCATGTCAATGTTTAATTGATTGGGCCATATACAACCTTTTACCACGGGTTGTTCCTTTATTCTGCTTCAAGGTAGACAGGAATGCCATAAATGTGTGCGTAGCACTGTTCGCTAAGGAAGGGAAACAGAGGCTAGGCGTGGTATTTATCAGCGATTCTGGTATCTAAACCAGAAATCAATAATATCTGTAAGACCAAATCAACTAAACCGCATGTCCGCGTGTGTACTATTTAACCATACGGAAGTTTCTTTAAAAAATGCACTTTCAACCAAATGATTAATGGACCATCACACATACTGATCGTTAGCAGAATCAGAAAGTCCAAAAGACTTCGCCAAGGTGCAGCTAGGAGGATCCGAAAGTCCGACAGAAAGATCACCGAGATAAAAAATCGAAAGGTCTTGGACAGCAGCAATAGTTCAATCATAAACTGAGCTATTTATGATTGAAACTGCAATCTAACTATTCTGATATGATGGCAGTCAAAACTAAATTACTATTAGTCAATCATGAACTATATGCACTACATAGATACCCTGAGAATGTACATACAGGTGCGACAGATTGGTAATATAATAAGGTGAGGAAGAAACATGCTTACTAAGTCTGCGGCAGCCTGTAGTGTAACATGATCACCTCACTCTCCATCTCTAGTTGGTTCAGTAATAATCATACAAATGTAAGGATAGTTCATCCCTCCACTCTAATTGATAAATATTTACTGGTAAACAAATAGTGAAAAGGAGCAGGCACTGACTTTGGCATCTTAAGATATTCTCTGTAATCCATAGGGACATATCCATTGTATACCTCATGATGAACCAATGAGATCCAAGCTGTGAATGAAAATACACTAATGTGAGAACAAAGGATCTGACAAGGATTTTTTTCATCTTCTCCGGTAACAACAGAAAAAAAAAAGATACATCCAATTCTCGTAGACGTATATACCTAGCAATTAAAATCATTCTTATAGTTACTATGAGAAGGACCCTAATAAAAGTAGCCACTTTGATAATACTAACCTGCTTCACCAGTTGTTGCCATAAAAATATATGGTGTTCAGGAGTTCGGTAAAATTGAACAGACGACGCCCGAAACTGTTTAAAATGGAGATTTGGAAAGAGGTAAGTACTTGCAGAGTAAGTTTTGTACTGAATACCAAACATGCTATTCTCAAAATGTAAACAAAAAATCAAATCCCATAAACAAACCTAACAATTACCGTCTCCGTTGAATTTTGAGCTCAACCAAGCCGTACAACACCAACCTAAGTAAGAGATCTATATTGGAATAAAATAACAAACAATCAGAAAAACCTAACACATAGCACAGAAAATTGTGTGCAGATTTATGGGACAAATAATATTTACTGATGCTTAAAACAACTATATATTCACTCAAATGATGTTTAGTACAGTATCATCAAAAAGGTATTGGTGACAGGTTCATAACACTAATGCCGGAAGACATCCAAGTGAATGAGTTTCTTGATCATCGATGGGCGGGCCCGACAAATGTGGCTGGTTCAAGTGGGAGGAAGCTTACACCGGCATTCTCAGGAGGCGTGAAGCAGCTGCTAGGTGCACCCACGCACTGGAAAGGCAAGGAATCATCAACCATGGTTTCCCTTGTGCCACATATAAACAAAAAAATCCATAAAATACTTCTGTTGCAAAGAGACTGTATTTACAAAAAAACAGTGTTTTCTTTCTAATATGCAGCAATGCTCACCGCACACGCACACACAATTTCTTGCATGCATTTTTTCCGATGGATGTTGAGCCTGCTTTTAGCATACACAATGGAGTCATGAAAGTTGCAGTAAGCAAATTGGATGGGCGTGGACAAGCATAGCATAGCATGAGAGGGAGAGGGACCTACTTCCATGGCATCAAGTAGGGTTGGAGCAGCGGCGACCCAGAGGAGCGAAGCGATGGTCTTCCCTTGCTTGTGTCTGCGTGCATCAGGGAGTGAGGTAGGGAGGGGAGCGGCCAAATCGAAACAAGCAAGCCGAGGGGGAAGGGGAGGAGAAGAGGGACCTTAGAGCTCCATGTCCATTTCCATGGAGAATAAGCACGCCGGTACCGGTCCAGTGGTTGTGGCCGAGGTGGATCCGGCCGGCGCCGTGCTGGGAGCAAGCAGAGGAATGGCTGCATCCCCATGCGAGACAGGGGGAGAGAGAGATCGACCTAGTCTCCCTCCTCACCTGCTCTGCTCGGTCACACCATGGCCGATCTGGGGGCGGCTCCTCGGCGATCTGGACGCGCCGCTTTACCTACTCGGTCACGCCGGCCCTCCTTGGCATGGCTCGTGATGAGGGAAGGAGAAGAGGAGAGGTTAGGGGCGGGCGTGGCCAGCGGCGAAGGCGCAGAGGAGGGCGGTGGCTCAGGTTCGAGAGAGGGAGGGCAAAGCAGCGACGGCGTTGCAAGAGCAGCGGCGGCAGCAGGGCGGTAGTGGCGGCTAGGGTTTGAGTGGGAGGGCGGGGAAGAGAGGATTGGGCAGGAGGGGGAGGGGAACGACGAGGAGACTGCCACGCTCTCACGGTCTCACCACTGTCGCTATTGGGCCTTTTTCCAACCATGTGAAATGACGAAAATGTCCTCGTTGGGGAAGTTTAATTACATGTGGTGGCACACTGGAGGGCGCAGTATTCATTGTAGCAGTGTCTGGATTCGATCCGACGGTGGAGGTCATCCGAAGGTGAGATCGCACGGCTGAGAACGCATCAAAAAAACGATCCGACAGCCGACACTCGCTGAACTCTGAGAACGTCCATGTTCTCCCAATGTGCTTATTTCTGGATTTCTGGATTCACACAAAAATCGGTATGTGTCAAGTCCAAACCCCAGGTCAAGCCACCGAACTACCAAAAACCGAGACTAACCTCTCTCACGTGCACATTTGGTTCTGATGAAATTAAAGAAAACATAAACTAGTATTGGAGTACAATCTTTTTTTGGAAAGTAGTGGGTATGATTTTTTTTATAAAACTTTCATAAATTTTATTTTCTTCTATAAAAAAGATATTTTACGGCACATCATACTACACAAAATAGTGGGTAGTATTTAATTGGTCCAACGTTAGTATGGAGGTAATTCCCTGTCAGGGTTGATTTGTTTTTCCTTAATTTTAATCATAATGATTAATTTAATTAACTAAATTAATCTCATCGCATTTGATGCTGCCTGCATATGTTCTTGACGAGATCGGATCAGCCTATGTTCTGGACGCCACCTTGCGACTTGCTTGCATCTCCGACCGGCTGAATCGCTACGTACATATTCCCTCCATCTTAAAATTCTTGTCTTAAATTTGTCTAAATACGGATGCTTCAAGTCATGTTTTAGTATTAGATACATCTGTATCTAGACAAATTTAAGACAAGCATTTTGGGACGGAGAGAGTATATGTGTATCAATCAACCTGCTTGTCCTCACTTCGTGCATGCGTTCTTTGGCAGAAAGAATTTGCCTCGATGAGTCGGGCCTGCGCCAACATTCAGTTCTTCCCCGGCAATATCCTAAGCTCCAGCCAGACGGATGCCGAGGCCATGGAGTTCGCCACTGACATGTATGCAAACCCTTCTTGGTCTGCCGGGCATCGATGACGGCAACGAGGATGATCCATTTTGTATGGAGGCATTGGGCCTCATCCAGCCGATGAACGTAGACGGCACGGTGGGTCCAGCTTAAGTTCGACGCATCGTGTGGCCTCCAGAAGGAGTTCAACGTGCCAACATGCGTGACATCGACTCCGACTTTGGCTCACCTCAGTCCACACCTGTAGCGACCAGACCTTAAACAGTCTGATCTCTGTGCATCAGTGTCATACCTGAATCAGTAATGCTGACACGCATAGTACTCGAGGATTTATAACAGAGTAGCAATCACACACTTATTACATCGAATGTGTCAAAAGAGAACTTATTACAATAATATGGCTTAAGGCCATCTAAAATCGATAATAGCGGAAGACTTGGAAGATAAAGTGGGTCCATCAACTCCAACGGCATAACTAAGTGAAAGACAACGACCTATGGCACCTTTACTCATCGTCTAAAAAGTCTACAACGTGAACATTGCAGCCCGAAATGGGTCAGCACATGGAATATGTTGACAATGTAACACATAGAGTAATGAACAGAATAATTGCTATCACTACATCCATATATGGCTGGTGGAAAGCTCTATGGTTACAATTTTGCATAAAGCCAATTTTTTCCTACAACAAAGGAATAAATTTTATTTAACTATCATGGTGGTTGTTAATTGAGAAGGTTCCTCCAACTCAATCCCAATTAAGCATCATCATTAAACCCAATCAAATTATATTAAGAGTGATGATATCAACATGATAATCCAAGAACTAGATACTCAAAACATCCATAACCGGGGACACGACTAACCATGATTAGTTTGTACACTCTGTAGAGGTTTGCGCACTTTTCCCCACAAGACTCGAATACATCCGTCATCGGAGAATTGAGTCACAGTCTTTCTGGAACAATAACTCTTTACTCTGGGTGGACAGTTACACCTACTTTCCCCTACATCTGCTAGCCCACCACTGAAAGAGGTCTTGCCACGTACTCAACTATGCTAGAGCCCATAGGATGATCACACGGGTACTTCGGGATATCCTAGGATAACACTCGATTCTCCAGGTGCCCTGACAATCACTGGGTACTCCAGGGTGCCTTCAAGCAATCCACCCAGATGTGTATTAAAGTAGCCACCTTAAATTAACCATTAATAATAACTCTCGCATCTGTGATGAATCACTCGAACCAAACCACGTCTACGAGCATAGCATAGAAGTATAAGCATAACGTAAAAGTAACTCCCAAAGGTTTGATAATAAACAGGGCAATAGGTTCTACCTCATCATCTACTTCCCAGAACCCACATGTTAAACAGATCCTAACCATGCAATTGTTTGAGGATTGATCTAATGCAATAAAACTGGGTAGTAAAGAGGTATGATCAAAGTGTTACTTGCCTTGCTGATGGTCCGTGAAACCTAGAGACCCGTAGTAGCACGCTTCGCACTCTGGGTACTCTATCGCAAACAAACAAGCATACAATAAGCACTCAACTAGAAGCACAGGTAAAACTCAACTAAGAGATCTAACCAGAAAGTTCAACTTAAGAACTCCGCTTTGCAAAAAGAATCAAATCAAATGAAGCAACGAAACTCAAACTGTGAAAGAAATAAGATCCATTTACTAATATGGACTTAGGTCAAATTTTACAGTAGCAAAATCTTGTTCAAGTTAGTTAAACAGAAAGAGGACTTCGAAACGAATATCTAGGCACTTGAATCGCCTGATTCCGACAAACGAGCGAAAAGATAAACTAAAACGAAACTCAGGGCAAAAATCGCGATCGAAAATAATCGCGGAAAAAACCTTGGAAAAAGAAAAACTTACGAACAGGCTAGCGAACTAACGTTCGCTGTCTGCGGCTAACGAGTGAAAACCGTTCGTTAAAATGAACGTATGAACGGGCGTCCGCTAAATAACTAAACCGGGAAAAATAAACCGATCTAGAAAAAATAACCGCGGGTTTCTAAAAAAACGTACGGTATTCCGGTGAAAACCGGCGGCTACCTCGGGTCGCGGGTTGGCGGCGGCGGCGGGAACTCCGGCGGCGGCGGCGAGCAACTTCGGCGGACGGCGGGGTCGGCGGCGAGGCGGCGAGCAACTTCGGCGGACGGCGGGGTCGGCGGCGAGGCGGCGGGTTAGGGTTAGGGTTTCAGCGGCGGGGCAGGCTGGAGGGCTGCAGGGTCTCGGGGGCGCGGGTTATAAAGCCGGCCGGGGCGAGTCCTAGTCGGGCATGGCCCGGCTAGGTCGGTTAACTTTTTTTTTTAAAATAATTATGCACGCAGAAAAACAAATAAAAGAAATATTAACAAACTCCAAAAATCCTGAAATAAAATTTCCCCGTCCTCTAAAAATATAGCGGACAAAGTGAACATTTATTTGGGCCTCTAATGCAATGTTGAAAAACGCATATTTTTCCTAATTCAAATAAAATAGCGATAAAACTCCGAATAAAAATCTTATTTGATTTTAATATTTAACCTCCAATATTTCTTTATTTTGGGGAAGTCATTTTATCCTCTCTCTTTTATTTTTATAAAATAAATATTCAAAGAGAAAACAATTAAAATCAAATGATCCTCTTTTCCAAAATTTGAGAAAACTCAAATATGAAAATAACGAAATCTCCAACTCTCTCCGTGGGTCCTTGAGTTGCGTCGAATGTCTAGGATCAAGCCAAAATGTAATAAAATATGATATGCAAAGATGATCTAATGTATAACATTCCAAATTGAAAAATTGGGATGTTACAAACCTACCCCCTTAAGATGAATCTCGCCCTCGAGATTTGGGTTGGCTAGAAAATAGGTGCGGGTAATCCTTCTGTACGTCTTCCTCTCGTTCCCAGGTGGCTTCATCCTCGGCATGGTGGCTCCACTGAACTTTGCAGAACTTGATAACTTTGTTGCATGTGACTCGGCTGGCAAACTCGAGAATCTTGATTGGTTTCTCCTCGTAGGTCAAATCGCTATCCAACTGAATCACTTCCAGCGGCACTGTATCTCTCAGAGGGATATCGGCCATCTCTCTGTGGCACTTCTTCAGCTGGGAAACGTGGAACACATCGTGAACTCCAGACAAGCCTTCGGGCAACTCCAACTTGTAAGCAACTTCTCCCATATGTTCTGAAACTTTGTATGGTCCCACAAAACATGGTGCTAACTTTTCCTTAACTCCAAATCGCTTAACTCCTCGAGGTGGTGACACACGAAGATACACTCGGTCTCCGACTTTGTAATTTGTCTCCTTGCGTTTAGAATCCGCATAGCTCTTCTACCTGGATTGGGCTACCTTGAGTCTATCACGAATCAACTTAACCTTCTCTTCAGACTCTTTAATCAAATCTGGTCCAAACAACTGACGGTCTCCAACTTCGTCCCATAACAACGGTGTCCTGCACCTCCTTCCGTACAAAGCTTCGAAAGGGGCCATCTTCAAACTGTCTTGATAGTTGTTGTTGTAAGAGAATTCTGCATATGGCAAATTGTCGTCCCAACTAGATCCATAATCTAGCGCACAAGCTCTCAACTTGTCTTCCAGAATCTGATTGACTCTCTCGGTCTGTCCATCTGTCTGTGGATGAAAGGCTGTACTGAACTCTAGCCTGGTACCCAAAGTTTCATGCAACTGATTCCAGAACTTTGAGGTAAACTGAGTTCCTCTATTTGATACAATGGTCCTCGGAACTCCATGCAGACATACGATCCTGGTCATATATATCTTTGCCAACTTAAGCACTAATGTAAGTGGTCTTCACTAGGATGAAATGAGCTACCTTCAAATGATCGACTACAACCCATATCGAGTCATAGCCTGAACGAGTCCTAGGTAATCCCGTGATAAAATCCATGCCTAGCTTATCCCACTTCCATTCGGGTATCGGCAATGGCTGTAACAATCCAGCTGGCTTCTGATGCTCTGCCTTCACTCTCTGATATACATCACAAACTGCTACATACTCCACAATATCCTTCTTCATTCTGGTCCACCAGAAACTGTCCTTAAAATCTAGATACATCTTGGTATTTCCTGGGTGAATCGAATATGGTGAATCATGGGCCTCTAGTAGAATTAACTTCCTGATCTTCGGGTCATTAGGCACATATACGCGGTCCTCAAACCATAAGGTATCGTGTTCATCCTCACGAAATCCCTTAGCCTTTCCTTTGCTCATCCTTTCCTTTATCTCGGCAATCTCCTTGTCCATCTTCTGAGCTTCCCTGATCTTATCCATCAAAGTAGACTGAATTTCCAATGCTTCTACATAGCCTCTCGGAACTATTTCCAAACTTAGCTCGTGAAGATCTTCTGCTAACTCCTTGGGTAATTCTCCGGTCATGAGTGTATTGACATGACTCTTGCGGCTCAACGCATCGGCTACTACGTTAGCCTTTTCGGGATGATAATGCAAACTCATATCATAATCCTTAATGAGTTCCAACCATCTCCTCTGCCTGAGATTTAACTCCTTCTGCGTGAAGATATACTTCAAACTCTTGTGATCCGTGTACATCTCACAGTGGTTTCCGATGAGAAAGTGTCTCCATGTCTTCAATGCATGAACTATGGCTGCTAACTCCAAATCTTGTGTAGCATAATTCAACTCATGGGGTTAAAGCTGTCGTGGGGCATATGAAACAACTCTTCCCTCCTGCATTAGCACTGCTCCAAGTCCTCGACGAGAAGCGTCGCAATACACTTGATAATCCTTGCGTTGATCTGGAAGAATCAGCACTGGAGCTGTAACCAAATGCTTCTTCAACTCCTAAAAACTGGCGTCACATTCCTCAGTCCATTTGAACTTGGTGTCCTTCTTCAACAACTCTGTCATGGGCTTTGCAGTCTTCGAGAAATTCTCAATGAACATCCGGTAGTATCCTGCGAGTCCAAGGAAACTCCGGATCTCTCCAACAGATGTGGGTGCTTCCCAATTTGTCACTATGACAACCTTGGTGGGGTCTACGCTATTCCTTCTCCGGATATAACATGTCCGAGGAATCCAACTTCCTTCAACCAAAACTCACACTTGCTGCTTGGCATATAACTGATGTTCTCTGAGCTTCCCAAGTACCAGACGCAAATGCTCCTTATGCTCCTCTTCATTCTTTGAGTAGACCAGAATATCATCAATGAACACCACGATGAACTTATCCAAAAACTCCATAAACAGCTTGTTCATCATGTTCATGAAATAGGCAGGTGCATTAGTCAGACCAAATGACATAACGGTATACTCATATAGCCCGTATCTCGTGGTAAAAGTTGTCTTAGGTATATCCTGCTCTCGAATCTTCAGCTGGTGGTATCCTAGTTGCAAATCGATCTTGGAAAATACTTTAGCTCCTTGCAACTGGTCAAATAGATCATTGATCATCGGTAGTGGGTATTTGTTCTTGATTGTCACTTCATTCAATCCACGATAATCAACGACCATCCTCAATGATCCATCCTTCTTCTCCACTAGAAGCACTGGTGATCCCCAAGGTGACGACCTTGGGCGAATATAGCCTTTATCCAGTAACTCTTTAATCTGCTTCTTAATTTCCTCCAAATCCTTTGCGAGCATCCTGTACGGTCTCTTAGATATTGGCCTTGTGCTTGGCAAAAGCTCAATCAAAAACTCGATGTCTCTATCTGGTGGCATGCCTGGCAACTCTTCTGGAAATACATCAGGGAAATCCTTCACCACTGGTGCTTCCTCCTATACAACTCCTGATAAGGAATTCACTTGAGTCATCTTCGGCACATGCCAGGATACATACTTAATCCTCCTTCCTTCTGGGTGGTGAGCATAATCGACTTACTGGCGCAATCGATGTTTCCTTCATACATCGATAGCCAATCCATACCCAAAATCACATCCAAACCTTGCGACTCCAGAATTATCAGGTTTGAGGGGAAAACATGCCTACCTATGGTCAATGGTATCTGAAAACATCCTTGGCTTGCCATATGTTCCGCTCCTGGCGAGCTTACTAACATAGGTGTTCTAAGAACTTTGGTGGGCAGTTTATACTTATCCACAAATCCCCTTGATATGTATGAATGCGATGCAACATTGTCAAAAAGAACGATTGCAGTAAATGGCTTAACCAAAAACTTACCTATTACTGCATCTGGCTGGGCTTCAACCTCCTCCACGTTAACGTGGTTCACTTGTCCTTTGTTGAAAGGGTTGGGCTTCTTCCCAGAGCTCCCATTGCCATTTCCATTCTTTGCTTCAGAACACTCCATGGCGTAATGTCCATTCTTCCCGCACTTGAAACAAGTAATGTGACTTAGATCCTTCTTGGCGGGCGTTGCTGGGTTGGAATGGTTCTGGCCGTTGCTTCCTCCATTACCATTCCCATTCTTGGGGCCACTATGGTTATGCGAACTCCCTCCATTGTGATTGTGACCTCCATGGTTATGGTGAAGGGGTCCTCCCGAGTTCGGGGTAAAACGGGGCCTCTGATGAGCTCCTGAATTGTACTTCCCTTGTCTATACTTCCTCTTGCGGTTGTCAATCTGCTGCTGCTTCCCTTCAATCATGAGAGCTCTATCTACCAACTCCTAGTAGTTGTTGAACGTTGCCCCCATCAACTGCATGCTCAGCTCATCATTTAGTCCTTCCAGAAACTTATCCTGCTTAGCTGCATCCGTAGCAATGTCATATGGGGCATAACGTGCTAACTTACTAAAATCATCCACATACTGGCCCACTATGCGTCCTCCTTGGCGCAAGTTGCGAAGCTCGCGCTTCTTCATGGCCATAGCTCCTGCTAAAACATGGGCAGTGCAAAAAGCCTGCTGAAACTGGTCCCATGTGACAGTGTCGATGGGGTAAGTGGCTGTGAAATTCTCCCACCATGATGTTGCGGGTCCATCAAGCTGATGTGCGGCAAAGCGCACTCTCTCCGCATCTGTGCATCTTGCAGTGGTCAACTCCCTTCCAATCTTGCGGAGCCAATCATCTGCAACAATCGGCTCGGTGCTACTGGAGAACACCGGCGGATTCAGCCTTAGAAAACAGGCTAAGTGATCAACAGGTGATGGTGGTGGGTTGTTGTTGTTGTTGTTCCCCTGATTCTGATTCTGGACTAGTATCTGCATCAATGCATTCTGCTAATGGATCAACTGAGTGAGCTCCGATGGGACAACAAATCCATTGTCGCGTCTCGGAGGCATCTGATGGGTCTAGAGAAGATGAGAAAACAGAATAGAACGAGATCTAGAGGGAAAACACTACCCATATGCACATGAGACAAACATAAACATATCACTTCAATCAATTCAAACAAGGGCATACATCGGTCTAACTATCATTACAAAAGTGCTCGGACTATACTATATACATGGGGGAATACTACTACTAATATGGTGGTCGACTAGAAAAATTGATCAGTGGAAGACTCCATGATATCTGCTCCAGCTTCATCAACATAGTCATCATCGCTATCATCAGGGTCCGAGTCGGTGTCGTCGGTGATGATGTAGTTCTCTAGAGAAGTGGAATCGTCGTCTTCTCCTCCTGGCGCAGGTTCTCCCATGAATACTCCTAGTTTCCTCGTCAAATATTCATTCTTCTCCACGAGTATCGTCATTTCCTCCTCATATCCATCGCGTGTAGACTTGAGTTCTTCCTCCAACTCCGTGATCCTGGTCATTGCCTTCTTCAGATCTATCATGCCTGTGCACATCTGGTTCTCCTGGCGACGAATGTGCTGGTTTAATTCCTGGATGAAAGCTGCAATGGATCTATCCTTCCTGGTGCTGATCATCTCCCATTGCTCATCTCGGCACCCAAAAATCTGATAGATAGTATCCTTGAGATCCTTGTGGTAAACTTCTCCAATGCGTCCCATGGTGATGTGGGCTGCCATGCTCTTTCCTAAACTCTAGGTTGGTGCATCAAAGGAAAACTCTATGGGCTTAGTGACTGGCATGAACGTCCTTCCTGGAACTTGAAGTTGAATCATCCAACACTCCTCTTCTGGTAAAGTGGCGATGTAGGTCCTGGTGAAGCTCGGTATTCCGATGTTCAAGTATGTTGTAACTTCCTTCAAGTGTCGTCCAAAAGGAGTGTCTTCATCCGGTTGCGTGAACTTGTTCCTTGCATCCGCCATCCTAAAGAGTAGAAAAGGGAGAGGAGTCAAAAATGAGAAGAGAGTAGTGATCTAGGGCTTTAGCTTAGTGGTCGTGTCCTACAGTCAGCGTGTGCTTTGATACCATCTTGTAGCGACCAGACCTCAAACAATCTGATCTCTGTGCATCAGTGTCATCCCTGGATCGATAATGCTGACATGCATAGTACTCGAGGATTTATAATAGAGTAGCAATCACACACTTATTACATCGAATGTCTCAAAAGAGAACTTATTGCAGTAATATGGCTTAAGGCCATCTAAAATTGATAACAGCGGAAGGCTTGGAAGATAGAGTGAGTCCATCAACTCCAACGACATAACTGAGTGAAAGACAACGACCTATGGCACCTTTACTCGCCGTTTGAAAAGTCTGCAACATGAACGTTGCAGCCCGAAACGGGTCAGCACATGGAATATGCTGGCAATGTAACACATAGACTAATGAACAAAATAATTGCTATCACTACATGCATATATGACTGGTGGAAAGCTCTATGGTTATAGTTTTGCATAAAGCCAATTTTTCCCAACAACAAAGGAATAAATTTTATTTAACTATCATGGTGGTTGTTAAACATTGCGAAGGTTCCTCCAACTCAATCCCAATTAAGCATCATCATTAAACCCAATAAAATTATATTAAGAGTGACAAGATCAACATGATAATCCAAGAACTAGATACTCAAAACATCCATAACCAGGGACACGGCTAACCATGATTAGTTTGTATACTCTGCAGAGGTTTGCGCACTTTTCCCCACAAGACTCGAATACATTCATGGTTGGAGAATCGAGTCACATTCTTTCTGGAACAATAACTCTTTACTATGGGTGGACGGTTACACCTACTTTCCCCTACATCTACTAGCCCACCACTAAAAGAGGTCTTGCAACGTACTCAACTATGCTAGAGCCCATAATAGCTTGTGGCTGCACACGAAAGTTTCTAGCATGAATAATCTTATGATCCCTTTGAGCCTAGGTGGCGGACCGTAGGATGATCACACGAGTACTCCGGGATATCCTAGGACAACACTGGATTCTCCAGGTGCCCTGACAACCACTGGGTACTCCAGGGTGCCTTCAAGCAATCCACCAAGATGTGTATTAAAGTAGCCACCTTAAAATAACCATTAATAATAACTCTCACATCTGTCATGAATCACTCGAACCAAACCACGTCTACGAGCATAGCATAGTAGTATAAGCATAACGTAAAAGTAACTCCCAAAGGTTTGATAATAAATAGGGCAATAGGTTCTACCTCATCATCTGCTTCCCAGAACCCACATATTAAACAGATCCTAACCATGCAATTGTTTGAGGATTGATCTAATGCAATAAAACTGGGCAGTAAAGAGGTATCACTACAAAAAAAGACACATCCATGACATTTTGGGCCGAACGAAACTTTTTTCTGTCATACATATGACACTTCTATACGATAATTGTGACAAAACCCGGTATCATCATAGATGTGGTTGGCTCCTACTTCTATGACAAAATATCATGACAGAAAATGGTATTTTCGTCCTGTGCGGGCCGGAGACGCAGCTGCATGACATTCTTTGGGCCGTCCATGACGGAAAAAAACCGTGGTAGAAGCGAGAGCGAGGAAAATTTCGGGGAGTTCCCCGTTATGGTGGGAGGTCGGGGACCGAGCGATGCGCGTTTCTCTCGTACACGTACGCGCGTGTGTGTGAGGCGTTGGCTCTAACAGAACCCGAGCGAGGCGTTGGGCTCTAACTGAACCCGAGCGATTGCACTGCAGGCTACGCGTTACTGAACCCGAGCGATCGATCGATGGCTGTTAACTGAACCCGATCGAGCGATTCCTTTGCTACTGCTGCTAACTGAAGCTGATCGATTGGATGAATAGTGAGCGTTGCGTGGTGGGGGGGGGTGGATGAACAGTGAGCGGTGGGGGTGGATGCAGGACCCCGTGGCGTTGCCTCTGGATGAACAAGACGACCCTGTGGAGGGCTGGATGAACAGTAGACGGTGGAGGGGTGGTTGAACAGTAGCCGATGGAGTAGCGCGCGGTGGAGGCTGGATGAACAGGAGCCCGTGGAGGCTGGAGGAGGTCGACGGTAGCCCGTGGATGCTAGAGGAGGTCGATGGTGGAGATGAACAGTATCCCATGGAGTCCCGTTTTGCGGTACGCCACACCCCTCTTGATGAACAGGATCCCCATTTCGACCGTAGCGCTCCAACAGAAGTCTGTTTCGGCCGTTTTGCGGTACGCAACACCCCTCCCGATCAACAGGACCCCCGTTTCGACCGTAGGAGGTCCGTTTCCTCCGTTCTGCGGTACGCCAGACCCCTCCCATGAACAGGATCCCATTTCGAACGTGGCCGGTCGAACACAAGGCTGTTGCCTTCGTTCTGCAATACGCCAGGCCTCGTTTCCATCGCATGTTCCGTCCAAGCCCTCCTGATGAACACGACAACGCATTCCGTTCCGACCCAGCCGGTTGGCTCCCACGTGTTCCGTTGCCTCTCGATGAACATGACGCATTCCGTTGCCTCCCCATGAACACGACGCATTCCGTTGCCTCCCCATGAACACGATGACGCTGTTTCACCGTTCCGACCCAGCCATGTACACGAGCCCTGGCCATACGTATGCGCGAGTAGGCGTTCGAGACCCCGCCCGTATGTACACATACGTGGCCATATTTTCTTTCTTGCACACTGGCCGTTGTACGTACGTGTACATGCTACGTGCACGCCTCTACTATGACATGTGCGCGCCTCTACTACGACACGTGCGCGCCTCTACATCCACTAGTTTGTACATACACGTTCGCGACCAGAACGACAACGCTACGTATGCTTCGACCAGGTGGGTCCCGACTGTCAGGCACTTCCTTGCGTGCGAAGATGTAGCTGGTGGGTCCTAGCAGTCAGGGGGCGAATCGTTTTTTTTGCCCGGACGCACTTCCTTGCGTGTGAAGGTGTAGCTGGTGGGTCCCAGCAGTCAGGGGGGTGAATCGATTTTTTTGTTGGGACGCACTTCCTTGCGTGCGAAGATGTAGCTGGTGGGTCCCAGCGGTCAGTGAGGCGAATCATTTTTTTTTCTAGACGCACTTCCTTGCGTGCGAAGGTGTAGCTGGTGGGTCCCAACAGTCAGGGGAACGTTTTTTTTCACGAAATACGGTGGCCCGTCTGGTGGGTCCCTGCTGTTAGGTGGAGGAATCATTATTTTCTGCGTAATAAGGAGGCACTTCCTTGCTGCGGTCATGGACCCAGCTATCAGCCTCTCCATGTAAAGTCCACGTCCGATGGAAGTCGTTCCTTGACCACGTTGACCACGCTGCACCGAGAGCACCAAGGCGATGGATAACGGCGAGGCTAGGAAGGGGACGATGCGGAGCCGGGGAAGACGCGACAGTGGATGCCCACGCGTAGAGGAGTATGAGGGTTCACTCATTCGGCTGTGTGAGGCTGCCGTTGCCGCAGAATAATAGGGGGTGTGGGTGCATAGAGGGATGGCCTGGCCAGTGGTGGGAGTAGTAGGGGGCGGTGAGGCCTCCGCGACATCACAGTTGGCCACGGGCGGCAGGAGCAGGCGGCATGACCGATGCTGCTTTGGGCGGCTGGAGCAAGAAGACCAGAGGTTGAAGAAGCACTACGGTCGTTGGATGGACATCGTAGGGTCACTGGAGCTAGAATCGTTCATATATTGACTAAAGTTGACAAAGGCCGCCATTCCAGTCAAAGTAGGCCCACAAGTCAGCCTACCACCAAGGTGGGTCCCAGCTAGCAGGGAGTATTCATTTTTTTGTGCATAATAAGGAGGCACTTCCGGTGGGTACGAGCTGACAGCGGGGGGAACGTTTTTTTCGCGAAATACGGTGGCCTGTCCGGTGGGTCCTAGTAGTCAGGGGGAAACGTTTTTTTTGCGAAATACTGGTGGCCCGTCCAGTGGGTCCCTGCTGTCAGGTGGAGGAATAATTATTTTTCGCGTAACAAGGAGGCACTTCCTTGCGGCTGCCGTGGAC
The DNA here is from genome assembly GCF_018294505.1 of Triticum aestivum. Lineage (NCBI taxonomy): Eukaryota > Viridiplantae > Streptophyta > Magnoliopsida > Poales > Poaceae > Triticum > Triticum aestivum. Next base: position 637,378,979 of record NC_057810.1, read on the forward strand.
CCAGCTGTTAGCCTCTCCATGTACAGTACTCTTCCGATGGAAGTCAGTCGTTGACCACATTGACCACGCCGCACCGAGAGCACCACGGCGGTGGACGATGGCCAAGCCTAGGAACGGGTTGACGCGGAGCCGGGGAAGACACAGCAGTGGATGCCCATGTGAATAGGAGTACGAGGATTCACTGGTTCGGCTGCGGTGTGAGGCTGCTGTCGCCGCAGAATAACATGGGGTGTGGGTTAGTAGAGGGATGGCCTGGCCACCGGTGGGAGTAGTAGGAGGCGGTGAGGGCTCCGCGGCATCACAGCCGGCCACGACAGGCAGGAGCACGCGGCACGACCGGCGCTGGTTTGGGCGGCTGGAGCAAGAAGACCAGAAGTTGAAGAAGCACTACGGCCGTTGGATGAACATCGTACGGTAACAGGAGCTAGAATCGTTCATATTGACTAAGTTGACAAATCCCTCCGTCCCCGTCAACTTGGTAGGCCCACAAGTCAGCCTCCCACTATGCTGGGTCCCAGCTGGTAGGGGGAGTATTCACTTTTTTGTGCATAATAAGGAGGCACTTCCTTGCATGCAAAGATAGCTGGTGGGTCCGACCTGTCAGCGGGGGGCACGTTTTTTTTGCGAAATACAGAGGCCCTTCTGGTGGGTCCCAGATGTCAGGTGGAGGAATCATTATTTTGCGCATAATAAGGAGACATTTCCTTGTGTGCAGCCATGGACCCAGTTGTCAGCCTCTCCATGCACAGTCTACTTCCGATGGTGTCGTTCATTGACCATGTTGACCATGTCGCGCCGAGCGCATCCAAGGTGGTGGACGACAGCGAGGCCCCGGACAAAAACGAGCTGGAGATGGGAAAACGCGGGAGTAGAGTCACAGACGGAGAGGTGTACGAGGGTTAACTGGTTCTAGTGCGGTGTGGTTCGGTAGTCGGTGGAGAAGAACAGGAGGTGTGGAGGGGTGGAGGGATGGCCTGGCCAACGGTGGAGTAGCACTTCATAGCGAAGCGTGCTAAGCAGAGCTGCTAGCAGCAGGAGGCGGGAGGTGATCCCGGCGGTGCTGGAGGAAGAAGACGAGAGATTTAAGATGGATGCCGGTCGTTGGATGTAAATCCAACGGCTAACATGTCAGAATCATTTGTTGACTAAATTGACAATGACTTGGGTTGGCTTCGACCTATTTGCCCACATTTGAGCCTCCAAAAATGTGGCACGTATTCAACCCATTTTTTAGAATTTACAGTCTTTTTTTTGGGCGGTAGAATTTACAGTCAATTTGATCTTTTTTTTTGAATTGCAACCATTAGCTGGGCTGGGTGAACAAATAATGTAGCATCCATGCGGCCCATTTCTTTTATTTCCTAAAAAATTACAGGCCATTTGCACTTTCTCGAAATACACAATTTTGCTGGGCTGATTCTAATTATAATGTTGGGTTGGGCCAGCAATGTTATCAAAAAATAAAAAGGGGCTGAGCATTTTGTTATAAATATATTTAAATAATAAGTGATATTATTACATTCATCCTTAAATCTTACCAAGCTTTTGTACACAATCACCAGGATTTTCGTGCCAAAACAATCCAGGATTTTATTGTTAAGAAATTATTTTTATATGTTAATAAGATGTGGGATATTGTTTTCTTACATATGTAAGTATCTGGTAAATATATGATGACAATAAAAATAATATATAATAACATATAAAATAATTTAAATATATATAATATAGTTAGAAGGGAAACATAAGTTGGACCTGGCGTTCCTATTCTTATATAGAAAAATAGAATAGACCTCTGCGTTTTCTTCAAAAAAATACATAAATTGGGCTGCCGATATTCAGGAAAAATAAAACCTCGGATGGGAGGTCCATAGGCCAGTCGATACATGATGGCCCTCAAGAAAATACAAACAGGCCTATGGACCTCCCATCCAAGGTCGTGGGCTGCGCATGTTAAAAATGAAAGCGTAGACGGGGCAGCCCAAAACCCAGCTGATACTTGCTGGGCCAGTGATAATAAATGATACCTGCCAGCTCCCCGGCTTCATTGTGAATTTATCTCCTATAGTAACTACGTTGAAGCACCTAAAAAAATGTAACTATGTTGACAAACCCGTGGGCCCCAATGTCAGTATAGCATTAGGAGGAAGTATTTTTTCGATGAGGCACTTGCTTGCGTACGGCCATAGACCTGGTGGGTCCCGACTGTCCGCCTCTCCACGTACAGTCCTTTCCAGATTCCTCTCGTTTGTTTAGCATGTTCACAACGGCAGACAGCGGCGCCGCGGCGAGCGCACAAAGGCGCAGGAGGGGATCTGACCACCTGAGGAAGTGCCTTATTATTAACGAAACTACTGAACTAGCCTAGTGGCCAAGTGACACTACCCGACAGCTGTTCCGCCCGGGTTCGATTCCACCTCACAACTATGCAGGGAAAATATCTCCAAATTTTTTGCCTCTGCCTTTATTGACATGTGGGTCCCCATTGTTATCTATGCACACCATGTCCAACACTTGCCAAAACTTCGTCCCTCATTTTCTCTGTGTTTCGCACACTCGACATTGTGTGGGCATTTTGACTGTGCATCATATGAAGATGTGCTATGCATGAATGTTGATCAGCATGATGTTAACTGGCTGGTAGTTCCATTTTCGAACATAAATAAAACTTCCAACATGATGTTAACCCTGTTTGAAAAGGCCGTGTTAATATAAATGTTCGCCTCTGAAAGTTGCAGTTTCTTATCTGAAACTAAACTTGCAGTTTCTTCTGTGAGAATCATATTGTCTGCACTTTTATACTCCTATGAAACTACATTTTTTTAAGTGCTAAAAATAGATCTCTAGAATTCATAAAATACTTCATATGCTTAATACTGCAAATCTGAAATTCAAAAGACATTCATATCTGAAAGTACTCTCAAAATACACAACACAAAACACAATTCACAACCTACAAATACTGACAACCCTAAGCTCCTCCTGGCAATTCACAACCTGCCCGACTATTGGGCTGGGGGGGCAGTCCCCTCCTATTCCTCGGCGGCAGACAGCCGCCCCGTGAGACGATGTGAACAGCGAGGGAGAGGATGCCAGGGAAGCATCGTCGGGCCAACTGCTTTTCTCCTCTTGTAGTTGGGTTCGGTCGATGAAGACTCCACCAGCTCGCTCTGGCAGGACACCCTCACAAACGGCACCCTGTAGATGCTTGATCCTTCAATCTATGGTGGATGCTCCATCTGGGATCAATACTCCCAGCACCGCTCCCTCACGATCGGATTCGGTGAATCTGTTTGCTCCATGGCACATAGGAGCAGCTCTATGTACTCCGGCACGACTCCCTCCGGGAGTATCGCCGCATTTTCGCTCTGTTGCAGATATTTGGCCATCCGAGGTCGTGGGCTGCGCATGTTAAAAATGAAAGCCTAGACGGGGCAGCCCAAAACCCAGCTGATACTTGTTGGCCTAGTGATAATAAATGATACCTGCTAGCTCCCCGACTTCATTGTGAATTTATCTCCTATAGTAACTACGTTGAAGCACCTAAAAAACGTAACTATGTTGACAAACCCGTGGGCCCCAATGTTACTATAGCATTAGGAGGAAGTATTTTTTTCGATGAGGCACTTGCTTGCATACGACCATAGACCTGGTGGGTCCCGACTATCCGTCTCTCCACGTACAGTCCTTTCCAGATTCCTCTCGTTTGTTCAGCATGTTCACAACGGCAGACAGCGGCGTCGAGGCGAGCGCACAAAGGCGTAGGAGGGGATCTGACCACCTAAGGAAGTGCCTTATTAATAACGAAACTACTGGACTATCCTAGTGGCCAAGTGACACTAGCCGACAGCTATTCTGCCCGGGTTCGATTCCACCTCACACCTGTGCAGGGAAAATATCTCCAAATTTTTTGCCTCTACCTTTATTGACATGTGGGTCCCCATTGTCATCTACGCACACCACGTCCAACACTTGCCAAAACTTCGTCCCTCGTTTTCTCTTTGTTTCGCACACTCGACATTGTGTGGGCATTTTGACTGTGCATCATATGAAGATGTGCTATGCATGAATGTTGATCAGCATGATGTTAACTGGCTGGTAGTTCCATTTTCGACCATGAATAAAACTTTCAACATGATGTTAACCCTATTTGAAAAGGCCATGTTAATATAAATGCTCTGCCTCTGAAAGTTGCAGTTTCTTATCTGAAACTGAACTTGCAGTTTCTTATCTAAAACTAAAACTTGCAGTTTCTTCTCTGAGAATCACATTGTCTGCACTTTTATACTCCTATGAAACTACATTTTTTTAAGTGCTAAAAATATATCTCTAGAATTCATAAAATACTTCATATGCTCAATACTGCAAATCTGAAATTCAAAAGACATTCATATCTGAAAGTACTCTCAAAATACACAACACAAAACACAATTCACAACCTGCAAATACTGACAACCCTAAGCTCCTCCTAACAATTCACACCCTGCCCGACTATTGGGCTGGGGGGGGGGGGCAGTCGCCTCCTATTCCTCGGCGGCAGACAGTCGCCCCGTGAGACGATGTGAATGACGAGGGAGAGGATGCCAGGGAAGCGTCATCGGGCCAAATGCTTTTCTCCTCTTGTAGTTGGGTTCGGTCGAGAAGACTCCACCAGCTTGCTCTGGCAGGACACCCTCACAAACGGCACCCTGTAGATGCTCGATCCTTCAATCTCTGGTGGATGCTCCATTTGGGATCGATACTCCCACCACCGCTCCCTCACGATCGGATTCGTTGAATCTGTTTGCTCCATGGCCCATAGGAGCAACTCTATGTACTCCAGCGCGACTCCCTCCGGGAGTATCGCCGCGTTTTCACTCTGTTACAGATATTTGGCCATGGAGCTCGCCGACGCCGCTAGTTGGTCCTTATTGTCAAACTAAGACTGTATCTCCAACATCCTAGCTAGCTTCACAGGGTCGCCGTCTGCGATCCTCACGTATCGGTTGTACTCCTCCATCGATCTACTTCTCCACGGCACCTTCACTTGCCGGCGGTGGTTTTTGAATGGATGAGGAGAGGAGCAGCGCTGGTTTTGGATTAGAACGGGAGAGGAGCGGCGCTGGTTTTGGACTGGAACAGGAGAGCAGGGGTGGTGCTTTTGAAATGGAAGAGGAGGGGAGCGGCGCTGGATTTAGATTGGAACAGGAGAGGAGCGGCAGTGGTTTAAGAGGAGTAGAGCGGAAGAGGAGGCGCTGGTCTTGGAAGTATTTTTTTTGTTGTTTTGCGTATTTTGGGTCAAAGTTTGACCATGTACTGTATTTGACAAGCAAAATGTGAATGCATGTCACCAAAAATTGTATCGTTTGGTTCGTATCTGAATGTACTTTCGAATTATATTATTTTTGCAACGTATAACATATATTTTATGTGCGAAAATCATGGTTAATTATGACCTAGAATAAAAGGGAGACTAGTTAATGTGGGGTCGCTTTCTTAATTGAAGGGTAAATTGATTTTGATTTTGATCCAATCACAACGTGCCGGCCCTCTCGTCCAATCCTAAATCGCTATTACATGCTCCTATCCCTCTTCTCCATTGCAAAACCACCTCCTCTCCTTCCCATCATCTCCATTCCAAAACCACTGTCTCGCCTCTCCCTCTTCTGATCTTCTCCATTGCAAAACCACCTCCTCTCCTCTCCATCATCTCCATTCCAAAACCACTGTCTCGCCTCTCCCTCTTCTCTATTGCAAGACCACAGTCTCTCCTCCTATCTTCCAAAGCTAGCACCCGACCACTCAGAAGGACATCTATGGATAGGATGCAGCAGCGAATCAGGCAGATCGCCGGCGGCGACCAGGCAAAGTTAGCCAGGTTGAAGGAGATCCTTACTTGGTTTGACAATGAGTGGGAGATTTTGAGGACGGTGCAGGCCATGTGGCAATGTATGCGAAAGAGAGAGACGGCGGCGATGAGGGCGGCGATGTACATGTACTCCTCGGCGGCTGTCACGCTGCAGTCCTCCGAGTTCATCGAGTATCTCCTCTGGGCGATGGAGCAGACAGATTTGCCCGAGGCGACAGTCAGGTGGAGGTGGTGGGCATACAGGTCGAAGGTCGAGCACCTAGAGATAACGAATCAATCGAGTATGGTGTGCCGTTCATGAGGGTGCAGAGCTAGCCGGAGCCATAGGAGTATTCGTTCTCCCACCGCAAGAGGAGACCGGATGGTGCGACGTCGCTTCCCCGCCGTTCTCCAGGGTTCCCTCAACGCTCGCCTCGTTTCAACGGCGGCGGTAGGGTTTAAGGTAAGCTTTGCACTAACCTAATCTCCACCTGCTCATGCTTACAATCAGTGTGACAGCTAATGAAAATCATGCTTACAATCAATCTCCGAGTACTATGCCAATCACCCTAAAATAGCTCTGGACCTTTGGGTCAAAGTTGTGACACAGTGTACAAATAAAGAAAACTAGATTGGTGCTTCTTTCAGAAAAGAGTACTCCCTAGAAAACTGAAGGAAATATGGCCTAGAGGCAATAATAAAGTTATTATTTATTTCCTTATTTCATGATAAATGTTTATTATTCATGCTAGAATTGTATTAACCGGAAACATAATACATGTGTGAATACATAGACAAACATAGTGTCACTAGTATGCCTCTACTTGACTAGCTCGTGAATCAAAGATGGTTAAGTTTCCTAGCCATGGACAAAAGAGTTGTCATTTGATTAACGGGATCACATCATTAGGAGAATGATGTGATTGACTTGACCCATTCTGTTAGCTTAGCACTCGATCATTTAGTATGTTGCTATTGCTTTCTTCATGACTTATACATGTTCCTATAACTATGAGATTATGCAACTCCCATTTACCGGAGGAACACTTTGTGTGCTACCAAACGTCACAACGTAACTGGGTGATTATAAAGGTGCTCTACAGGTGTCTCCGAAGGTACTTGTTGGGTTGGCGTATTTCGAGATTAGGATTTGTCACTCCGATTGTCGGAGAGGTATCTCTGGGCCCACTCGGTAATGCACATCACTTAAAGCCTTGCAAGCATTGCAACTAATGAGTTAGTTACGGGATGATGTATTATGGAACGAGTAAAGAGACTTGCCGGTAACGAGATTGAACTAGGTATTGAGATACCGACGATCGAATCTCAGGCAAGTAACATACCGATGACAAAGGGAACAACGTATCTTGTTATGCGGTTTGACCGATAAAGATCTTCGTAGAATATGTGGGAGCCAATATGGGCATCCAGGTCCCGCTATTGGTTATTGACCGGAAACGTGTCTCGGTCATGTCTACATAGTTCTCGAACCCGTAGGGTCCGCACGCTTAAACGTTTCGTTGATGATATAGTATTATATGAGTTATGTATGTTGGTAACCGAATGTTGTTCGGAGTCCCGGATGTGATCATGGACATGATGAGGAACTCCGGAATGGTCCGGAGATAAAGTTTGATATATGGGATAATAGTGTTTGATCCCCGGAAGGGTTCCGGAATTCACCGGAAGGGGTTCCGGATGTTTCCCGAAATGTTTGGGTACGAGAACACGTTATTTGGGCCAAAGGGGAAAGCCCACAAGGTTTTTGGAAAGCGCAAAAGTAAGTTTTGCGGAGTCCAGGGGCCAGACGCCAGGGTCCCTGGCGTCTGGGTCCAGACGCCGGGAACCCTGGCGTCTGGCCCTGGAGTCCGAGAAGGACTCTTGCCTTTCGGGTGAAACTGACTTTGTGGAGGCTTTTACTCCAAGTTTCGACCCCAAGGCTCAACATATAAATAGAGGGGTAGGGCTAGCACCAAAGACACATCAAGAAACACCAAGCCATGTGCCGGCAACCCCGTCCCCTCTAGTTTATCCTCCGTCATAGTTTCCGTAGTGCTTAGGCAAAGCCCTGCGGAGATTGTTCTTCACCAACACCGTCACCACGCTGTCGTGCTGCCGGAACTCATCTACTACTTCGCCCGTCTTGCTGGATCGAGAAGGCGAGGACGTCATCAAGCTGAACGTGTGCAGAACTCGGAGGTGCCATGCGTTTGGTACTTGGATCGGTCGGATCGTGAAGACGTACGACTACATCAACCGCTTTGATAAATGCTTCCGCTTAGCGATCTTCAAGGGTATGAAGATACACTCCCCCTCTTGTTGCTATGCCATCACCATGATCTTGCATGTGCGTAGGAAATTTTTGAAATTACTACGTTCCCCAACAGTGGCATCCGAGCCTAGGTTTTATGCGTTGATGTTATATGCACGAGTAGAACACAAGTAAGTTGTGGGCGATACAAGTCATACTGCTTACCAGCATGTCATACTTTGGTTCAGCGGTATTGTTGGATGAAGCGGCCCAAACCGACATTACGCGTACGCTTACGCGAGACTGGTTCTATCGACGTGCTTTGCACACAGGTGGCTGGCGGGTGTCAGTTTCTCCAACTTTAGTTGAACCGAGTGTGGCTACGCCCGGTCCTTGCGAAGGTTAAAACATCACTAACTTGATGAACTATCGTTGTGGTTTTGATGCATAGGTAAGAACAGTTCTTGCTAAGCCCGTAGCAGCGACGTAAAACTTGCAACAACAAAGTAGAGGACGTATAACTTGTTTTTGCAGGGCATGTTGTGATGTGATATGGTTGAGACGTGATGCTATATTTTATTGTATGAGATGATCATGTTTTGTAACCGAGTTATCGGCAACTGGCAGGAGCCATATGGTTGTCGCTTTATTGTATGAAATGCAAACGCCCTATAATTGCTTTACTTTATCACTAAGCGGTAGCGATAGTCGTAGAAGCAATAGTTGGCGAGATGACAAGATGCTACCATGGAGATCAAGGTGTCGCGCCGGTGACGATGGTGATCATGACGGTGCTCTGGAGATGGAGATCACAAGCACAAGATGATGATGGCCATATCATATCACTTATATTGATTGCATGTGATGTTTATCCTTTATGCATCTTATCTTGCTTTGATTGACGGTAGCATTTTAAGATGATCTCTCACTAATTATCAAGAAGTGTTCTCCCTGAGTATGCACCGTTGCCAAAGTTCGTCGTGCCCAGACACCACGTGATGATCGGGTGTGATAAGCTCTACGTCCATCTACAACGGGTGTAAGCCAGTTTTGCACACGCAGAATACTCAGGTTAAACTTGACGAGCCTAGCATATGCAGATATGGCCTCGGAACACGGAGACCGAAAGTTCGAGCGTGAAACATATGGTAGATATGATCAACATAGTGATGTTCACCATTGAAAACTACTCCATCTCACGTGATGATCGGTTATGGTTTAGTTGATTTGGATCATGTGATCACTTAGAAGATTAGAGGGATGTCTTTCTAAGTGGGAGTTCTTAAGTAATATGATTAATTGAACTTAAATTTATCATGAACTTAGTCCTGGTAGTTTTTTGCAAATTATGTTGTAGATCAATAGCTCGCATTGTTGCTTTCATATGTTTATTTTCATATGTGTTCCTAGAGCAAACTATGTTGAAAGATGTTAGTAGCAATGATGTGGATTGGATCCATGATGTGAGGTTTATCCTCATTGCTGCACAGAAGAATTATGTTCTTGATGCACCGCTAGGTGACAGACCTATTGCAGGAGCAGATGCAGACGTTATGAACGTTTGGCTAGCTCAATATGATGACTAATTGATAGTTTAGTGCACCATGCTTGACGGCTTAGAATCGGGACTTCAAAGACGTTTTGAATGTCATGGACGATATGAGATGTTCCAGGAGTTGAAGTTAATATTTCAAGCAAATACCCGAGTTGAGAGATATGAAGTCTCCAACAAGTTATGTAGCTAAAAGATGGAGGAGAATCGCTCAACTAGTGAGCATGTGCTCAGATTGTCTGGGTACTACAATCGCTTGAATCAAGTGGGAGTTAATCTTCCAGATAAGATAGTGATTGACAGAATTCTCTAGTCACCATCACCAAGTTAGTAGAACTTCGTGATGAAATATAGTATGCAAGGGATGATGAAAACGATTCCCAAGCTCTTCGTGATGCTGAAATCGATGAAGGTAGAAATCAAGAAAAGCATCAAGTGTTGATGGTTGACAAGACCACTAGTTTCAAGAAAAGGGCAAAGGGAAGAAGTGGAACTTCAAGAAGAACGGCAAGTAAGTTGCTGCTCAAGTGAAGAAACCCAAGTCTGGTCCTAAGCCTGAGACTAAGTGCTTCTACAGCAAAGGGACTAGTCACTGGAAGTGGAACTGCCCCAAGTATTTGGCGGATAAGAAGGATGGCAAAAGTGAACAAAGGTATATTGGATATACATGTTATTGATGTGTACTTTACTAGTGTTTATAGCAACCCCTCAGCATTTTGATACTGGTTCAGTTGCTAACAGTAGTAACTCGAAATGGGAGTTGCAGAATAAACAGAAAAATAGTAAAAAGGCGAGGTGACGATGTGTGTTGGAAGTAGTTCCAAGATTGATATGATCATCATCGCACACTCCCTATACTTTCGGGATTAGTGTTGAAACTAAATAAGTGTTATTTGGTGTTTGCATTGAGCATGAATATGATTTGATCATGTTTATTGCAATACGGTTATTCATTTAAGTAAGAGAATAAATTGTTGTTCTATTTACATGAATAAAACCTTATATGGTTACACACCCAATGAAAATGGTTCGTTGGATCTCGATCATAGTGATACACATATTCATAATATTGAAACCAAAAGATGCAAAGTTAATAATGATAGTGCAACTTATTTGTGGCACTGCAGTTTAGGTCATATTGGTGTAAAGCGCATGAAGAAACTCCATGTTGATGGGATTTTGGAATCACTTGATGCTTGCGAACCATGCCTTATGGGCAAGATGACTAAAGACTCCGTTCTCCGGAACAATAGAGCGAGCAACTGACTTATTGGAAATAATACATGCTGATGTATGCGATCCGATGAGTGTTGAGGCTCGCGGCAAGTATCATTATTTTTTGACCTTCACAGATGATTTGAACAGATATGGGTATATCTACTTAATGAAACATAAGTCTGAAACATTTGAAAAGTTCAAAGAATTTCAGAGTGAAGTTAAAAATCATCGTAACAAGAAAATAAAATTTCTACGATCTGATCATGGAGGAGAATATTTGAGTTACGAGTTTGGTCTACATTTGAAACAATGCGGAATAGTTTCACAACTCACGCCACCCGGAACACCACAACGTAATGGCGTGTCCGAACGTCATAACCGTACTTTATTGGATATTGTACAATCTATGATGTTTCTTACCGATTTACCACTATCGTTTTGGGGTCATGCATTAAAGACAGCTGCATTCACGTTAAAAAGGGGCACCACCTAAGTCTATTGAGACGACACAATATGAACTGTGGTTTGGCAAGAAACCAAAGTTGTCGTTTCTTAAAGTTTGGGGTTGCGATGCTTATGTGAAAAAGTTTCATCCTGATAAGCTCAAACCCAAATTGGAGAAATGTGTCTTCATAGGATATCCAAAGGAGAAAGTTGGGTACACCTTCTATCACAGATCCGGAGGCAAGACATTCGTTGCTAAGAATGGATCCTTTCTAGAGAAGGAGTTTCTCTCGAAAGAAGTGAGTGGGAGGAAAGTAGAACTTGATAAGGTAATTGTACCTTCTCCTTTATTGGAAAGTAGTTCATCACAGAAATCTGTTCCTGTGACTACTACACCAATTAGTGAGGAAGCTAATGATGATGATCATGTAACTTCAGACCAAGTTACTACTGAATCTCGTAGGTAAACCAGAGTAAGATCCGCACCAGAGTGGTACGGCAATCCTGTTCTGGAAGTCATGCTACTAGATCATGATGAACCTACGAACTATGAAGAAGCGATGGTGAGCCCAGATTCCGCAAAATGGCTTGAGGCCATGAGATCTGAGATAAGATCCATGTATGAAAACAAAGTATGGACTTTGATTGACTTGACCAATGATCGGCGAGACATTGAGATTAAATGGATCTTCAAGAGGAAGACGGACGCTGATAGTGTTACTATCTACAAAGCTAAAATTGTCGCAAAAGGTTTTCGACAAGTTCAAGGTGTTCACTACGATGAGAGTTTTTTACTCGTATCTATGCTTAAGTCTGTCTGAATCATGTTAGCAATTGCCGCATTTTATGAAATCTGGCAAATGGATAAACAAAACTACATTCCTTAATGGTTTTCTTAAAGAAGAGTTGTATATGATGCAACCAGAAGGTTTTGTCAATCCTAAAGGTGCTGACAAATTGTGCAAGCTCCAACAATCCATCTATGGACTGGTGCAAGCATCTCGGAGTTGGAATATATGCTTTGATGAGTTGATCAAAGCATATGGTTTTATACAGACTTTTGAAGAAGCCTGTATTTACAAGAAAGTGAGTGGGAGCTCTGTAGCATTTCTAATATTATATGTGGATGACATATTGTTAATTGGAAATGATATGGAAATTCTGGATAGCATGAAAGGATACTTGAATAAGAGTTTTTCAAAGCAAGACCTCGGTGAAGCTGCTAACACATTGAGCATCAAGATCTATATAGATAGATCAAGACGCTTGATAAGATTTTTCAATGAGTACATACCTTGATAAATTTTTGAAATAGTTCAAAATGGAACAGTCAAAGAAGGAGTTCTTGCCTGTGTTACAAGGTGTGAAGTTGAGTAAGACTCAAAACCCGACCATGGCAGAAAATAGAAAAGAATGAACAGTCATTCCCTATGCCTCAGTCATAGGTTCTATAAAGTATGCTATGCTGTGTACTAGACCTATTGTATACCTTGCTCTGAGTTTGGTAAAGGAATACAATTTTGATCTAAAAGTAGATCACTAGAACAGCGGTCAAGAATATCCTTAGTGAGGACTAAGGAGATGTTTCTCGATTATGGAGGTGATAAAAGAGCCAGTCGTAAAAAGTTACAACGATGCAAGCTTTTACACCAATCCAGATGACTCTAAGTCTCAATCTGGATACATATTTAAAGTGGGAGCAGTTAGCTAGAGTAGCTCCGTGCAGAGCATTGTGGACATAGAATATTTGCAGAATACATACGGCTCTGAATGTGACAGACCCGTTGACTAAACTTCTCTCATGAGCAAAACATGATCATACCTTAGTACTCTTTGGGTGTTAATCACATAGCCATGTGAACTAGATTATTGACTCTAGTAAACCCTTTGGGCGTTGATCACATGACGATGTGAACTATGGGTATTAATCACATACAGATGTGAATATTGGTGTTAAATCACATGGTGATGTGAACTAGATTATTGACTCTAGTGCAAGTGGGAGACTGAAGGAAATATGCCCTAGAGGCAATAATAAAGTTATTATTTATTTCCTTATTTCATGATAAATGTTTATTATTCATGCTAGAATTGTATTAACTGGAAACATAATACATGTGTGAATACATAGACAAACATAGTGTCACTAGTATGCCTCTACTTGACTAGCTCGCGAATCAAAGATGGTTAAGTTTCCTAGCCATGGACAAAAGAGTTGTCATTTGATTAACGGGATCACATCATTAGGAGAATGATGTGATTGAATTGACCCATTCCGTTAGCTTAGCACTCGATCGTTTAGTATGTTGCTATTGCTTTCTTCATGACTTATACATGTTCCTATAACTATGAGATTATGCAACTCCCGTTCACCGGAGGAACACTTTGTGTGCTACCAAACGTCACAATGTAACTGGGTGATTATAAAGGTGCTCTACAGGTGTCTCTGAAGGTACTTGTTGGGTTGGCGTATTTCGAGATTAGGATTTGTCACTCCGATTGTCGGAGAGGTATCTCTGGGCCCACTCGGTAATGCACATCACATAAAGCCTTGCAAGCATTGCAACTAATGAGTTAGTTATGGGATGATGTATTATGGAAGGAGTAAAGAGACTTGCCGGTAACGAGATTGAACTAGGTATTGAGATACCGACGATCGAATCTCGGGCAAGTAACATACCGATGACAAAGGGAACAACGTATCTTGTTATGCGGTTTGACCGATAAAGATTTTCATAGAATATGTGGGAGCCAATATGGGCATCTAGGTCCCGCTATTGGTTATTGACCGGAAACGTGTCTTGGTCATGTCTACATAGTTCTCCAACCCGTAGGGTCCGCACGCTTAAACGTTTCGTTGACGATATAGTATTATATGAGTTATGTATGTTGGTAACCAAATGTTGTTCGGAGTCCCGGATGAGATCATGGACATGACAAGGAACTCCGGAATGGTCCGGAGATAAAGTTTGATATATGGGATAATAGTGTTTGATCCCCGGAAGGGTTCCGGAATTCACCGGAAGGGGTTCCGGATGTTTCCCGAAATGTTTGGGTACGAGAACACGTTATTTGGGCCAAAGAGGAAAGCCCACAAGGTTTTTGGCAAGCGCAAAAGGAAGTTTTGCAGAGTCCAGGGGCCAGACGCCAGGGTCCCTGGCGTCTGGGTCGAGACCCTGGGAACCCTTGCGTCTGGCCCTGGAGTCCGAGAAGGACTCTTGCCTTTCGGGTCAAACCGACTTTGTGGAGGCTTTTACTACAAGTTTCGACCCCAAGGCTCAACATATAAATAGAGGGGTAGGGCTAGCACCAAAGACACATCAAGAAACACCAAGCCGTGTGCCGGCAACCCCGTCCCCTCTAGTTTATCCTCCGTCATAGTTTCCGTAGTGCTTAGGCGAAGCCCTGCGGAGATTGTTCTTCACCAACACCGTCACCACGCCGTCGTTCTGCCGGAACTCATCTACTACTTCGCCCGTCTTGCTGGATCGAGAATGCAAGGACGTCATCGAGCTGAACGTGTGCAGAACTCGGAGGTGCCGTGCGTTCGGTACTTGGATCGGTCGGATCGTGAAGACGTACGACTACATCAACCGCGTTGATAAACGCTTCCGCTTAGCGATCTTCAAGGGTATGAAGATACACTCCCCCTCTCGTTGCTATGCCATCACCATGATCTTGCATGTGCGTAGGAAATTTTTGAAATTACTACGTTCCCCAACAAAAACTGCCAATATAAGCTACTAGTATTTGCTTAGAGGATTTGCTGCCAAGAAAGATCCATCCACAGAGAGCGCCACACATCCCACTGGTGGTGGTGGATGCCAATGCTTGCATGCATCATGGTTGGTGTTGGTAATTTTTACTTGGCATACCTCGCACTCTGTATATATGCCGGTTCCATACGTACATTTGTGTAGTTCCACCAAAATGCAGTAGAATAACCCTGTTTGCACAGATAATGAAAAAGCGTGATTACATTATAGTGGCACTAGTTGATGAAACACACAAAATAAATAGAAGAAAATATTGCGATAGTATCATAGTATGACATGTTGCGAGGGCGAGATGGGCCCTGCGATGCCTCATACGGTACGCCTCATACTGGACATCGTCCCAAGTCTCCCAGATACACCTTCTGCCAGTGATGAACATCAGTGTACAGCGGTAGTACAAGGAGGCGCCTTAAGACATTCAAATCTCTATTTTTGTACATATCAACTAAAATTAAGCACCCCAGTTTGCAGAAACGCTTAAACATTAATAATGGGACTAGTTGATGAAACATACATTAACAAAGAGAAGCACTTTCTTTATCTACATTGGAAATGAAATGATAGAGATGACACTCGCTCTATTTTAACTATATTATTACTTCATTTTATAAGTGACACTAGGGTCGAGCAGGTGGCAAATAAGGTGTACCGTGCGTCACAAGGATGGAGGCCGGGGGTGCTTAGACTGGGATGCTGAAGCTGGCTCTTTTAGTCACCAACATGGATGATTCAATTCATGGGACCTTTTGGTGCAGTTCACCTCAAATGAAGCAATGTCCCATGAGCTAGCAGCCTCTTCTTCAAAAATTTTTAAGAAAAGGGCTCCAGCCCCGGTTCCATTTCCATCAGAAAATGAAACCCACAGAGCTTCTTTTTCATTAGTTGCAATAAAATTGAGCAACATCAAGGTTGGTTGTGAAGCTCCTGGAATACTCAACTATAATTTGGATATCATTTGTGCAGTTCAACTAAGATCGAGAGTGAAATGTATATCTCCGTTTGCACAAAAAAGGTGGAAAGGAGGGTGACTAACAAGTGATGAAACATGCATCAAATGAAAAGAAGCATGTTCCCTATCTGAATGGCAATCCTACAAGGACAGTAACAATTTCTAAAGCAGTGGCATTGCTAGATATTACTGTGGGCATTAGGATTAACTATGACAAACGTTAAATACGGCATTACTTTGGGCACAGGAGAGTAGGCGGACTAGGATAGTCGCATTTCTAACGAAAAGAACCAACTTATCTTAATGGGAAATTTAGCAGGACATGTAAAAAAGTGCCATTGATTCATATTACTGGAGGCATTACGTTGAAAACAACATTGGTTTAACGCGTCCTTACTTTTAACAGTGTGACTGCTACATTTTACCAGTGGCATTATATAAGAGTGGCTCGGGGCAACAAACATCAGAACAAGATATCTGGGTTGGTCCCATTTATGTTTGGTATATCCACCTTATACTGTGTGAGGCTAGCAAATCTAGTGCTGGACTTACTCTGTTGACTTGTCCCCCAGTCCCCACTTTCTTTCCTTTTTCAACCAATAGATCGGGTTTATATTGAGTTTGTACTACGTTTCCCTTTATTTCCCTATTAGACCTAGAGACCAGTTGGATAGCCAGTCTCTGCTACTTTTCGCCCCCATTATTTCCTCTTTCGACCAAGTCCTAGATTCAGGTAAAAAATCCTCCCCCACCCCCACCCCCTTTCTTCCTTATTTGAACCAAGTAGTACTAGATTCGAGTGCATGAACTAGTTTTACCTCTTAAACGTAAAAAAATTAGGTGGTTTTCGAACAGCCGGTCGATCCTATCTACGAGGGGGCCTGAGAAATAGTAAAAGATACAAATGCAGCGACTTTAGGAGCTCGGGAAGTAGAGCAAGGCCGGTTTCGAAGGAAGTTATACCTGATGGTCGCCGGGATGTCGCTAGGTGGGCGGCGGGAGGCCGGATCTGCCCACACTACCGCGGCGAGGAAGAAGGGGTCAGAGGCCCTCCCTCACTACTGGTGCTTGGGAGAGAACGGCAAGGCAGGATGATCGGGACGCGCCAGCAGTGGGTAAGAGCCGTTGCCGAGGACGACCGCGTGAACGTTGCACCTTCTCACCTTCCCCGGTGGAGACGATCCGGCTGGATCTGTGACCAGCAGTGAGCAGAGAGAGAGAGAGAGAGAGAGAGAGAGAGAGAGAGAGAGAGAGAGAAAGAGTCTAGCCACCGCTATCATGTTTAGATCTGGAGAGGCCGAGACAGTGTGAAGAGAGCAACACTAGCAAGCAAGCGTGGAGGCTCCTGCCTATATAGTGGAGTAGTACTAGTTTTCTTTTGTCTAGTGGAGCCGGCTTGACCTCGGCAATGACTGTTGAGAAGTCTTCATGCACGTGGCCCGGAGGCGCAGTTGTCGTCATTTTGATCTGAAGCATCGGATTATAACATATAACACGAAAAATGCCACATGACAAGAATCATGACCTCACTGCCCAAAGGAGACAACATGAATACCGACGGACAAACTAGACGATGAACAAAGCTCAAATTAAAGATAAACTCATAGAAAAGGGGTCCATTGATAGATGTCCTAATTAACATAGCCGGCTTGACCTAGATCGCAGCCGAGTAGTCTTCGTGCATGTGCCCCCAATGACTAGCCCAACTCAGTTGTTGCTGTTTAACCCTCGCAGTGATCTGAAGCACATGACACCTAATTTTGCGAGATGACAAGAAACCTTTTTTTAGATTTCTCACCACAACTACAGCCATGTACAACACAGCCTGCACGATATGTAGACGATAGACAATCCAGGCGTGTCTGCTGGAGTCTGGTCACATGCATGGACGAACTGACCTTCCGTGTCTTGCACGGATCATCCAGGCACCAACGTAGTACAACATTTCTCTAGTACTATCGCTCGTCTCCCTCTTCTATTAAGTCACCAGACTTGCGTGGCCGGGGAGTGTGCCTATGGTCGGTTCTCAATTGCGGTCCCACATGTGTGTGCAAACGCAATATGGTGTGTGTTCCATTTGTGGAGCAGCGTGCTAGACCAACCGACCGTCTGGGGTGCGATGCGAACGCGATGGGCGTGCTATATACTCCGTACATGTGTACCGCCGTTTTCTAGAGGCTTTGCTCCATGGCGCAATCCATGGATACAAAATTAGTATACTGTATTATTTAAAAGTCGAGGGCGGGGCTTTTCCTGCGTGGTAGGCGGCGGGGCAGTTCCTCCTAGACGGTTCGATAGAGACGTGAGAAGACGAGGGAGTAGGCTGCTGCAAACGTAGGGTTGTGTGATTTGACAGCGAGTTACTGCTGGACAGGTGGGGCCCCGTGATTTGACTTGCCATTATCATTTTAACTGCAGCGCTACGACCGGCGTGAGTCTCCTGATTCCTGACCACCTCCATACAGGTGCCTCTCCCAATTCTCCACCATGTAGTAGAGGCTGGCTCTTGCATGAGAGCCCACTTCTCCACTTTTTCCTTGCCTCTCTTTCCTCCACATATGCAAAAATGCCATGTAAAGCGCACTATTGTACTTAGGTTGGTCGTAATGGAGAGTATCATATACTAGTATCATGCATATCATACTTCTGTATGATACTACATCCGTAATGCATAGTATCATGTGTTGGTATCATAGGATAGTTTATTTATTGTCATGCATGACACATAGTGGCACATCATTTAATATGATACTACAGTATCATATTATGATACTCAACTCTCTCTTTTCTTCATTTAATTCGACGTCACCTCATCAAGATTGCATAGTTGGCATGCATGATACTAATCCCATTAGGCTGGTTGTAATGGGGAGTATCATGTACTAGTATCATGCATATGATACTCATATATGGTACTACATCCCTAATGCATAGTATCATATAGTACTTTATTTATTGTCATGCATGACACATAGTAGCTAGCATTCATTATGATACGGTATCATGATATGATACTCAACCATCTCTTTCTTCATTTAATTATATGACACCTCATCAAAATTGTCTAGTTGGCATGCATGATACTACTAGCTATGATACTATCATTACGACCAGCCTTACAAGCAGCCTTACTTGCTCCTACAGTTGCTAATCTTGCCATATAGGCATAAAGTCTGATGTAGCAAGTTAATCAAGAAGAGAGAGACTAGTTTGGTGACCCAAGGAAGAAATGGTGCTAAGCGCGTGTACCTAGATGAAAAGACAATTTTGAGTCTATAGCTAATTAAATGAAGCAAACTTAGCAACAAAAAACTAATAAGCACACCATTTCATTTGAAGAGCTCACTCCTTGGCAAATGCAATAAATACTAGTACTCCCTATGTCCCATAATATAAGAACGTTTTTGGCACTACACTAGTGTCAAAAACATTCTTATATTATGGGACGGAGGGAGTACGAAGAAAGAGATAGAGAGAAGTAAAAAATACACTTATAGCCAACCTTATAGCTAACCTTGTTGTAGTATGAGTGACTAAGTGATGACTATGTATGACATGCCAACATCAGATAGCCTAACACACCGTGTTAAATCTCCAAGGGCGCGATCGCGCGTGCGACGCGGCGGTCATGGTAGGCACGACCATGATACGGGCTACTGGCAGCCCTTGGATCTGAGATCAAACTGTCACATGCTAAGTTGCTGAAAATTTGCAGAATAACCCTCCCGCGGCAACCAGCAAATTTCCTCCCGCGGGCCGGAGTAGGTTTCTTGGTTTGGATGCTGGTTTAACGGAGGGGTTTGATGGAGGCGAGGAGGCGTGTTCAGCCGGGCGTGTAGTGGACGGCGCAGTACTATTTGATTTGACAACTACAACTAGTATATTATAAAAAACAAAGAAGAGTAGTAGAGATAGAGATAAGAATAGAGACTAGGGAGGAGCACCATCTACTGCTTCATGGGCTACTCCTGCGCTCCATTCGGCGGTCGCAACGCCCCCTACAGCCACTCCCTCCTGCGCTCCATTCGGCGGGCGCTGTTGACATTTGGGGAGCGCACTCTCGCGACTGCTAGCACCAACGACTTCACCGACGATGATTGCTTCCCCGACCTCGGCAACCTCTTCCTCAACGACATGGGCGACAACCTCAACGCCAATGGTGCTGCTCCCGTTGCATCGTATGTGTTTTTGTCCTTCCTGTTCGAAATCGTGGTAGAATTCATGTTTCTAGTCTGTGTCCTAGACTCGATCTGTTCATCTATTATGCTAGTACGCATGATTAGTTTACTCTCTGTTATAGCCGTCATGATTTATTTTGCTCATGGTGGTTGTAATGCAGTGTCTACTGGAATAGTTGCAAAGTTTAATTTCAGGTGTGCTTAATTTAATTTGAGGGGTGTGTTGTGCTGAGCCCCTAGCAGAACTATGTTATGTTTCTTCTTGTTACTTTAACTCTTCAGTACGTACATACTAGTATTTCTTACATTTCATCTTTTAGTTGGTATACTACCACCACTTGTTTCTTCACATTATATACGTACAATATATATGCCCAACATCATATAGCCAGCAGTTTAGTTGTCAAAGAATTTCAGGGTGCTTAGTTTTGTCAAAGAATTCTAGGATGCTTAGTTTTATTTGAGGGGTGGGTTGTGCTGGACACCATTATTGTGACTATCCTTTTTAATAGTACTATATGCATAATTTGGCGACGAGCGCTCTCTATATGTACCACCTTTTTTTCAATTTCAAGTTTTACTACTGTACAAAAGTATACATTTTTAAAAGGCTAGAGGGAGGGGCAGTCTAGCTTGGTCAGTTTCATGAGAGGCGAGGGCGTTTGTGATTTGACGGCTCATTACTTCTGGAAGGCGGGGCCTTGTGATTTGACCGCTCGTATAAATGCGCCGACGACCTGAGGAGGAGCAAAGAACCATGCGGTATACTCAAGTTTTCCACTGGAGTAGTACTGCGACAGAGGAGCACGAAACACGGCAGCCCAGTGCCATATGGCGATAAAAATGATCTAATTTGCTAGTCATCTCATTGTTAGCATTGTTCTATTCATTCCCTAAAAAAGCATTGTTCTATTCATGTCTCGCAGAGAACGTGACACGTGCAGCGAAACACCCGAAGCAAAAGATGAAACACAGGAGCAAAAGAAGAGGGAAGATTATAACCCCAAATGATCTAATTCGCCGCGGAGTCGTAACTGCTTCTTCATCATCTCCACGACCTCCATCTCCTTGCGCGTCTCCTCCCCCATCTTCTTCATTCTGTCCATGATGCGGGATTTCTCGACGGGAGCCTTCATCATCTGTTCCACGGCCGCATTATGTACCTTGACAGCAGCCGGGTGCTCGATGCGGAGCTTCGCCAACTCCTCCTTCTATTCCATGACGAGGGTCTGCAGCATCTTCATCGCGGAACTACTATTCTCATGCAGCTTCTTCCAGCCGGTGTTCTTCTCCTTCAAGAGGTCGATCTCGTGGCAGAGCTTCGCCTTGTCCTCCTAAAGTTGCAGGATTTCTCCAGTCGCCTTCTTCTCTGAGGCAATCCTCTTCTTCAGCAGCATCACCAAGCCGGTGGTCAACTCCCCCTACTTATTGAGCTCAGCGGGCATGTCGTCGAGGCTCTCCTTTAGCAACTCCATCAAGCCTTGGATGAACTCCTTCTGCTTATTGAGGTGCTTATTGAGCTGATCGGGCATGTCATCGAGGGATAACGAATCCAGCGCCGCCGGCTCGGCATGTTCACCTCCGTGGCTAGGGCACTCCTGGGAGCCATCGCCTGCCCGTGAGAGATCTTTAGAAGTCTCTGCGTGGCGGCAAGCCCTCTCTTTTTTTCCGCAGCCTTGGTTGCCGCTCCCTTGTTACGAGTAGTTCTCGACCTAGAGCTCTGCTCACCGGCCATGGCAACAACGGGTGAAGAAGAAGCACTTATGAGGAGGAAAGGTAGAGTAATTTTCGGTTAGGTAGTTCCCCTTTTTATAACCTAAGTACTAGCACTAGTACTAATACCTGCATACTGGGAACACGTTCAGGTTTGGTACGTACTAGTAGGTGTGAGCAGGCTTTCAAATGTGATGGGAACAAGGTAAAGATTAATTGATGGTTTTGGTTTCGAGGCCCGAAACGGCTCCCGATGAGTTTAGCGGAACATAAATTTCAAGTACTACACTGCTCAAATGCGTAAATATTATGTTACTGTCAAAAATTGGCAAAAAATACGAAGGAGACCAATGGAAGTACTAATAGAAACCCATGATTTCACTACTCGCATGCGCGCAGTGGAGTAATAATGTCTTTCTTCCGCCCTCACGTCCTCTCAATTTGCATGCGCTGTATTAATTGACCATCAATGAAGTGAATGACTTTACACGCGTCAAATTATCACATGGGGTGGATCTTGGTACAAAATTGCATCCGCTCGTGCACCTGCGTGTGCATGAGAGCGAATGAGTGCGTGCGTGGCGTGCGTGCACATCTTCGCTTCGTGCATGTACCGCCAATATGGCTCAGGGAGGATGAGTACATCCTTCTGGAACTAGCAGCATGTCACTGTGATCAATCCACGCAAGGAGGTCGCGACAACGCCTCCACATGTGCCACGTGGCTTCATGAACTATAAGAGAGACACTGTGTAGCGTGCCATTGGAATTCTAATTTACGTGTTTTACACATACTCGAAGTACTAGTAAGGTACACGTGCATTGCATGCATCAGATTTTGCAACCAAATTATGAATAAATACCACACTATAGCATGTAAGCTCTGAGTCATATATGCCTGATGTAGCCCTTCATTAATTCTTATAGTTCATCTCATTCAAAATCAATTAGTTTTTATAAAAAAGCTAAGAACGCGGGAATAGGAAAAACATGGGATTATAGTGGAATGTCATCTTGAATCCTACAGGATTATACGAGTGTTCGATTGTGCATAGAAAAAACAAAAAAAAATTCAAAGAGGTTTGAGTGGATAGGATGTTTCCTATGAAATCTAGTGCAAATGAATCATATGGAAAAATTCCTATGGTTTACAATCCTACGAATCAAACAACCAAGATAGGAAAAATTCCTAGTGATTAGAATCCTCCAAAATTCCTTTGAGAATCCTTTGAATCAAAGAAGCCCTTAATCTATTTTATGATTCATGGAATTGTGCGTTGTAAAGCATAAAGTAAAAACAAATAATGTCAATTTAACTAGAAAAAAAGTTGGGCAATTATGATACAGAAGATTCTAGAACAAAAGAGAACCACTGTTGTTTTGAGGTTTGTGCATTATGCTTAAGTTCAACCATGGAGTCTGCTAGATTGTACATGTGGAAAAATCCGGTGGGGGGCTAGAAGATGGTGCGAGGGGCCGAGTGGAGGGAGACTATGAAGGAATGCACAAGTGCGAGATCGATATTTAGAGAGAGGGAGCGAAAACATGCGCTGTTGCGTGCAGCAGCGGAGCCATGAAAAATAAATGAGCTAGGGGGCCAAGCATTGCTAATCCTTTACGAGGAGGGTCAATTCATGAACTTAAACCATTTTTAGCAGCAATTGTCTAATGATCACATTCATACTAGCCTCGATATATAGTGATGTTAGGGGGGGCAGGGCCCTTACTGCCCCTGTCTTCGCCATTGTGCACGCGTCTGAGAGATGAAGCGGAAGGCATGGATGATGAGAGGGGGACGTTGGATATATATATATATAATGTGGGTGTATTAGCTATATATGTTAATCCTATATAGAGAGGTATAGATTGATCGATGTGTACGTGGGAAAGAGGGTGAGACCTCACTGGATATATCGATTGATCGGTTTGTGTGGAAAACTATGAAATACCTAGCTATATACACACATACATAGAGGAACATCGATCGTTGTGCATGCATGCGTGAGAGATAAACAATGCCCGATATGATGGAGAGGGGGATGTGTGTGGGTGTGTGCCTTCATGGAAGACCGACCTGAAGAAAAAGATTGCATGTGTGCGATGGATAATGCCGACGGGTAGTGTGTGTGCATGCATGCACGAGGGAAAGTTAGTGGTACAATTATAAAGAGAAGACGACTGTGTGGGTGTAAAATACTAGGTGAGGTCATAATCAATGTAAAGTTGAATTCAAATATTTGAATAAGAGATCCTGATGTTTGAAACCCATGCATGCATGAATATAACATAGATCTGCATGGTGTGGTTTGGAAACGAGCATGTTGTAATGTATACACATTGAACAAGGTCAGACTGATTTGAATTTGAGATACCGATGGCATACATCATTTGGCCACGTCGCATCCGTGCATGGACACACTATTCTAATTGGAGATGATGGGCGGCTTTCGCATCACATATCTATATCTATACCCCTATATATATACTATATTTTATATTTTTTTATATTGTGTGAGGGTAACTATAACTTTGATAGATGGTCGTTGGATGAGGAGAATCCGATGGTCCAAAGATGGCAAATTTGAGCACTACTGGCCGTTAGATATCATCTAGATTCCACCAGATTTCGCCACATGTATAATTTAGAAGACTCCATGGTTGAACTTAAGCATAATGCACAAACATCAAAACACAAGCACTTCTTATTTGTTCTAGAATCTTCCGTATCAGAATTGCCCAAATGTTTTTCTACATGATTTGCCATTATTTATTTTTGCTTTATGTCTTACAATGCACAATTCCATGAATCTTAAAATAGATTAGCTTTCTTATAAAAACTAGATGATTTTGAATGAAATGAGCTATAAAAATTAAACGAACATCTAAATCATGCATATATGACTCAAAGCTTACATGCTATAATGTGGTATTTATTCGAAATTTGGTTGCCAAATCTCATGCGTGCAATGCACGTGTACCTTACTCTAGTCTAAATGGTGTTTCTGTGTGTGTTGTGCGTGTTCAGGTGCAAATTGTATTTTTTTTGGGTACACGTTAAGCTTGTTCTTCTGAAATTTGAAGCAGCGCCTTGTTATGCTGAAAATTCAAGCTAGCGTCTCTGTCTATCGTGCTGCGAAACTCCTGCCTCTTCAACCCGCGCCTTGTTATCCCGAAATATTTAAAATATATCTTTGTCTCGTTGTGCTCCGACAACTCCCTCCATCTCAACGCGCGCCTTCCTATTCTGAAATTACAACGCGCGCAAACTCCCACCTCCTGTGAAATCCCGACACGTGAAATGACCGTGGTACCCCTGAACCGAAAGAACCACCTCAAATCAGTGGGGGTACTTTCCTAACTTACCCCACATTTTGGACAAGCGTGTCCCTAAGCATGGTTCCCCATCCGCCCACCCATTCGTACACCGAGGCCGCGAACACCCGCGATGAAACCCCACACCCTGCTCCGTCTGCCACGCAGCCGGAGCCTCTTCCCTGACAACATTGTCCACAGCAACACCTCGACGTCCCTCATCCACCGTAGCGGATGAGGATCCGTCATCGATCTCGTCATCCCGCCGGTTCAGCCACCCCGTCCTCCACCTCCAAGGAGCTGCCCCGACGTTCCCCTCGTCTTCCGCGCCACCTCCATTCCCACACCGCTATCTTCACCTGCACCACCGAAAGAGCATCATCATCACCGTTTCCTTGGATGAAGCTGCGGCCTAATCAGCCCACCAAAGAGGTTGTACACTAATCGCCGCATTTTCTTCTTGATTCGATCTCACGGTGCTGCCGGCGCTCGGTCCCGAGCCGACACAGCGCGACTCCATCCATGACGGCGTCGCCGACCACTTCCTCCACGGCATCGCTCCCTCAGCGGCGGCGTCCACATAAGTAGGAGTTGCTGCTGCTTTAGCTCTCGCTCGCGCTGCTGCTCTGCTCTTGATCTCGGTCCCCTGCCTGGTCTGCTCTTGCTATTGCTTTTGCTTGCGTTGTTGCTCTCGCTCTTGCTCTTGCTTGTGATGCTGCTTCGATTTAGCTACACTTCAGTCGACTAAATCGACTTTTGGGTCAGTCGATTTTCAGGGGGTGGTGGTGGGGCTTGCTGGGGTGAAGGAAGAACCAGCCGCAGCGGGGAGGGGGGCTCACCGAAGAGGTACCCCACTATCTATCTTTGGGTTCAGGGTGGGGGCGGTGGTCGCCGGTGGTGGCGGGGCGGTGGCGTGGGATCGCCGGAGAAAAAGCTCGGCACGGGGGGCCTAGGGGGATGGCCGGGGCGGCGGTGGACCGGCGGTGGGGAGTGTTTTCGGGGCGGGCGGGGCAGCGCACCGCCGGCCGCGGGCTGCGGGGGGCTGCTGTTTGGCTGGTGGTAGCTGGCGGCTCAGGGGGGTGAGGTTGAAGATGAACCGCAGGCCCTTGATTTCATATCCAACGGCTGCAAAATCTAGTGACCAGAGATGAAAAGGTTAGTCGACCGACGTGTAGCCTCGCCTTGCTAGTGCGTTCAGTTTCGACGGCAAAATTCAGATTCGACGGCAAAATTTAGTTTCGACAGTTAAGTTTAATTTCGACAGTTAAGTTCAGTTTCGACAATTAAATTCAGTTTTGACAGTTAAGTTCAGAGATGAGCGGCTGATGTATTTTACATCTAGCACTTTGTGGTTATGTATTTTATGTCATGTATTGGAGATGTTATTAGAATTCCACTCAGGTTAATGTTGTTCATTGTCTCTCCCCTGCTTCAGCCTCGGCGTCGTACAACTCACTGGAGCTGCTCCAACGACAAAACCCTCCATCACAGCGGAGTAGTACCTCGGGCTCCATCTCCAAACGCCTAAGATCTTCTTCCCCTCCTCCGACAGCCAAGTCAGCCGGAGCATCCTCACCGGCCAACCCAATCACGCTGAGATCAACATGGCTTCGCCAAAGAGGTTGTACACTTATTGCATCTCTTTTTTACTCTACATGTTATATATATTTTCCACTGAGCACTCGTAGTAACGGGAAATACGGTTATTTTATCCTACTATAAGACAAGCAGTGAGGTACCAGGCAACTTAGCTATCCATGATGGACTCTCTTGAACGCCATCATTATTTATCTCTGCGTGTTTGAGCTGTGCATTTGTCGTTGGGCCTGGGAGTTGAGCTAGTATGGCAGTGGCCTGGGTCCAAAGTAATAGAAGTAGCACAAAAACATTTTTTTAGTGTAGGATTTTCCTTGATCAAGCCTGCCTACTAGAATCGCCAATGCTTGAAAGGAAAAGTGAATGAAAAACATAGGAATTGGAAAGTTTCCTATTGTACTACTTTTCATGAATTTTGTGCAAAGGAATGGAGCAAAGAAAAACTGTAGGATTTGTTCCTTTAGTGTCTCCTTGAAAGAAAAACCGTAGGAATTCTAATTTCCACTTCTCCTCCTTTTCATATTCCTATTCATCAAGCACAAGACTAAGAGATAGTAGCATAATAGCATTATAACCGTACATTTTCTTGTAGTTTGACTTAATCTCACCATGCTTTTTTGCATCCTGTGATCTTCCAATTGTTGTGAATCAAACACCCAGATTGGTAGAAATCCTGTGTTTTTAAATTCTCTGTTTTGCACATGCATTCCTATCCTATTCCTGTCTATTTCCTATCCCTGCATTGTTAGAATCCTCAAATTCAAACAAGCCCTTACTCAATTACTTCTATTACAGATATGTGTCAAATAAAACCTTGTGTGGTTTGTCCTACTCCTGCGGCGCTGTGTTCCACCCCAGCTCAGCTGCTCCAACAACGGAAGGGTTCACCACAGCAGGGATCCTCTCTCTAGACTGTCTTTCGCTGCCTCAGATCTTCTTCCCCGCCGCCGGCAGCCATGACAACTGCATTACCATCATCAACTGAGCAGATGACCTTGAGGACTACACGGGTCCGCAAGAGAGGTCGCACTCTTCCATGTCTTCTTACGTTATGCGTCTCTTAATATGATGACATGCTACATTATCGTCGTGTTCACCTATTAGACTCCGAGTCAGGTCCAAACTAATGCTGAAACTTGAGTTTTTAAATGGTTGTGGGGTACATATTGGGGCAGCAATCAGTACTATCTGTCTACTATCTGGTTAATCTCCGATGTCTACTATGAGTTTCATGTTGGGTGCAAACAAACATTAAAGGAGCCATTATCTGTATTTTTTAACTAAAGCTATTATCTGCCTGCTATCATTGGTTTTGGGTCTATCCACAGTTTGCTACCATCACTCTGGATTTGTGCATGCACTCCTTACATAATCTCACTATGTTTTATTCCTATGCATGCCAGTTATTGTACACAATGGAACTGATCATGTAGAGCAAAAGAGACGAGCCTTGTGTGGCAATAAAATTTCATGTAGACGTCGTTCCATGGTGGGCGCAAAGGCAACCCCCCCTCCACCCATTTCGGATCATAATCAAGAGGAAGATAACTGTTCTGAGGGGGATTCAGAAGGAGAAGACCACTCCTATTTACCCCATGAGATCTTCGCTCTAACTTGGCATGCTGATGTTGGTAATATCATGCATATGGTGCCTTGCATTGCTTACTGTATACATTAAAGATGTCATCTGCTTAGTTTAGACATGCTTTGTGTCAATGCCATCTGTTTAGTTTCTTTATCGTATATGTGAATCATGCAATGCCATCTTGTTTAGCCAGGCATCATATATGTGAATTTTGCAATGCGACCCTGGTTAGCCAGTCATCTTATATGTGAATTATATCATGCCATCATTTTTTTATTACGTATTAAATTTGTCAACAATTTTAGTACATTCAATTACTCTTCCTGTGCATCAGCCATTCGGCACGGTCATGGAAAAATCTGGAGTGGAAACAAGGTCTTCAGAGCAGACAATGTTATCTGACAAAGCGCATGTCTTGCTGGTTACCGATAGCTCCTCAGAGGAGGATTCAGAGACAGATGACCAGTCATATTCCCCCCCCCCCCGAGGTGCATGCCCTAACTTGGCAGGGTTATGTTGCTCATATCGTGTGTATGGTATCTTGCATTGCTATGTCATTTTCTTAGTTTAGACATGCTTTGTGTGAAAGCCACATGTTTAGTGTCTAATTACCATATATGTGAATTATGCAATGCCATCTTGTTGCAAGACATTATATATGTGAATTATGCAATGTTATGTTGTTGCAAGGCATTATGTATGTGAATTATGCAATGCCATGCTGTTTAGGCAAGCGTCATATATGTGAATTATATCATGCCGTCCTTTTTTTTGTATTTCTCATTGCTTTTGTCGACAATGTTTGTATATTCAACTGCTCTTCCTGTGCATCAGCCATTTGAATTGGTGATGGAGAAATCTGGAGTGAAAACAAGGTCTTCGGAGCAGTCAATGCTACCTGCTGAAGCAGATATCTTGCTGGTTATAGATAGCTCTTCAGAGGAGGATTCAGAGGCAGATGACCAGTCCTATTATCCCCCTGAGGTGTACGCTCAAACTTGGCAGGGTTATATTACTCATATAATGCATATGTTGTATTGCAATGCTTAGTTTTTACATCATATACACAATATTGAATGCCATCTCCTTAGTTGACACATCATATATGTGATTGCCCTATGCTCACTTCCTTAGTATATAATGTTGCGGAACATAGTAATTTCAAAAAAATTCCTACGCACACGCAAGATCATGGTGATGCATAGCAACGAGAGGGGGAGTGTATCTTCATACCCTTGAAGATCGCTAAGCGGAAGCGTTTGTCAGCGCGGTTGATGTAGTCGTACGTCTTCACGATCCAACCGATCCATGTACCGAACGCACGGCACCTCCGAGTTCAGCACATGTTCAGCTCAATGACGTCCTCGCCTTCTTGATCTAGCAAGACGGGCGAAGTAGTAGATGAGTTCCGGCAGCACGACGGCGTGGTGACGGTGTTGGTGAAGAACAATCTCCGCAGGGCTTCGCCTAAGCACTACGGAAACTATGACGGAGGATAAACTAGAGGGGACGGGGTTGCCGGCACACGGCTTGGTGTTTCTTGATGTGTCTTTGGTGCTAGCCCTGCCCCTCTATTTATATGTTGAGCCCTGGGGTCAAAACTTGGAGTAAAAGCCTCCTCAAAGTCGGTTTTGCCCGAAAGGCAAGAGTCCTACACGGACTCCAGGGCTAGATGCCAGGGTTCCCGGCGTCTTCCACCCAGACGCCAGGGTTCCTGGTGTCTAGCCTCTGGTCTCCGCGAAACTTCCTTTTGCACTTTCCAAAAGCCTCGTGGGCTTTCCCCTTTGGCCCAAATAACATGTTCTCGTACCCAAACATTTCGGGAAACATCCGGAACCTCTTCCGGTGAATTCCGGATCCCTTCCGGAGATCAAACACTATTATCCCATATATCAAACTTTATATCCGGACCATTCCGGAGTTCCTCGTCATGTCCATGATCTCATCCGGGACTCCGAACAACATTCGGTCACCAACATACATAACTCATATAATACTATATCGTCAATGAAACGTTAAGCGTGCGGACCCTACGGGTTCGAGAACTATGTAGACATGACCGAGACACCTCTCTTGTGAATAACCAATAGCGGGACCTGGATGCTCATATTGGCTCCTACATATTCTATGAAGATCTTTATCGGTCAAACCGCATAACAACATACGTTTTTCCCTTTGTCATCGGTATGTTACTTGCCTGAGATTCGATCGTCGGTATCTCAATACCTAGTTCAATCTCGTTACCGGCAAGTCTCTTTACTCGTTTCGTAATACATCATCCCGCAACTAACTTATTAGTTGCAATGCTTGCAAGGCTTATAGTGATGTGCATTACTGAGTGGGCCCAGAGATATCTCTCCAACAATCGGAGTGACAAAACCTAATCTCGAAATACGCCAACTCAACATGTACCTTTGGAGACACCTATAGAGCTCCTTTATAATCACCCAGTTACGTTGTGATGTTTGGTAGCACACAAAGTGTTCCTCCGGTAAACGGGAGTTGCATAATCTCATAGTTGTAGGAACATGTATAAGTCATGAAGAAAGCAATAGCAACATACTAAATGATCAAGTGCTAAGCTAACGGAATGGTTCATGTCAATCACATCATTCTAGTAATGATGTGATCCCGTTAATCAATTGACAACTCATGTCTATGGTTAGGAAACATAACCATCTTTGATTAATGAGCTAGTCAAGTAGAGGCATACTAGTGACACTATGTTTGTCTATGTATTCACACATGTATTATGTTTCCGGTTAATACAATTCTAGCATGAATAATAAACATTTATCTTGAAATGAGGAAATAAATAATAACTTTATTATTGCCTCTAGAGCATATTTCCTTCAGTCTCCCACTTGCACTAGAGTCAATAATCTAGTTCACATCGCCATGTGATTTAGCACCAATATTCATATCTGTATATGATTAACACCCATAGTTCACATCGCCATGTGACCAACACCCAAAGGGTTTACTAGAGTCAATAATCTAGTTCACATCGCTATATGATTAACACCCAACACCCATGTGACCAACACCCAAAGGGTTTACTAGAGTACTAAGGTGTGATCATGTTTTGCTCGTGAGAGAAGCTTAGTCAACGGGTCTGTCACATTCAGAGCCATATGTATTTTGCAAATATTCTATGTCTACAATGCTCTGCATGGAGCTACTCTATCTAATTGCTCCCACTTTCAATATGTATCTAGATTGAGACTTAGAGTCATCTGGATCGGTGTAAAAGCTTGCACCGATGTAACTCTTTACGATGGGCTCTTTTATCACCTCCATAATCGAGAAATATTTCCTTAGTCGTCACTAAGGATATTCTTGACCAATGTCCGGTGATCTACTCCTAGATCACTATTGTACTCCCTTGCCAAATTCAGAGCAAGGTATACAATAGGTCTGGTACATAGCATAGCATACTTTATAGAACCTATGACTGAGGCATAAGGGAATGACTTTCATTCTCTTTTCTATTTTTTGCCGTGGTCGAGATTTGAGTCTTTGACTGTTCCATTTTGCAACACAGGCAAGAACTCTTTCTTTGACTGTTCCATTTTGAACTACTTCAAAATCTTGACAAGGTATGTATTTATTGAAAAACTTATCAAGCGTCTTGATCTATCTCAATAGATCTTGATGCTCAATATGTAAGTAGCTTTACTGGGGTCTTTCTTTTAAAGAACTCCTTTCAAATACTCCTTTATGCTTTCCAAAAAAATCTACATAATTTCTGATCGACAATATGTCACTCACATATACTAATCAGAAAGGCTGTAGTGCTCCCGCTCACTTTATTGTAAATACAGGCTTCACCGTAAGTCCGTATAAAACTATATGCTTTGATCAACTTATCAAAGTGTATATTCCAACTCCGAGATGCTTGCACCAGTCCATGGATGGATCACCAGAACTTGCACATTTTGTTAGCATCTTTAGGATTGACAAAACCTTCTGGTTGCATCATATACAACTCTTCTTTAAGAAAACCATTAAGGAATGCAGTTTTGACATCCATTTGCCAGATTTCATAAAATGTGGCAATTGCTAACATAATTTGGACAGACTTAAGCTTCGCTACAGTTGAGAAAATCTCATTGTAGTCAACACCTTGAAATTGTCGAAAACCTTTTTTGCGACAAGTCGAGCTTTGTAGATAGTAACACTACTATCAGCGTCTGTCTTCCTCTTGAATATCCATTTATACAATATGGCTTGCCGATCATCGGGCAACTCCACCAAAGTCCATACTTTGTTCCCATACATGGATCCCATCTCAGATTTCATGGCCTCAAGCCATTTCGCGGAATCTGGGCTCATCATCGCTTCCTCATAGTTCGTAGGTTCATCATGGTCTAGTAACATGACTTCCAGAACAGGATTACCGTACTACTCTGGTGCGGACTGTACTTTGGAAGACCTACGAGGTTTTGTAGTAACTTGATCTGAAGTTTCATGATCATCATCATTAGCTTCCTCACTAATTGGTGTAGGAATCACTGGAACTGATTTCTGTGATGAACTAATTTCCAATTCGAGAGAAGGTACAAATTACCTTATCAAGCTCTACTTTCCTCCCACTCACTTCTTTCGAGAGAAACTCCTTCTCTAGAAAGGATCCATTCTTAGCAACGAATGTTTTGCCTTCAGATCTGTGATAGAAG
Organism: Triticum aestivum; assembly: GCF_018294505.1. Taxonomy (NCBI): domain Eukaryota; kingdom Viridiplantae; phylum Streptophyta; class Magnoliopsida; order Poales; family Poaceae; genus Triticum; species Triticum aestivum. The sequence continues at coordinate 637,412,058 of NC_057810.1, forward strand.
GTGTACCCAACAGTTTCCTTTGGGTATTCTATGAAGACGCACTTCTCCGATTTGGGTTCGAGCTTATCAGGTTGAAAACCTTTTTCATATAAGCATCGCAACTCCAAACTTTAAGAAACAACATCTTAGGTTTACTGCTAAACCATAGTTCATACGGTGTCGTCTCAACGGATTTAGATGGTGCCCTATTAAACATGAATGCAACTGTCTCTAATGCATAACCCCAAAACGATAGTGGTAAATCAATAAGAGACATCATAGATCGCACCATATCTAGTAAAGTACGATTACGACGTTCGGACACACCATCACATTGTGGTGTTCCAGGTGGCATGAGTTGCGAAACTATTTCGCATTGTTTCAAATGAAGACCAAACTCGTAACTCAAATATTCGTCTCCACGATCAGATCGTGGAAACTTTATTTTTCTTGTTACGATGATTTTCCACTTCACTCTGAAATTCTTTGAACTTTTCAAATGTTTCAGACTTATGTTTCATCAAGTAGATATACCCATATCTGCTCAAATCATCTGTGAAGGTCAGAAAATAATGATACATGCCACGAGCCTTAACACTCATTGGATCGCATACATCGGTATGTATTATTTCCAATAAGTCAGTAGCTCGTTCCATTGTTCCGGGGAATGGAGTTTTAGTCATCTTGCCCAAAAGGCACGGTTCGCAAGCATCAAATGATTCATAACCAAGTGATTCCGAAAATCCATCTTTATGGAGTTTCTTCATGCGCTTTAGACCGATATGACCCAAACGGCAGTGCTACAAATAAGTTGCACTATCATTATTAACTTTGCATCTTTTGGCATCAATATTATGAATATGTGTATCACTATGATCGAGATCCAACAAACTATTTTCATTGGGTGTATGACCATTTGAAGGTTTTATTCGTGTAAACAGAACAACAATTATTCTCTGACTTTAAATGAATAACCGTATTGCAATAAACATGATCAAATCATATTCATGCTCAACGCAAACGCCAAATAACATTTATTTAGGTTTAACACTAATCCCGAAAGTATAGGGAGTGTGCGATGATGATCATATCAATCTTGGAACTACTTCCAACACACATCGTCACTTCACCCTCAACTAGTCTCTGTTTATTCTGTAACTCCTGTTTCGAGTTACTAATTTTTAGCAACCGAACAAGTATCAAATACTCAGGGGCTACTATAAATACTAGTAAGGTACACATCAATATCAAATATACCCTTGTTCACTTTGCCATCCTTCTTATCCACCAAATATTCAGGGCATTTCCGCTTCCATTGACCATTTCCTTTGCAGTGTAAGCACTCAGTTTCAGGCTTTGGTCCAGCTTTCGGCTTCTTCGCGGGAGTGACAACTTGCTTGCCATTCTACTTGAAGTTCCCTTTCTTTCCCTTTGCCCTTTTCTTGAAACTAGTTTTCTTGACAATCATCAACACTTGATTCTCTTTCTTGATTTCTACCTTCGTCGATTTCAACATCACGAAGAGCTCGGGAATCGATTTCGTCATCCCTTGCATACTATAGTTCATCACGAAGTTCTAGTAACTTAGTGATGGTGACTAGAGAATTCTGTCAATCACTATCTTATCTGGAAGGTTAACTCCCACTTGATTCAAGCGATTAAAGTACCCAGACAATCTGAGCACATGCTCACTAGTTGAGCGATTCTCCTCCATCTTTTTAGCTATAGAACTTGTTAGAGACTTCATATCTCTCAACTCGGGTATTTTCTTGAAATATTATCTTCAATTCCTGGAACATCTCATATGGTCCATGACGTTCAAAACGTCTTTGAAGTCCCGATTCTAAGCCGTTAAGCATGGTGCACTAAACTATCAAGTAGTCATAGCTAGCCAAACGTTCATAACGTCTGCATCTGCTCCTGCAAAAGGTCTGTCACCTAGTGATGCATTAAGGACATAATTCTTCCATGCAGCAATGAGGATAAACCTCAGATCACGGATCCAATCCGCATCATTGCTACTAACATCTTTCAACACAATTTTCTCTAGGAACATATCAAAATAAACATACGAAAGCAATAACGCGAGCCATTGATCTACAACATAATTTGCAAAATACTACTAGGACTAAGTTCATGATAAATTTAAGTTAAATTAATCATATTATATAAGAACTCCCACTTAGACAGACATATCTCTAGTAATCTAAGTGATCACGTGATCCAAATCAACTAAACCATGTTCGATCATCACATGAGATGGAGTAGTTTTCAATGGTGAACATCACTATGTTGATCATATCTACTATATGATTCATGTTCGACCTTTCAGTCTCCATGTCCCGAGGCCATATCTATATATGCTAGGCTCGTCAAGTTTAACTTGAGTATTCCGCGTGTGCAACTGTTTTGCACCCGTTGTATTTGAACGTAGAGCCTATCACACTCGATCATCATGTGGTGTCTCAGCACGAAGAACTTTCGCAACGGTGCATACTCAGGGAGAACACTTCTTGATAATTAGTGAGAGATCATCTTAAAATGCTACCGTCAATCAAAGCAAGATAAGATGCATAAAGGATAAACATCACATGCAATCAATATAAGTGATATGATATGGCCATCATCATCTTGTGCTTGTGATCTCCATCTTCGAAGCACCGTCGTGATCACCATCATCACCGACGCGACAGCTTGATCTCCATCATAGCATCATTGTCGTTACGCATCTATTGCTTCTACGACTATTGCTACCGCTTAGTGATAAAGTAAAGCAATTACAGGGTGTTTGCGTTTCATACAATAAAGCGACAACCATATGGCTCCTGCCAGTTGCCGATAACTCGGTTACAAAACATGACCATCTCATACAATAAAACATAGCATCACGTCTTGACCATATCAAATCACAACATGCCCTGCAAAAACAAGTTAGACGTCCTCTACTTTGTTGTTGCAAATTTTGCGTGGCTGCTACGGGCTTAGCAAGAACCATTCTTACCTACGCATCAAAACCACAACGATAGTTTGTCAAGTTGGTGCTGTTTTAACCTTCGCAAGGACCGGGCATAGCCACACTCGGTTCAACTAAAGTGAGAGAGACAGACACCCGCCGGTCACCTTTAAGCAACGAGTGCTCGTAGCGGTGAAACTAGTCTGGCACAAGCGTACGCGTAATGTCGGTCCGGGCCACTTCATCTCACAATGCCGCTGAACCAAAGTATGGCATGCTGGTAAGCAGTATGACTTATATCGCCCACAACTCATGTCACGCCCAATATGCGACCCTATCCAAAAGGAACTCAAAGGTCCCACCAAGGATAGACCCGCATATTGAAACACTTTTGCAAGGTGGATATCATTACATCAACATTACATAATAGATGGGGATACATACAATCAGGCATACAATGCCACAAAAATACATCATCACAATACATAAGAGCATCATCCGACTACGGATGAAACACAAACAGAAACTCAAACGACATCCACCCTGCTAGCCCAGGCTGCCGACCTGGAACCTATCCCCTGATCGAAGAAGAAGCAGAAGAAGAACTCAACGCAAGTAAGCATTGCTCTCGCGTCATGATCATCGCATGAACCTGTACCTGCAACTGTTGTTGTAGTAATCTGTGAGCCACGAGGACTCAGCAATCCCATTACCATGGGTATCAAGACTAGCAAAGCTTAATAGGAAAGGAAGGGGTAAAGTGGTGAGGCTGCAGCAGTGACTAAGCATATATGGTTGCTAACATACACAAATAAGAGCGAGAAGAGAGCAAGCGGAACGGTCGTGAAGCTAGCAATGATCAAGAAGTGATCCTGAACTCCTACTTACGTCAAACATAATCCAAAGACCGTGTTCACTTCCCGGATTCCGCCGAGAAGAGACCATCACGGCTACACACGCGGTTGATGCGTTTTAATTCGGATCTGGTGTCAAGTTATCTACAACTAGACATTAACAAATTCACATCTCCCTATAACCGCAGGCACGGCTTTTGAAAGATTATACCCTGCAGGGGAGTCCCAACTTAGCCCATGACAAGCTCTCGCGATCAACGAAGGAATAGACCTTCTCCCAGGAAGACCCGATCAGACTCGGAATCCCGGTTTACAAGACATTTCGACAATGGTAAAACAGGACCAGCAAGAGCGCCTGATGCGCCGACAATCCCGATAGGAGCTGCACATATCTCGTTCTCAGGGCAACACCAGATGAGCAATCCGTACAACTAAAACTAGACCTCAAGTTTCCTTGAGGGGGCGCTGCAAAGGGCTCTAGTTCGGACCAACACTTAGACAAGCACTGGCCCGGGGGGGCTGAAATAAAGATGACCCTCGGGATGTGCGACTCCCAAGGGAAAAAGGGGTAGGTGAGGCAAATGGTAAAACCAAGGTTGGGGCTTGCTGGAGGAGTTTTATTCAAAGCGAACTGTCAAGGGGGTCCCATAAATCACCCGACCGCGTAAGGAACGCAAAATCCGGGAACATAACACCGGTATGACGGAAACTAGGACGGCAAGAGTGGAACAAAACACCAGGCAAAAGGCCGAGTCTTCCACCCTTTACCAAATATATAGATGCATTAATAATATAAGAGATATTGTGATATCCCAACCAAAATCCTGTCCACCATGGAGAATCTTCAACTTCACCTGCAACTAGCAACGCTATAAGAGGGGCTGAGCAAAGCGGTAACATAGCCAAACAATGGTTTGCATAGGAAAGGTGTCAAAGGTTAGAGGTTCATGGCAATATGGGATGGCTTGATAAACAGGTAATAGGTAGCGCAGCATAGCATAGAACGAAGCAACTAGCATAGCAATGATAGTAGTGAGATCCAGGGTAGCGGTCATCTTGCCTGAAATCCCGCAAGGAAGAAGAACGAGTCCATGAAGTAGACGAACCAACATAGTCGAACGAATCCTCACAAACGCAACGTTACCGGAACTAAGAAGCAACACCGGAAAGAAGCAATCAACATAGTAAACAACCATCACATAACCATGGCATGATGCACAATCAAGTATGATGCATGTTCAGTTTAAAGAGGCATGGCATGGCAAAGTGCAACAAACAATACTACAAGTTAAGTGGAGCTCAATATGCAACGAGTTGCATATTGACGAAACACCACATTGACATATTTAGTTTAATCTCGTTTCGGTACCCAACAATATTAAATGTTGATTAACATGGCAAGAGGTGAAGCATAATAAAGTCATCTATTTAGGCAAGTTTAAATGAGGCCGGAAATAACAAACAACAATTCCGGAAAATCCCCATGTGCAAATTATGGATTTGGTACTGTTCTGCCCTAAACACAATTTTAAGGTTGTTAAACAGGAAAATAAAGTGGACCATGTTAATCTAGGCATTTTTCCACCCCATTTACATATAAAGTTTATTTAAGATGGAGCTACGGTTATTTAGTTTTGAAATAAATCATTTTAACATGGCATTATGCAAAATAAACACAAACAGCAAGTTAACCATTTTAACATGGTATGAGAATGACATATTATTAATCTACACAAAATTCTAAGCATCTTTCATGTTTAAACCATTTTAATCCGATGCACGGTTAAAGAGTTATTATATGCATGATCTAGAGGGACTTTTCTGCAAAACTGGAAAAATCCCGGATAAAGCTAAAATCGCAGACGGGAAAAAAAACAGCAAAAGGCCGAATCTGGAGGGCGGACTGGGCTGCTCACCCTGGGCTCTTGGCCCGGCTAGGTGGAGAGGGGCCGGCTGGGCTGGGGCACTGGTCCGGCGGCCTGGTGCTGCTGGGCCGAGGCCCACGTGGGCGCGGTGCGGGCGTCGTCCTCCAGGTTCAGATCGGCCGCGAGCAGGACCAGGGGCGGCGGCGGCCGGCGGTCAACGGCGATGGGGAGGCACGGGGAGGCCGGGACGGGGCCACAGGTGGCCGGATCCGGAGGAGGTCGTGGCCGGGGACCCGTTCCCGGTGATGGCGAGGCCAGCCGGCGACGGGCGGAGCTCCAAGGCGGCGGGGACCTGCGGGGGAAGGAGAGAGAGAAACCATGAGGGAAAGGGAGAAGGAAGGAGAAAGAAGGAGAGGGCGGCGGGGTTCGGCCTGGCAGGGCACCGGCAGGGGCCGGCGAGGGCGGACGGCGGCGAGGCCTGACGCGGAGGCGGCGGCGAGCGCGGGGCGCCGGAGTGGCGCGACGGCGAGATCCCGGTCTCGGGCGACGGAGAGAGGTTCAGGGAGCCGGGCGACGTGCTCGGGCGCGAGGCTCGGGCGGTCGGGCCCTGGGCGGCCCGGGGCAGGCTCCCCGTGGGCCTGGCGGGCCGCGGCTGCGGGAGAGCGGCTGGGGACAGGTGGCGAGCGAGGAGTGGGCGAGGGAAGCTTCTGCAACGGCGCCGGCCAGTTGGGTGGCGCCAAGTGGCGGCGGCGGGCTGGCAGCGCCAGATCCGAGGGAGGGAGGCTCTGATTTCGAGGAGGGAGGCGGCTGGGAGGTAGGGGAAGGCTAGGGATGCACAAAATGGAGAGAGGGGGGGTCTTTAAATAGCAAAAGAGGCTAGGGTTGGGGGTTTTGGGGGCTTTTCGGAGCGTACGATCGCCATCGAACGGCTCCGGAGCGGAGAGGGACTAGGTGGCTGCAGGTGGGCTGTGATGAGAAGCCTCAAGCTGAGAGGATAGGAGAGAAGAGAGGCCCGGCAACAGTTTCGGAGACCGAAACGTCCGACGATTAAACCGACTATATCGCGGTTATAAATATAACGGTTGGGCAGTCAAACGGACTCCGAATGCGACGAAACTTGACAGGCGGCCTGTCTACACTATAATAAGACCGCATGACAAGTTGCATCCCATTCCGAGAACATTTTTATGCCACTTATAAAATAATATTTCGGAGGTGCCGCGGGCGCGTGCGAGTGTGTTGGGGCTCGGAATGGACAAGGGAGAGAACTGGCGGAACCCGAACGGATGCAAGTTTTATGAAAACGATGCCGATGCAATGCACATGATGCCATGAGATGAGATGCATAACAAGAACAAAATGCAAAACAACAGACAAAACCCAACCACGGAGGAAAATAACATATCACATCTCCGGAAAAGGCAAGAGTTGGAGTTACGAATATGGAAAGTTGTATCCGGGGCGTTACAACACTCCACCACTACGAGAGGATCTCGTCCCGAGATCTAGGATGGCACCGGAGGGAAAAGGAAGAGGAAGATAGACGGTAAAACTAAGTTGCTTCTTCGACCAAAGAGTGAAACCAAAGAACCTTGAGAGGTTGAGCAATTAGAGATGAACGAGATTGCAAACAATCCGTTAGAAAAGAGGAACAAGGAACATTACGATAACTTGAAGGTTGCAAAGACATGAATCAAGAGTTTAATGGACAAGATAGAATTGAAACCACTCTGGTTGAAACGAGATAAGAATTAATAAGAATGATATAATTTTGACAGCACTCCGACTGTAAATGGAAGAAATTGAACATGAACTTGAGAAGATGGGAAGATACTTGATGAAATCCAACAACACACTGCCTCCGGAAGTATTGAAAGAATGGCATAAAGGGTAAGAAGGATTTCAGACAGCACTCAGGTTGAAAAGAGAGGCAAAACTTGATAAGATGAAAGAACTTGAATGAGAACACAACACTCCGGTTAAATGGATAAGCACGAAAAGAACATGATCTTCACAATTCGAGATGATGAGTGAAGAGCACAACATCACAATGCCTCCGGAACGAAAGAATAGAAGTTAGATTGTTGTGATAAAGGGACGGAGAAGGAAATGACAACTCCTACCACAATTGAATTTGGAAAGCATCCTTGCAAAGAAGGATTGAACGGAGTTGTTGGAAAATCAACAACGAAAGGCACAAGCTTGTTGTGGGCTTATGGCAAACATCTCAAAATGATGAGGTGACAACCGGCCACTAACGAAAAACAATTGATTTGACTGAGAGCACAAAAGAGATGAAAAAACTTCTTCGCCGAGATGAGAAGGATAAAATTGGATCATTGATAGGCACCACAATAGCAACATTCCTTAGGGAAGGCTTTAGGTGAAATATGACACAAGATAACTCCAGCAAAGAGATTGATGGATTTAAAATACCTCATTCTTGAAAACAATATGAATCATGAAACACGAACTCAAATTGTCAAGAATGACATAACACCGCCTCAAGAGATAAGGTAGAAGGAATTGCACTTTGGAATGCAAGATGAAGAATGCTTGAACTCCTCAAAACAAAACATGTGTTGAGCACCATGTTCATTTTGAAGTATGGCTTGACGGATCATAGCTTCGAGAGAAAACTTGAGGAACAATTGAAGAATGAAAGAATCCTTGACGAACCACCATGTAGAGCCTCCATGAAGAACTCTAGTAATGAAAGGATGATAGAAAGAAAGAGAAGTTGAAAAAAAACAAGGTGAAGCCTTGCGATGATTTAGATGGAGCTTTACGACGATATTACCAAGAAAACTTGGAACTCCAGAAATAAAAGAATTGAATCACCTCGAGGAAATAAGAATAAGATTTACTGTATGCTTAACCTTCATCAAATTCAATTGATGATAAGCAATGGATTTGGCATACTTCTTATTCTCGTAGAAAGGATGGATTAAGATAGATATAGTGCAAACTTGAGAAGGTATTGATGGAGCCACTAGTGGGGTTTGGAAACAACGAATGAATTGATATGATAACGAAGGAAGAGAAATCTGGAATGAACCACCGTAAGGATTGAAAACGAACGAAGTAAAGGGGTGAATCACCAGATAGAATTAGAGAACGAATGATGATACTAGAGGGAATTTGATACAAGAGAACAAAGAGATCACGAGCTGATTAGAGAATACTTGAGCAATGCACCGGTAAGATTTGGAGAACGGGAGCTGAAAGCTTGAATGAATAATTCCGAGATGATGGGCTATGGAGAATCAATCTGAAAAGACTCTTGAATTTCTCCGGATGGATGAAAAAAAATTCTCACAATCGAAAACAATTATGAGAGGATGGCATCAAGCTAGAACCATGAATCTTGAAGAGAATGGACCAAGATTTAGAGGAAACACTTTTTTGGTCTTCAAATGTTGAGAAAGATGATGAGAACCACCATGAATTGTTGAGATACTCCGAAATGAAGAAAAGAAAGGTTGAATCAACGATGGAAAGAATTTGAAAGCGATCTTGGAAAGGCATCTGACTGATGGGATCCATTCTTACGTCACCCTTTGAAATGAATTGAGAATAACTCCGGGGGAATTAGAAGAGTCAGGTAAGATCCCGGGAAAAGACCTGTGGGTTAGGGCCCACTCAAAAGATACACCGTTGAACGATTGATTGAAAGGGGGGATTGCACTGATTGAATTAAATGGCTCAAAAGAGATAACAACCTCGAGATATCTAAAACAGATTAGGAATGATAACACGAATCTTCCGAGATATCTTCAGCACATCGGAACAAATGGAAAGCGAGAGATGAGTGATTGAGAGGTGCACCGGCATGAGAAAGCATTTGACACGAGGAAAGGAATATGATCAACACTAAAAGCTTGAATTGGATCCACCGGAGAAGAATACGAGAATGAAGAATGATGAACTTGAAACTGTTCAGCATCTTCATGGGAAAACACTGGATAAGAACATTGAAAAAAAAGAATGAAGAGACTTCCCACAAATAAAAGGATACACGATTAAGAAATCTGAGTCCTTAAAGAAAAAGGGTGGGAGGGTGGGGAAAAACAAAGACAACTTGGGATGAACGAAACAAACACCATTGAGAAAACTTAGAATTGATCTTGCGGATGTTGAAAATGATCGGATCCACTTGAAGAGAAGCACACCGGTTGGAAAAGAATTGACATGATAACCTCAGTGATCAAGAAGGAATAGAATTCACATAGAAATAGGAGAACACCGTTTAGGAAAGGTATGGATTCAACTTTTGACTTCGAAGCAACTCGAATACCACAAATAAAACAAAACAAAGGATTTGGCTTGTAGAATAAGCCGGAACAAATATATATGATAGAGATTTACCCAATCCCATATCATGCATCTGTCGGAAAGATATTCTAGGAGCTACTTGAATTCCCACCTATAAAACTCCCGAAACTTTCTGGTTATGCAATCTGGTGTTGGGGATACAGGGGAAGCAATATATCTCACCCAAACTAACAATCCCTACATCCAGCTGTATCCATCCGTCAACACATAACCAAGAAAACTTCGGAAATCATGTACCTCAACCTTCGAAAAGCATCCGTTATACGAGTTATGGCAATACTCCCGAACTCCCCAGTACTGGGTGACGTCGAGGTTATCTCACCAACAAGTGCATAAAAGAGATTTTCGATGTCGACAAAACTCAGGTATTCCAGAACTGCAACGATAAAATTGTGACGACAACACCTCGAAGCTCAACTCCCTGGGTCAATGCCACATAAATAGACAGGAGGCACCAAGAACAATGTTCTCGTCACAAAACCATCGGAACGATTCCGAGATACCCGTGTGATCCTAAAAAAAATTTAGTGAAATTTGAGGAGAGGAAAGTCAAAACATCTATGTCAGGAGACCTCACCAGAGTGACGAAGGGGCTGAGGAGTAAAAAGAATCCTACTCTCCGATATATATAATCCTAAGACTCAAAATAGTTTTATTCTAGACTCAACAACGACCAACAATCAAGGGGGCTCCTATGGTCGGTCGAGGCTCTGATACCAACTTGTCACGCCCAATATGTGACCCTCTCCAAAAGGAACTCGAAGGTCCCACCAAGGATAGACCCGCATATTGAAACGCTTTTGCAAGGTGGATATCATTACATCAACATTACATAATAGATGGGGATACATACATCAGGCATACAATGCCACAAAAATACATCATCACAATACATAAGAGCATCATCCGACTACGGATGAAACACAGATAGAAACTCAAACGACATCCACCCTGCTAGCCCAGGCTTCCGACCTGGAACCTACCCCCTGATCGAAGAAGAAGTAGAAGAAGAACTCAACGCAAGCAAGCATCGCTCTCGCGTCATGACCATCGCATGAACCTGTACCTGCAACTGTTATTGTAGTAATCTGTGAGCCACGAGGACTCAGCAATCCCATTACCATGGGTATCAAGACTAGCAAAGCTTAATAGGAAAGGAAGGGGTAAAGTGGTGAGGCTGCAGCAGCGACTAAGCATATATGGTGGCTAACATGCGCAAATAAGAGCGAGAAGAGAGCAAGCGGAACGGTCGTGAAGCTAGCAATGATCAAGAAGTGATCCTGAACTCCTACTTATGTCAAACATAACCCAAAGACCGTGTTCACTTCCTGGACTACGCCGAGAAGAGACCATCACGGCTACACACGCGGTTGATGCATTTTAATTCGGATCTGGTGTCAAGTTATCTACAACCGGATATTAACAAATTCCCATCTGCCTATAACCGCAGGCACGACTTTCGAAAGATTATACCCTGCAGGGGTGTCCCAACTTAGCCCATGACAGGCTCTCGCGATCAACGAAGGAATAGACCTTCTCCCAGGAAGACCCGATCCGACTCGGAATCCCGGTTTACAAGACATTTCGACAATGGTAAAACAAGACCAGCAAGACCGCCCGATGCGCCGACAATCCCGATAGGAGCTGCACATATCTCGTTCTCAGGGCAACACCGGATGAGCAATCCGTACAACTAAAACCAGACCTCAAGTTTCCTTGAGGGGGCGCTGCAAAGGGCTCTAGTTCGGACCAACACTTAGACAAGCACTAGCCCGGGGGGGGGGGGGCTAAAATAAAGATGACCCTCGGGATGCATGACTCCCAAGGGAAAAAGGGGTAGGTGAGGCAAATGGTAAAACCAAGGTTGGGCCTTGCTGGAGGAGTTTTATTCAAAGCGAACTATCAAGGGGGTCCCATAAATCACCCGACCGCGTAAGGAACGCAAAATCCGGGAACATAACACCAGTATGACGGAAACTAGGGCGGCAAGAGTTGAACAAAACACCAGGCAAAAGGCCGAGTCTTCCACCCTTTACCAAATATATAGATGCATTAATAATATAAGAGATATTGTGATATCCCAACCAAAATCCTGTCCACCATGGAGAATCTTCAACTTCACCTGCAACTAGCAATGCTATAAGAGGGGCTGAGCAAAGCGGTAACATAGCCAAATAATGGTTTGCATAGGAAAGGTGTCAAAGGTTAGAGGTTCATGGCAATATGGGATGGCTTGATAAACCGGTAATAGGTAGCGCAGCATAGCGATAGAACAAAGCAACTAGCATAGCAATGATAGTAGTGAGATCCAGGGTAGCGGTCATCTTGCCTGAAATCCCGCAAGGAAGAAGAACGAGTCCATGAAGTAGACGAACCAACGTAGTCGAACGAATCCTCACAAACGCAAGTTACCAGATCTAAGAAGCAACACCGAAAAGAAGCAAGCAACATAGTAAACAACCATCACATAACCATGGCATGATGCACAATCAAGTATGATGCATGTTCGGTTTAAAGAGGCATGGCATGGCAAAGTGCAACAAACAATACTACAAGTTAAGTGGAGCTCAATATGCAACGAGTTGCATATTGATGAAACACCACATTGACATATCTAGTTTAATCTCGTGTAGGTACCCAACAATATTAAATGTTGATTAACATGGCAAGAGGTGAAGCATAATAAAGTCATCTATTTAGGCAAGTTTAAATGAGGCCGGAAATAACAAACAACAATTCCGGAAAATCCCCATGTGCAAATTATGGATTTGGTACTGTTCTGCCCTAAACACAATTTTAAGGTTGTTAAACAGGAAATTAAAGTGGACCATGTTAATCTAGGCATTTTTCCACCCCATTTACATATAAAGTTTATTTAAGATGGAGCTACGGTTATTTAGTTATGAAATAAATCATTTTAACATGGCATTATGCAAAATAAACACAAACAACAAGTTAAACATTTTGGGATGAGAATGACATATTATTAATCTACACAAAATTCTAAGCATCTTTCATGTTTAAACCATTTTAATCCGATGCACGGTTAAAGAGTTATTATATGCATGATCTAGAGGGACTTTTCTGCAAAACTGGAAAAATCCCGGATAAAGCTAAAATCGCAGACGGGGAAAAAAACAGCAACAGGCCGAATCTGGAGGGCGGACTGGGCTGCTCACCCTGGGCTCTTGGCCCGGCTCGATGGAGAGGGGCCGGCTGGGCTGGGGCACTGGGCCCGCGGCCTGGTGCTGCTGGGCCGGGGCCCACGTGGGCGCGGTGCTGGCGTCGTCCTCCAGGTTCAGATCGGCCGCGAGCAGGACCAGGGGCGGCGGCGGCCGGCGGTCAATGGCGAAGGGGAGGCGCGGGGAGGCCGGGACGGGGCCGCAGGTGGCCGGATCCGGAGGAGGTCGTGGCCGGGGACCCGTTCCCGGCGACGCCGAGGCCAGCCGGCGACGGGCGGAGCTCCAAGGCGGCGGGGACCTGCGGGGGAAGGAGAGAGAGAAACCATGAGGGAGAGGGAGAAGGAAGGAGAAAGACGGAGAGGACAGCGGGGTTCGGGCTGGCAGGGCACCGGCAGGGGCCGGCGAGGGCGGACGGCGGCGAGGCCTGGCTTGGAGGCGGCGGCGAGCGCGGGGCGCTGGAGTGGCGCGACGGCGAGATTCGGGTCTTGGGCGACGGAGAGAGGTTCAGGGAGCCGGGCGATGTGCTCGGGCCCGAGGCTCGGGCAGTCGGGCCCTGGGCGGGCTCCCCGCGGGTTTGGCGGGCCGCGGCTGCGGGAGAGCGGCTGGGGAGAGGTGGCGAGCGAGGAGTGGGCGAGGGAAGCTTCTGCGGCGGCGCCGGCCAGTTGGTTGGCGCCAAGTGGCGGCGGCGGGCTGGCAGCGCCAGATCCGAGGGAGGGAGGCTCTGATTTCGAGGAGGGAGGCGGCTGGGAGGTAGGGGAAGGCTTGGGATGCCCAAAATGGAGAGAGGGGGGTCTTTAAATAGCAAAAGAGGCTAGGGTTGGGGGCTTTGGGGGCTTTTCGGAGCATATGATCGCCATCGAACGGCTTCGGAGCGGAGAGGGACTTGTCATGTGGTTGTGTGGAAAACTGATTACATGGAAAATGATAGATATCTGATCAATAAAGGGGGCAATTTGAAGCACTACATAAAAAGCTAGGTGGAGTTGATTACATATTTTTGACAATCAGTGGTCACATGTCTACCCCAAGGTGCCTGATTTCATGATCTCGGAGGTGCTGTTCTGACAAGTTAGAGGTGATCGCGGAGGTAGTTGGATCCTGAAGATGCAACTCTTGATTACGACCCCTAGGTTATATTTTGATACTTCGAGCCGGTGATAGCTGTCATTCCAGATGCTGCTATAGCAGTCCCCAAATTCCTGATGTGTGTTCAGCGATAGTTACATGCATGTAAAGCAAAACTTATACTTTGGTCTGAACGTGACCTGTTTAACTTGCACCCCACATAGCTGGTGTGGAAGTTCTTTTGCTCACGGCGAGCTTACATAATGATTGCTAAATGTATGAAGACATGTCTTTATAACATGTCTAAGATTTTCAGTTGAAGGTGTGGATGGTGAGAGGAGAGTTCATACGCTGCGAAGAGAGTTTGTATGATGGTGATGTTAGATTTTATTTTTACTGCTATGATGTTAGAATTTGAATGATGTCCTTTCATTGCCGTATATTAAGGACCTGTTCGGAGCCACTCCGCTCCACAACTCCGCTCCAGGAGCGGGCGGAGCAGCGCCGAACGGTACAACTCCGCGGAGTGGAAAGAGCGGAGCGGAGCGGTTCGCAGTTGAATCTCGCGGAGTCGCTAAAACTGAGCTCCCCACCACGACTCCCTCACTTTCCCCATCCCCAACTTACCGGTTTGATCCAATCTGAGCGAATCCCAGGGTCCTCCCCCGACCATGGAACCCTAGCGCCGCGCCGCCGCCGCCGCAGTTCCCCGGCCACCACTGCAACCTCGCCATCTCCTCGCCCCTCTCGTCATCCCCAGCCAAATTCTCACCCCTGCAACCTCGCTATCTCCTCGCCCCCCTCCTCATCCAAGGCAGCTTTCTGTTCGGCGATAACTTTGGGGGCATACGGGTTGTGTGGACCTCTGGCGGCTGAGATCACCAGGGCCTCGTCCTCGTCCCCGGCAGCTCGGATTCGTCATTTGCAAGGTCGGCATCCACGCCTACGTCACATACAGCAAGGTGAGATCCATATCCTCTCTTCACCCTTGTTCTGATAAGGTAGCAGTATTCGATCTAATTGCAGCTCTCCGAAGTAGTAGCTTGATATAATTCGATTACAGGGAGCGGTGCTCGAAAGAGGAAAAAGAGGAGGAACTAGGGTTCGGGAAGGAAGGTAGCAGCCGCCGGTTCGTTCGTGATCCTCTGGATCATGATGCCGAGTCGCTTGCCTCCTTTAGTAGACGCGCGGGTTGGGCTTCAGTTAGCCCATGTCGGCCCAATGACGAGCGGGTTGGGCCTCCTGGCCCGTGTTGACCGCTGGGCAGGGACGACGGGGTCGTGGTTGTCGCTGCTTGTTGGGTCCCGCTTGCCAGCACCGTTGACATCCCCCCTTCCTTGAGACGAGGCTTGTCCCCAAGCCTCCGCAAGCGGGAACCGCTCCTGAAGACCGACTTTGTCCTCCCAAGTGTCTCGCAGCGTCTCTGAATTGGACCAGTGAACTTTAACCTGTTCTCACATCTTGCCCTTCGACATTCTCCACCTTGACTGAATGATAGACACAAGTACTGCTAGTTCATCAGTGCAATGTGGAAGTTGAAGTTCGACAGACATACCGGAATTCAGCACACGTCGCAGCAGCGAAACATGAAACACCGGGTGAATTGTTGCCTGCGGTGGGAGTTGCAGCTTGTAAGCTACCTCATTGATCTTGGCCACTACCGGAAAAGGTTCGTAGTACTTATATGCCAACTTGTGATTTGCTCTTGGTGCCACTGAGGTTTGGATGTAAGGTTGGAGTTTCAGGAACACTTGGTCCCCTACCTCAAATGCTCGAAACGGTCGTTTCTTGTCAGCTTGGCTCTTCATGAGTTGTCTGGTTCTGTTCAGATGCTGCTGTAACAGTTCTTGAATAGTATCCCGCTCCTCGAGCCAGGACTTGAGAGATGGTACCGAGCAGATGTTCTCCGCTGTGATCCCCCAGTGCCTAGGCTCATATCCAAACATAGCTTTGAAGCGGGTCATTCCTATGGTCGAATGATGAGAGTTGTTATACCATAATTGAGCCAGAGGGATCCAGAAACTCCATCGCCTGGGACAAGCTTGCGTGAAGCAACGCAAGAACATTTCCACACATTGGTTGACCCTCTCGGTCTGGCCATCTGTTTGAGGATGATTGGTCGTGCTGAGTCTGAGCTGCGTGCCTGCTGCCTTGAACAATTCTTGCCAAAAATGACTAGTGAATACCGGATCCCTATCGGACACAATCGCTCCTGGGAGGCCATGGATCTTGTAAACTTGCTGGATGAATAATTGAGCCACCGATGCCGCTGTATATGGGTGGGCCAGGGGAATAAAGTAACTGAACTTCGTTCTTTTGTCCACGATTACCAGCAGGCAATTGAAACGGCTGGATTGAGGGAGGCCTTCCACAAAATCCATGGAAATCATGTCCCATGGTTTAGAAGGAATGGGCAACGGTAGCAGGAGACCTGGTGCAGCCGCTCTGTCCGGCTTGGCTTGCTGGCAGACCGTGCAGCACTGCATGTATTGCTTGACTTGAGCCTTCATTTTGGGCCACGCGAACAGGCGTCTGATGCGACTATAAGTCATCGGGAAGCATGAGTGACCTCCCATCGGACTGTCATGAAAGGCTTGGATGATGCGCTGCTGAATGTGAGTTCCCCCTCCCAGCCAGATCCTCCCTCTGAACCGGAGAATGCCTTGTTGCAGCTGAAACCTGCCCTTGGGATCATCACGCACTGCTAACTGCTCCAAAAGCTTCTGAGCATGAGGGTTGTTGTTGTAACTGCTGATTACATCTTCCAGCCAGCTTGGTTGGCATGATGTAACCAATGCCAGTGCTTCTGCTGGATCCGCCCGTGATAATGCATCGGCACCACTGTTGTCAGTTCCTTTTTTATACTTGATGCAGTATCTAAGACCCAGAAGCTTCGTAAACGCCTTCTGCTGCCACGGGGTATTCAGTCTTTGCTCTTCCAGGTGGGTGAGGCTCTTTTGATCCGTATAGATGACGAATTCTGAATGTTGCAGATAAGGCCGCCATTGTTCCACTGCTACAATGATGGCCAAATACTCTTTTTCGTATGTCGACAGACCTTGGTACCTTGGGCTCAGGGCCTTGCTCATGAAAGCTATGGGATGCCCTTGCTGCTGTAGGATTGCCCCGATGCCACGATCGCACGCGTCTGTCTCCACAATGAAAGGCTGTTCAAAGTTGGGCAGTGCCAAGACTGGGGCTGAGATAAGCTGCTTTTTCAACACCTGGAATGCCGTTTCGGTGATGGAAGTCCAGAGGAAAGGAACCCCTTTCTTCAACAAGTTGAACAGAGGCTTTGCAATTACTCCAAAATTTCTGACAAAACGGCGATAGTAACCTGCGAGGCCCAAGAAACTGCGGACGCCTTTGACATCTTGTGGAGGTGTCCAGTTAGCTACCACTGCTATCTTGGTGGGATCTGTGGCCACCCCTTGAGCGCTGATGACATGCCCCAGATAAGATACTTTGCTTTGCCCTAAAGCACACTTGCTGTATTTTACTTTCCATTGGTCCTTGCGCAACAACTCCAATACTTGCTTCACATGGCACTTGTGCTCTTCCAAAGAGTTACTGAAGATTAAGATGTCGTCGAAGAAACACAGCACATAGACTCTTATGACTGGCTTAAGAGTTGTGGTCAACCCTTCGATGAAGGTAGGTGGGGCCCCTGCCAAACCAAAGGATAACACCTTGAACTCAAAATGCCCCTGGTGGGTAGAGAAAGCTGTCTTCTACTCTTCCCCTGGCGCGAGCCTGATCTGATGGTACCCCACGCGTAAATCCAACTTGGAGAACCAAGCTGCTCCATGCAATTCATCCAACAGTTCCTCGATAACTGGAACAAGGAACTTGCCCACCACAGTGATGGCATTCAGTTGTCTATAGTCGATGCATACCTGCCAGGTCCCATCTTTCCTTTTCACCAAAATGACAGGAGAGGAAAAAGGGTTGTTACTGCATTGAATGACACCAGATTTCAGTAGGGCTTCAACTTGAGCTTCAATTTCTGTTTTCTAATCTGGCTTGTAACGATACTGCCTGACATTGACTGGCCTTGCTCCTGGAATCAGAGGAATATGATGATCGCACGCCCTCCTTGGGGGAAGTCCCACCGGTTCTTCGAACACGTCAGGGAACTGATCTACAATTTCCTGAATGCAAGCTGGGGTTGGCTCCAGCTCTTCCTGTCGAGGGGCGACTACACAAAGGTGTATGAAATGAGAGATCGACCCCTTGCTGCACAGATTTTGCAGCTGCAAACTGTTGATGGAATGACAATCTGTGGAAGTTGCATCATGCCCCACTAGCCGAAGAGGCCCCGCTGGTGTTGGGATCTCAATGATGCGCGCACGCTAGTCCACCTGCATCAGGCTATGCTCCTCCAACCAATCCATGCCCAAAATGACATCGTATGTGCCCAGAGCCAGCACTTTCAGATCCGTGTAGAACTCGTGTCCTTAGCATACCAAGCACAATGCGGGGCAATTTCCTTGCAAAGTAATTTCCCCCCATCAGCCACACGCACTCTGCTGGGTTTGTCCATTGGTTGCGTTCCTGAAAGTTTACTTGCCAAATTCTCATTGATAAAAGAGTTGGAACTGCCTAAATCGACCAACATGAGTACTTCGTGCCCTTGAAGCCAAGCTCGAAGCTGAAACACCCTGGCTCACACTCCTATGACAGCCGAAACTGAAATGGTCATAGCAGTCTCTTGCAACCCCTCTTCTGAACTCACTTGGGTGTCGATGAAACTGTCCATGCCAAACATGTCCAGGAGCTCTTCAACAACGTGCAACTGTACCGAGGTGGGGCACACATGGTCGTGCCCCCACTTCTCGCCGCACTTGAAGCATAAACCACGGGCCCTTCTATACTCGCGCAGGGTCCTGAGCTTGGAAGCCTCCGCGCGCACTGCGTTAGTGCCACGATGATCTGTTGCGACCGTGGCTGGGGGATGACGCAATGGAGGAGCCGGAAGTGGTAGCGGAATGCCGGCACGTTGAGTCAGCTCCTGGGCGCGCACTGGTGGGGTACGCGCGCCCTCGGCCACCTCCTCCTGAAGCAGCGCTAGAGCGCATGCCGTATCCAGATCGGGAGGGCGTTGCACCATTACCACCGCTCGTATGTCCGTCCTCAGGCCCTCGACAAAACGAGTCAAGAAATAGTAAGGATGCATAGTGTCTGAATAAGAACTTAAGTGATTGATAATAACTTCAAACTTCTCAATATAGTCTGCTACCGAAGTAGCTTGGTGGATGGTGAAAAATTGTCTAATGAGCATCTGGTGCCTGTCTCTACCGAAACGCGTACCCAACAGCGAGGTGAATGCGTCCCAATCAAACTCATGGAGATGCTTCTGAATAGATTGCAGCCATATGGCTGCTGGCCCCGAGAAATTGAGGGCGGCCATGGGAACCCAGAAGGATTGCGTTATCCCAAACATGCTAAAGTACTGCTCACACAAGGTTTTCCATAGGTTCAGATTTTCGCCCGAAAACTGAGGGAAAACGATGGATGGATGCGCCTGACCCAAACTCGTGAGCATTTGACTCGCATGTGTAAACGGCGACAGCAGGGTGGGGGAGTTCAGCAGGGTGGCCTGACCTTTTGCCGGGGGCGGAGGTGGCGTCTCCAGCGACACCACCGGATGCCCCCGTTGGAGATTGAACACGCCGTGGCCATCAGGCCCTTGCTGGTTGCTCGTTGCGCCTGCCGAGGTGCCCACGTGGTCCTCCAGCGGTTGCAACACGGGTGCACGCTGGATCCCCTCCCCTTTGGGTGATGCAGGGGGAGCGGCCTGAAGGGCGGCCACCGCATCACTGAGATCCACGACGCGGCGCTCCAGATCTGGGCGCCAAGCGAGGAGATCGTCGATTTCTGTTGATGTCGACTAGTGCGCCTTGGTGAGGCCGTCGATGGCGGCCTCGATCTTCGTCTCGAACCGGGTAAGGAAGGCGGAGACTCCCGGATCCATGGCGTCGCGAGCTTGACGGAGACCCCGCGTCTCGATGAGATGCGCCAGGGCGGAGCAGAGAGGGGTGGTGACTGGCGTCTCTGATACCAGATGATAAGGTAGCAGTATTCGATCTAATTGCAGCTCTCCGAAGTAGTAGCTTGATACAATTCGATTACAGGGAGCGGTGCTCGAAAGAGGAAAAAGAGGAGGAACTAGGGTTCGGGAAGGAAGGTGGCAGCCGCCGGTTCGTTCGTGATCCTCTGGATCATGATGCCGAGTCGCTTGCCTCCTTTAGTAGACGCGCGGGTTGGGCTTCAGTTAGCCCACGTCGGCCCAATGACGAGCGGGTTGGGCCTCCTGGCCCGTGTTGACTGCTGGGCAGGGACGACGGGGTCGTGGTTGTCGCTGCTTGTTGGGTCCCGCTTGCCAGCACCGTTGACATGTTCCTCTACTCTTCTTGATTCATATTCCTGAATAGTTCCACGTGTTCTTGATTCCTGGTTCTTGATTCCAGTAAGTAGTAGTACTACATGTCTATAATCCCTACAAGGATTATGTGAGGAAATTGAGAGGAGGGAGATGAATTAGGTAGAGAAAGGGGATGAGCGACAGAGAGCATAGAGACAGATAGATTTTCCTTTTCTAGATAACAAATACACACTGCATGATTGTCATGGATGTTGTAAACATATATGTATTGCCTCTGTTTCTTTTATTTGCCTTGACATGGAGGGAGTGAACTAGCTAGCTTGTTAATTCATATTGCTGATTAGTTCTAGGCATTCTTGATTCCTGATTCTTGATTCCAGTTAGTATTAGTTCTACATGTCAATAATCCCAGCAAGGATTAGTAGTCAAAGTAGTGTGAGACCCTGATTTGGGTCTCACGGATTAATCATAGAAATAGTAGAGAATGAAGAACGGAGAGAACGGGACAAAAAGTGAGATTCAGACGTTTTTCTGCATATCACAATCACCTCTTCAGTACAGAACACACCCTGTAAATAAAACACGCACATCACTCCCACACACAGTGTACACCTGGTCGTTGATGCTCTGAAAGTAGATACAACAAGGACTAGTGGATGCCATGAAAGTAGATACAGAAAGTATATACTAGTGATTTACAAATGTAATAAAAAGTAATCCAGCAAGGACTAGTGAGATCCACGTGACGACTTGTTGATTAAATTCCCTTTCTATCCATGGATGTTGTAGGAAAGTAGTGCAGAAATACATCTTGAATTGTCTCCTGGCCATTGGAATGTAATTAAACCATGACCAAATATTGCCTTTGTTTCTTTTATTTGCCTTGATGGAGTGAACTAGCTAGTGAACCCCTTCTCTGCCTATAACCTGTAACTATTATTTTTCTTTGGACTGAAATATGTCAGTGAACCCCTTCTCTGCCTATAACCTGTAACCCCTCCTGCCGTTGGACTGAAATATGTTAGTATTGAGATTGCTTAAGAAATTATTACTTGTTTTGGGATTTTCTTAAGACATTATTATTTGTTTGTACTACAGTAGCTTGCTGATTCTTTTTCACCATGGTCTTTGCCGGTATGTAACTAGGAGCATGATTGATGATTGTTCATCTATATGTGTTAGATTGTAATGCTTGCAATTAATGTATAATTTTCTTGAAGAATGTCTGCCGATTGTAGTGACGATAACACTACGATCTTGACCGAGCTCTTTGTCCAACAAGTGCGTGCGGGCAATAGGCCAGACAAGCACTTGACTCAAAATGCTTATGAGGAAGTTGCGAAAGATTTCAAAGTCAGAACAGGTCTGGAGTACACCAGGCTCCAACTGAAGAACAAGTGGGATAAGTTGAAGACTGATTACAGCAATTTCAGAAAACTCAAATTGAAGGAGACTGGTGGTGGGTGGGACTATGAGAGAAACACCATCAAACAAGATGCTGAATTGTGGAAGAAAGCAAAGATAGTGAGTCGTGACTTTTCCTATTTGTTCTTATCATATAAGCAATTGTTCCGTGAGTAGTGATGCTAATTAAGCTTTGTTTTGTTGTATTCTAGGACATCCCTGGCTGTGGCAAGTTCCGAAAGCGCGGACTTCGAAATGAGAATAACTTATCTATCATGTTTGCTGACATCACGAGTGATGGTACAGATCACTGGAATCCTGCTTCAGGCACCATTCCCCAATCTAGCAGTGCAACTTCGATTTTCAATGTGGACGACATACAAGATGTTGATCTGGAGGAGACCCAAACAGGTGAGTCACATGCTGATGGAAAATGGAAGAGACTTGCCAGGTATGTGGATGGCAATAACAAGAAGCCAAAGACATCTCTTGTTATACAAGAATAGATAACCAGGGTTGGAGATATAGCAGAGAGGACCCAATCCAGCTTTGAGTCATACATGAAGAAAGAAGAGAGTTCATCGATTACTTCTGTGATGGATCTGGTTGTTGAGTGTGGTCCAATAGTAGGGAGTGATGAATATTTCATTGCTAGTGAACTATTTGTGAAGCGAGAGCAGAGAGAGATGTTCCTGCATATGACTGAAAGTGCTGCTCGTTTAGATTGGTTGCATAGGAAATACAACAGCAAGTATGGGCATTAGATGCTACTGCTGTTGTTTTTGCCTATTGGGATGTAATACTAATTTAAAGTTTGAACTTAATTATGTACTCTGGTTTACTTGTAAGACTATTTGGGTTGTAACATTATTATGTTAGTCCCATTCTTCCCTTTTTCAGTTGTTTGTCTTCATTTACCTTGTTTCAGCAGTGTCTTCAATTTTGGTAATATTTCTTGTAATCTTACTTATATTGCTGCTATGACTCATCTTGCTGATGGTTACATGATAAATGTTGTTACATATGACTTGTCTTTAATGGTACATATGATTCTTACTTATCTTTCTGCTATGACTAATCTGGTTGATAATTAAGTACTAATTGTTATTACTTGTGTATGTGCAGATGTCATCGGATAGTGACAATGATAGTGATAGTTATGAAGAAAGGAAGAAGAGGGTATGCCACCATATCCAATCAATGTACAACATCTATGACGGTGCATCAACACTTGCAGGGAAGTACTGTGACAACTATTTGATCAAGGCAGACCCAAGGAATTCTATTCTCAGTGGGTTCGGATGGCTGCAGGAGACAGTCTCAACACCTGGAGAAACATATACCATGTTGAGGATGAACGCACGCCTCTTCTTTCAATTGCATGACTTGTTGGTCAAAAAGTATGGCTTCAAATCAACCTGTTTCGTAAGCAGTTATGAAGCGCTTGCAATGTTCTTGTGGACATTAGGGGGTTGCGAGTCTAATAGGAGAACACAAAATCGTTTCAAGCACTCAGGAGATACAGTCCACCGGAAGTTTCATGAGGTTTTACTCTGTGTGGTTAAGATGGCAGCAGATTACCTGAAACCTAAGGACCCAAACTTTAGTAGTGTGCACCCAAGGATTCAAAAGGATAGAAGGGCTTATCCACATCTTAAGGACTGCATCGGCGCACTAGATGGTACTCACGTCAGAGCTACCATTCCTGCTGGCGACCAAGTTAGATACATTGGAAGGTCAGGATCAACAACACAGAATGTTCTGGCAATATGTGATTTTGACATGCATTTCATGTACACTTCAGTTGGTCAACCCGACTCTATGCATTATACCAGTGTCTTGTATCATGCAATTGCAGCTGACAAAGATACCTTCCCTCATCCTCCAAAGGGTTAGTAGTTCCTATAATAATTTCTTTTATTTAAATTCTGTAAACAAATCATAGGCCTTACATGCAATCTGCTTGTTGTTTGTAGGTAAGTACTATCTTGTGGACGCGGGCTATCCTAATAGACCTGGATATCTCGCACCTTACAAGGGAGAAAGGTACCACGTGCCTGATTTTCAACGAGGTGTGGCACCAAGAACACCTAAGGAGAAATTTAACAAGATACACTCATCCAAGCGTAATGTGATCGAGAGAGCGTTCGGTGTGTGGAAAATGAAGTGGCAGATTCTACTAAAGATGCCCAATTATTCAGTTGAAACTCAAAAGATGATAGTGGCTGCCACTATGACCCTTCACAACTACGTTCGATATCATGATAAGGGGGATCTTCACTTTCTTCGAGTCGACAGAGATCCCAACTATGTCCCAACTATCCCTTCAAGGTATCAACGGTATGCCATCCCTCCGAATGCATCAGATGCGTCACCCTTGGAGGCTAGTGATAAAGACATGGACAGGTTCCGTAATAGACTAGCAACTGATATTGCTCTTGGTTGGTGACTTCCACTTCTGCTATAAATGTGAGTATACTAGTTTCTACCACATTCATGTGTTTTTATTTGCTACAATTATTTAGTTTTTACCTTGCTTGATAAATTCATGCTTTCTCATAGATGACTGATCGTAAAGTTAAACAAGTGAATGTCTCCAAACATGTCGAAACTGTTCACTGCCTTTGTTAGTAGCTGAAATATTAGTCACAATATTACTTGTCATTTATTTCCTTGTAGCAAGATGCATAAGTCTAGAATCCAGAAGATGTTCTTAGCTAGTTCAATGACAACATGATTTTGCTTCTTTCACAATTGATGTGTATTTGTACCTATTAACAAATTTCGTAATTTTGTAGGTGAAACCATCCGAAGCAGAGTATATATGTTTTTGGTTCTATTCAAGCAATCACCAGCATTGCATAAAGGTTTTCATGTGTTGAATGCAGGACCTCCACTGGACTAGAGTGATGTCTACAAAGTACATGTGTTTATGCTGCCTTTGTATTTGTCTTAGGAAAAATCCTATTTGTTTATGTTGCTAAAATCATGTAATTTCAGCAAACTCATGCTGAAGCGTTCTTGTGCGATAAAGTGAATTTTTGCACAAAGAAATTATGTGTGAAATTTCAGCATTATTTTCAGTAAACTGAGCATATTAGTGCATTTTGTCTGCACTAACATTGGCACAACAAGTGATCCCCGTATTGACCAGTATCAAACCAGCTTGATGTGTTGTGGGGAGCCTGTAATCCAGAGTGCAGAGTGGAGTTAGTTGCCGAACAATTTGTCTGCTCCTCATTTGACCTGGGGAGCTGGCAACCTAGGAGCTGGGAGTGGAGCCAAGGATCTGACGGAGTGGAGTGAATACGAATAGGCCCTAACACCGTAGCATGGTAAGAGGGATAGTTTTCTTCAAGATTGTTGTAGGTTACGTGGTAAGAATTTAGAGTCTAAAGAAGAGATGCGATACAAGCATGAGGACAACGCTAACATCATCCTAGAAGGACTACGTCGATGTATATACATGCTAACATCACTGGATGGCACGTTCCAGCGCAAGGATGGGGGGTGATCTATAATGTGAACATGCATCCAAGTTGCGAAATGTGAGTGTTGTGGTCGGTTGCACTGTCAAATTACTCATCATGCACATTTGAAGACCATAACTCACTTGAACTCGGTGTGTGCAGTGAGAACAACTGGCTTCACATATTGAATTACGTTCGGGAATTAACTGGGCTATACATCTACACTCCCTGACCCCGGTAAGCAGCATGATTACTCTCTGTCCATCAAATGACTGGTTATATATATTATGAATGAGAATTACAAATGTTCAGCGAACACAAAACTGCAAAAAGGAGAACCTATAAAGAAAGCCGGAACAGAAATTGCTTTAGGAGGTGATATCTATGAGGGGGAACTGTGCTGAGCTGCCAGATTTCATGATTGAGGTAGTTCCATTCTGATATGAGATGTGCTATTGGAGGATGTTTGGTTATCATATATACAGTCTGGTTCTAGTAGTTGTGAGTTTGCTGCGAGAAGCATAACACACTAGAAGGAATTGTTAGAGCTACCATCCCGGCTGTTCTGGTGTGGTAGTTGTTTCGAGGGAGGTCAAGTGTTACCATATAAACCCGTATCACAAATGGAGGCGAGTGTTAGCTACCATCCCCTGAATTGTGGTGTGGTGGTGATCTCTCAATGAGTCCATTAGCATCCAGGATTGTGTTTTGAGCAAGGGATGTGAGTTAAACTATAATCCACACCACCTATCTTAGATGTAAGTGTGACTGAACCACGCGTGGATGTATTAAGTAGATGTGCATGACTAGAAATTTATGGTTGGGAGCATCAGAAATTATATGCTTACAACGTGTGGTTTGTAAGCTGTGGTAGACAATATTTTATAATACATGATGCCTGGTATGGTTGGGAGTTGAGTGAGGTCGAACACATGCTGTCCCTTGTGCACACAGAATGGGTGAATTTAGAAGCAGGGACTCAGAATCTGAATGAGAGACATGCATGCCTGTGTGATTATTTAGTTCGATTGCTTGGATTTAGATAAGAATTCGATGCATGAGATGGAATGGAGTTGAGCACTTGGGGGAGAAACAGGGAGGGTGCTTTTGGGCGATAACTTCATATACTTGGTAGTTCTTGAACTGATTATATAAACTCTCCTTGCACTCACTTGTAGAAACGCTTCTCGGGTAGCTGCGTCCAAATGGGCTTGCCAGTTGCCGTTAGTCCAGAATCCCGTGCCTCACGGCCCACATCGTCTATCTAATCCTGAACCGCTCTGATGGAGGCCAACGGCGTCAAGATGCTGGTAGTCAGACGTGGGCCATAAGCCCTGTTTATTAATATAGATACCTGATATATACCTGGGCCCGTATGGTGTACGCTGGCCATCTCGAGACAAACGGAGGGAGTCGATATCGAGTGCATCTATGCTTGAGCGTAGAACGGCACTTTTGAGGGCAGATCCTATTCGGCGCTTATGCGCCCGCGAGCAAACGGGCGCCTGAAGGGCGCGACTACTTGGGCTCGGTCCATTTTGCTTTCCAACCTTTTCTGTTAAAAGGCAAAAAAAGAGCTCTGATGGAGGCCAACGACGTCAAGATGCTGGCAGTCAGACGTGGGCCATAAGCCTTGTTTATTAATATAGATACCTGATATATACCTGGGCCTGTATGGTGTACGCTGGCCATCTCGAGACAAACGGAGGGAGTCGATATCGAGTGCATCTATTCTCGAGCGTAGAACGGCACTTTCGAGGGCAGATCCTATTCGGCGCTTATGCACCCGCGAGCAAACGGGCGCCTGAAGGGCGCGGGTACTTGGGCTCGGCCCATTTTGCTTTCCAACCTTTTCTGCTAAAAGGCAAAAAAAGAGCGCTATGAGATGGATTCGAACCTGCGAACTCCCAATTGAAGGTTGCCTGTTCTAACCAACCCGCCAACAAGCGCAGCTGTGCTAACATTCTAATCTATACATCATTTATTCGTTCCATTTGCTTCCGAGTTCAATGAACTTTTTTTTCAAATTGATGAACTTTTTTCAGATTTGTGAACTTTTTTTCAAATTCGATAAACTTTTATTCAAATCCAATGAACTTTTTTTGAATCTGATGAACTGTTTTCAAAATCAATAAACTTTTTTAAAAATTTGATGAACTTTTTTCAAATCTGATGAACTTTTTTCAAAATTTGATGAACTTTTTTCAAATTCGATGAACCCTTTTCGAATTCGATGAACTTTTTTCAAAACCGATGAACTTTTTTTGATTTCGATGAACTTTTTTTAAAATCGATGAACTTTTTTTGAATCTGATGAACTTTTTTTGAATCCGATGAACTTTCTTCGAATTCAATGAACTTTTCTTGAAAATCAATGAACCTTTTTCATTTTTATGAAACTTTTCTTAAAATTTGATGATTTTTTTTGAATTCACGTTTTCTTTTTTGAGGTAATTTATATTGAGTATATATTAATGTTTAACTGCACGAAACGGTTAACTAGCTCTGTTTTCTTGTAGTAGACAACAAAGTTAGTTTGTTCTACTGGTTGGTGAGGTGCAATCACAACAATTCGGTCCTGAGTTCGAATCCCCAGCCGTCCTCACTTTTTATTGCTTTTCCACTTTAACAGTGAACGAGTACAAGCGCGCGTTGGGCCGGGCCGGCCCATTCCAGCGAAGCTGCAGGCGCCAGCAGCGCTGACTAGGAGCTCCCACTTTCGAGTGTCATGATGTTCTTAAGAACAATGTTATACTTGGTGACGTACTCGGTTTCTTCCTCTTCCACCCGTCGCCGTGACTTCCGTTCTCTATGACAACAACAATATTAATAAATAATGTTAAAAATATGTTTAACAATGGAGCCGATCTAATATTATGTAAAAATAAATAAAAATATTTTCCTTTTTTTTTCATATGCTTGAAATAAAATAGTCATCTCATATTTCGAAACAATATTCCTATACAGAAAAAATAATTCATGTTGTTCTTGGCCCTCTGCCTACGTATGTAGTTCATGGGAAGTTTCATTCTAACCCCAAAAATCATTCACCTGCTTGATAAATGTCGTAGATGCTTCTTCTTGATACTTGCAAGAGTGCACTACTTAAACATGGTGATCAACTTCATATATTATTTCCCAATGATTTATGGTTATCCTATGATATTTGAGTAGATCCGTTTTGTCCCATGGGTTAATCGTGATCTTGGTTGGTATGATTGTATATTTTATTTATGGTGCTGTACTAAGGTGCCCTCCGTCTCGCACAAACGTAAGGGTCACCGTTGTGGGGTGTTGCAGTATGTTCATGATTTGCTTATGGTGGGTTGCGAGAGTGACAGGAGTTTAAACCCGAGTAGGTGGGTTGTTGCGTATGGGATAAATAGGACTTGATAGTTAATGTTATGGTTGGGTTTCACGACCTTAATGATCTTTATTAGTTACGGATGCTTGCTAGGGGTCCAATCATAAGTGCATATGATGCAAGTAGAGAAAGTATGTTAGCTCATGCCTCTTCCTCATATAAAATTACAAGAATGATTACCGGTACTTCTTGTCGATTGCCTAGGGACAAATGACTTTCTTGTTGACAAAAGCTATTTACTTTTATTACCTTGCAATTTATTCGTAGTTTTATTCTTGCAAAGTACTCGTAGTTTTATTCTTGCAGAATAGTTTCATACTTGTTTTAGGTAAAGCAAATGTCAAGTGTGCCTAGAGTTGTATCGGTGGTCGATAGAACTTGAGGGAATATTTGTTCTACCTTTAGCTCCTCATTGGGTTCGGCACTCTTATTTATCGAAGAAGGCTACAAACGATCCCCTATACTTGTGGGTTATCAAGACCTTTTTCTGCCGCCGTTGCAGGGGAGCAATAGCATGGGGTGAATATTCTCGTGTGTGCTTGTTTGCTTTATCACTAAGTAGTTTTTATTTTCTGTTCCAAGTTGTTCTCTATCTTTAGTCATGGATATGGAACATGAAACACCAAAAAAATTAGTTGTACTTGCTACTCATGGAGATGGGGAACCTCCTAAAACCCTCGATGCTCGTTATGTGAAAAATATTATGCACTACTTTGATAATCCTGAGAAAACCCCATTCAACTTGATAATGGGAATAACGTTGGATCAACGTGAATACTTTAGGGATTATCACTTGACACAAAAAGGGAAACTATTATGGGATCAAATTGATATGTTGCATTGATATGCTTGGAATTTATGCTAGAGATATGATTATACTTGTTGCCCTAGGATGAACGCTCCACACCTTCCCTTTTCATGCAAATTTAATGATAATGAAACATTGGCTTCTTATGATAATGGTAGATATGATTACTATGATGTGGAACGAATAGAAGAATTTTTTGCTTTTAAGGGTGCTTATGAAATTGAATCTTTGTTTGAAAAGTTTGAAGATTTTGATGATTCAGTTTATAGACCTGAAAATTTGCTATCCTTAAATATTGCTATGATAATTACAAATAGAATTTCGATATTGATAAATTTATTGCAAAAATCTCCGCTGTCCGAGAAGAGATTAATATTTTGCAGGAGTCTATGCAAGCAGGAATTGATGAAACTGTGAGCTCATTGGATGAAAAAGATGAGGAGGAGAGCAAAAAACAAAAGGAGGAAGAGCGAATTAGCTACCCGTGCCCACCTTCTAATGAGAGTAACCCTCCAACTCATACATTATGTAGTGCCCCTTCATGCTTACGAAGGATGAATGCTATGATAATTGCTAAGACCCTGTTGATTCTTTTGAAATATCCCTTTTTGATGAACTTGATGCTTCCTATGCTTGTGGATGAGATGCCAATATGAATTATGCTTATGGAGATGAACTTGCTATAGTTCCTTATGTTGAGAATGAAATTTTAGCTATTGCACCCATAGATGATAGTCCTATTATCTTTTGAATTCTCCCAACTACACTATATTGGAGAAGTTTGCTCTTGTTAAGGATTAGATTGATGGGTTGCCTTTTACCGCTGCACATGATGATTTTGATGAAAATAATATGCATGTGCTTGCTGCTCCTACTTGCAATTACTGTGAGAGAGGAACTACATCAACGCCTCTCTATGTTTCCAACACGAAAATATTGCAAGAAACTGCTTATGCTATGTATTGGCCTTTACTTGATGTGCATTAATTGTTCTTATATGACATGCCGATGCATATGAAAAGATTTAGACTTCATCATTGCGTGATATATGTTGCTTTGTGCTCACTACTAAATGCCAAATCATTGCTAATTAAAATTGGCTTTGATATACCTTGGGATCTGGGTGGATCCATTACTTGAGCACTTTATGCCTAGCTTAATGGCTTTAAAGAAAGCGCTGCCAGGGAGACAACCCAGAAGTTTTAGAGAGTCATTTTATTTTGTTGAGTGCTTTTATAAAGTTTGAAAACAGAAAAATATAGAGGGGAACTTAAAACTTCACAAAAAGAGAAGTGAAAGTGAGAGGGACGAGCATTCGTTACCCAACAGTGGCATCCGAGCTAGGTGTATGCGTAGATGATATGCACGAGTAGAACACAAAGAGTTGTGGGCGGTGATCGTCATACTGCTTACCACCAATGTCTTATTTTGATTCGGCTGTATTGTTGGATGAAGCGGTCCGGACCAACCTTACATGACCACGTTCATGAGACCGGTTCCACCGACAGACATGCAACTAGTTTTGCATAAAGGTGGATGGCGGGTGTCTGTTTCTCCAACTTTAGTTGAATCGAATTTGACTGTGGCCGATCCTTGTTGAAGGTTAAAACAACAAACTTGATCAATCACCGTTGTGGTTTTGATGCGTAGGTAAGAACGGTTCTTGCTAGAAGCCCATAGCAGCAACGTAAAACTTGCAACAACAAAGTAGAGGACGCCTAACTTGTTTTTGTAGGGCATGTTGTGATGTGATATGGTCAAGACATGATGTGATATATGTTATTGTATGAGATGATCATGTTTTGTAGAAGTTACCGGCAACTGACAGGAGCCTGATGATTGTCGCTTTATTGTATGAAATGCAAACGCCATGTAATTGTTTTACTTTATCACTATGCGTTAGCGATAGTTGTAGAAGCAATAGTTGGCGAGACGACCATGACGCTATGATGGAGATCAAGGTGTCAAGCCGGTGATGATGGAGATCATGACGGTGCCTTGGATATGGAGATCACATGCACAAAATGATGATGGCCATATCATGTCACATATTTTGATTGCATGTGATGTTTATCTTTTATGCATCTTATTTTTCTTAGTACGGCGGTAGCATTATAAGATGATCCCTTACTAAAATTTCAAGGTGTAAGTGTTCTCCCTGAGTATGCACCGTTGCGACAGTTCATCGTGCTGAGACGCCATGTGATGATCGATGTGATAAGCTCTACATTCACATACAACGGGTGCAAGACAGTTTTGCACATGCGGAATACTCGGGTTAAACTTGACGAGCCTAGCATGTACAGACACGGCCTTGGAACACTAGAGATCGAAAGGTCGAACGTGAATCATATAGTAGATATGATCAACATAGAGATGTTTACCATTGAAGACTACTCCATCTCACGTGATGATCGGACATGGTTTAGTTGATTTGGATCACATAATCATTTAGATGACTCGAGGGATGTCTATCTAAGTGGGAGTTCTTAAGTAATATGATTAATTGAACTTAATTTATCATGAACTTAGTCCTAATAGTTTTTGCATATCTATGTTGTAGATCAATGGCCTGTTCTACCGTTCCCTTGAATTTTAATGCGTTCCTAGAGAAAGCTAAGTTGAAAGATGATGGTAGCAACTACATGGACTGGGTCCGTAAGTTGAGGATTATCCTCATTGTTGCACAGAAAAATTATGTCCTTGATGCACCGCTAGGTTTGCCACCCCCTCCAGCAACTACAGACGTTGTGAACGCCTGGCAGTCACGTGTTGATGAGTACTCAATAGTTTAGTGTGCCATGCTTTACGGCTTAGAATCGGGACTTCAAAGACGTTTTGAATGTCATGGACCATATGAGATGTTCTAGGAGTTGAAGTTAATATTTCAAGCAAATGCCCGAGTTGAGAAATATGAAGTCTCCAACAAGTTCTATAGCTGCAAGATGGAGGAGAACAGTTCTGTCAGTGAACACATACTCAGAATGTCTGGGTATCATAACCACTTGACTCAGCTGGGAGTTTTATTTTTCTAGATGATAGTGTTATTGACAGAGTTCTTCAATCACTGCCACCAAGCTATAAAGGCTTCGTGATGAACTAGAATATGCAAGGGATGGATAAGAAAATTCCCGAGCTCTTCGCTATGCTCAAAGCTGCGGAGGTAGAAATCAAGAAGGAGCATCAAGTGTTGATGGTTAATAAGACCACTAGTTTGAAGAAAAAGGGCAAGGGAAAGAAGGGGAACTTCAAGAATAATGGCAAGCAAGTTGCCACTCCTGGGAAGAAGCCCAAGTATGGACCCAAGCCTGAAACTGAGTGCTTCTACTGCAAAGGGACTGGTCACTGGAAGCAGAACTGCCCCAAGTATTTGGCGGATAAGAAGGATGGCAAAGTGAACAAAGGTATATTTGATATACACGTTATTGATGTGTACCTTACTAATGCTCGTAGTAGTGCCTAGGTATTTTATACCGTTTTGGTTACTCATATTTGTAACTCAAAATAGGGGCTACGGATAAAACATTGATTGGCTAAGGACGAGGTGATCATGCACGTCGGGAATTGTTCCAAGGTCGATGTGATCGCCGTCGGCACGCTACCTCTACATCTACCTTCAGGATTAGTTTTAGAACTGAATAATTGTTATTTGGTGCTAGCGTTGAGCATGAACATTATATCTGGATCTTGTTTAATGCGAGACGATTATTCATTTAAATCAGAGAATAATGGTTGTTCTATTTATATGAGTAATATCTTTTATGGTCATGCACCCTTGATGAGTGGTCTATTCTTGTTGAATCTTGATCGTGGTGATACACATATTCATAATATTGATGACAAAAGATGCAAAGTTGATAATGATAATGCGACATATTTGTGGCACTGCCGTTTAGGTCATATTGGTGTAAAGTGCATGAAGAAACCCCATGCGGATGGACTTTTGGAATCACTTGATTATGAATCATTTGATGCTTGCGACTAAGAATCCGTTCTCCGGAACAATGGAGTGAGCCATTGACTTATTGGAAATAATACGTACCGATGTATGCGGTCCGATGAGTGTTGAGGCTCGTGGCGGGTTTCGTTATTTTCTGACCTTCAAAGATGATTTGAGCAGATATGGGTATATCTACTTAAGTCTGAAACATTTGAAAAGTTCAAAGAATTTCAGAGTGAAGTGGAGAATCATCGTAACAAGAAAATAAAGTTTCTACGATCTGATCGCGAAGGCGAATATTTGAGTTACGAGTTTGGCCTTCATTTAAAACAATGTGGAATAGTTTCACAACTCACGCCACCTGGAACACCACAGCGTAATGGTGTGTCCGAACGTCATAACCGTACTTTATTAGATATAGTGCGATTTGTGATGTCTCTTACCGATTTACCACCATCATTTTGGGGTTATGCATTAGAGACATCTGCATTAACGTTAAATAGGGCACCATCTAAATCCGTTGAGACGACGCCGTATGAACTGTGGATTGGCAAGAAACCTAAGGTGTCATTTCTTAAAGTTTGGGGTTGCAATGCTTATGTGAAAAAGCTTCATCCTGATAAGCTCGAACCCAAATCGGAGAAGTGCGTCTTCATAGTATACCCAAAAGAAACTGTGGGTGCACCTTCTATCACAGATCCGAAGGCAAGATTTTTGTTGCTAAGAATGGATCCTTTCTATAGAAGGAGTTTCTCTCGAAAGAAGTGAGTGGGAGGAAAGTAGAACTTGATGAGGTAATTGTACCTTCTCTTGAATTGGAAAGTAGCTCATCACAGAAAACAAGAAGCTAATTATAATGATCATGAAACTTCATATCAAGGTACTACCGAACCTCATATGTCAACCAGAGCACGTTCCGCACCAGAGTGGTACAGTAATCCTATTCTGGAAGTCATGTTACTAGACCATGATAAACCTACGAACTATGAAGAAGCTATGATGAGCCCAAATTTCGCAAAATGGCTTGAGGCCTTGAAATCTGAGATAGGATCCATGTATGTGAACAAAGTATGGACTTTGGTTGACTTTCCCAATGATCGGCGAGCCATAGAGAATAAATGGATCTTCAAGAAGAAGACTGACGCTGATGGTAATGTTACTGTCTACAAAGCTCGACTTGTCACAAAAGGTTTTCGACAAGTTCAAGGAGTTGACTATGATGAGACTTTCTCACCCGTAGCGATGCTTAAGTCTATCCGAATCATGTTAGCAATTGCCGCATTTTATGACTATGAAATCTGTCAAATGGACGTCAAAACTGCATTCCTTAATGGATTTCTTAAATAAGAGTTGTATATGATGCAACCAGAAGGTTTTGTCAATCCTAAAGGTGCTAACAAAGTGTGCAAGCTCCAGCGATCCATTTATGGACTGGTGCAAGCATTTCGGAGTTGGAATATACGCTTTGATGAGGTGATCAAAGCATATGGTTTTATACAGACTTTTGGAGAAGCCTATATTTACAAGAAAGTGAGTGGGAGCTCTATAGCATTTCTAATATTATATGTGGATGACATATTGTTGATTGGAAATGATAGAGAATTTCTGGATAGCATAAAAGGATACTTGAATAAGAGTTTTTCAATGAAATACCTCGATGAAGCTGTTTATATATTGGGCATCAAGATCTATATAGATAGATCAAGACGCTTAATTGGACATTCACAAAGCACATACCTTTATAAAATCTTGAAGAAGTTCAAAATGGATCAATCAAAGAAAGGGTGCTTGCCTGTATTACAAGGTGTGAAGTTGAGTCAGACTCAATGCCCGACCACCGCAGAAGATAGAGAGAAAATTAAAGTCATTCCCTATGCCTCAACCATAGGTTCTGTCATGTATGCAATGTTGTGTACCAAACCTGATGTGTGCCTGGTTATAAGTCTAGCAGGGAGGTACCAAAGTAATATAGGAGTGGATCACTGGATAGCGGTCAAGAACATCCTGAAGTACCTAAAAAGGACTATGGATATGTTTCTCGTTTATGGAGGTGACAAAAAGCTCGTCGTAAATGGTTACGGCGATGCTAGCTTTGACACTGATCCAGATGACTCTAAGTCGCAAACCGGATACGTTTTTATATTGAATGGTGGAGCTATCAGTTGGGTGCAGTTCCAAGCAGAGCATCGTGACGGGATCTACGTGTGAAGCGAAGTACATAGCCGCTTCGGAAGCAGCAAATGAAGGAGTCTGGATGAAGGAGTTCATATCTGATCTAGGTGTAATACCTAGTGTATTGGGTCCAATGAAAATCTTTTGGGACAATACTGGAGCAATTGCCTTGGCGAATGAATCTAGATTTCACAAAAGAACCAAACACATCAAGAGACGCTTCAAATTTATCGTGATCAAGTCAAGGAGGGAGACATAGAGATTTGCAAAATACATACAGATCTGAATGTGGCAGACCCATTGACTAACCCTCTAATGTCTACTACACAACCTTCTTCTTGTAGACGTTGTTGGGCCTGCAAGTGCACAGGTTTGTAGCACAGTAGCAAATTTCCCTCAAGTGGATGACCCAAGGTTTATCAATCCGTAGGAGGCGTAGGATGAAGATGGTCTCTCTCAAGCAACCCTGCAACCAAATAACAAAGAGTCTCGTGTGTCCCCAACACACCCAATACAATGGTAAATTGTATAGGTGCACTAGTTCAGCGAAGAGATGGTGATACAAGTGCAAAATAGATAGTAGATATAGGTTTTTGTAATCTGAAAATATAAAAAACAGCAAGGTAACTAATGATAAAAGTGAGCGTAAACGGTATTGCAATGGTAGGAAACAAGGCCTAGGGTTCATACTTTCACTAGTGCAAGTTCTCTCAACAATAATAACATAGATAGATCATATAACAATCCCTCAACATGCAACAAAGAGTCACTCCAAAGCCACTAATAGTAGAGAACAAACGTAGAGATTATGGTAGGGTACGAAACCACCTCAAAGTTATTCTTTCGGAGCAATCTATTAAAGAGTTCGTACTAGAATAACACCTTAAGACACAAATCAACCAAAACCCTAATGTCACCTAGATACTTCATTGTCACCTCAAGTATCCGTGGGAATGATTATACGATATGCATCACACTATCTTAGATTCATCCAACCAACACAAAGTACTTCAAATAGTGCCCCAAAGTTTCTACCGGAGAGTAAAGAAAATGTGTGCCAACCCCTATGCATAGGTTCATGGGCAGAACCCACAAGTTGGTCACCAAAACATACATCAAGTGGCACATGATATCCCATTGTCACCACAGATAAACACGGCAAGACATACATCAAGTGTTCTCAAATAAAGACTCAATCCGATAAGATAACTTCAGGAGGGAAACTCAATTCATCACAAGAGAGTAGAAGGGGAGAAACATCATAAGATCCAACTATAATAGCAAAGCTCGCGATACATCAAGATCATTCCATAGAGAGAACACGAGAGAGAGAGAGAGATAAAACACATAGCTACTGGTGCATACCCTCAGCCCCGAGAGTAAACTACTCCCTCCTCGTCATGGAGAGCGCCGGGATGATGAAGATGGCCACCGGTGATGGGTTCCCCCTCTGGCAGGGTGCCGGAACGGACTCCCGAAAGGTTTTTGGTGGCTACAGAGGCTTGCGGCGGTGAAACTCCTGATCTATCTCGATATTCGATGGTTTTAGGGTACGTAGGCTTATATAGGCAAAAGAAGTCGGTCGGGAGGTGCTCGAGGGGTCCACGAGACAGGGGGCCGCACCCTATAGGGGGGGCACCCCCTATCTCCTGGGGTCCTCGAGGGTCTTCTGACTTGATCTCCAAGCCTCCAGGATGATATTCTTCCAAAAAATCACGATGCCGAAGGTTTCATTCCGTTTGGACTCCGTTTGATATTCCTTTTCTTCGAAATACTGAAACAGGCAATAAAACAACAATATGGGCTGGGCCTTCGGTTAATAGGTTAGTCCCAAAAATGATATAAATATGGAAAATAAAGCCCATAAACATCCAAAAGGGGTAATATAATAGCATGGAACAATCAAAAATTATAGATACGTTGGAGACGTATCAAGCATCCCCAAGCTTAATTCCTGCTCGTCCTCGAGTAGGTAAATGATAAAAACAGAATTTTTGTTGTGGAATGATACCTAGCATAATTCTCAATGTAATTTTCTTTATTGTGGCATGAATGTTCAGATCCAAATGATTCAAAACAAAAGTTCATATTGATAAAAGAAATAGTAACACTTCAAGCATACTAATCAAGGTAATCATGTCTTCTCAAAAATAGCATGGCAAAAGAAAGTTCATCCCTAAAAAATCATATAGTTAGGCTATGCTTCATTTCGTCACACAAAGATGTTCCCAACTTCTATACCCCCGATGATAAGCCAAGCAATTGTTTCATACTTAAATAATCTCAAACTTTTTCAACCTTCACGCAATACATGATCATGAGCCATGGATATAGCACTATGGGTGGAATATAATATGATGATGGGGATTGTGTGGAGAAGACAAAAAGGGAGAAAGTCTCACATCGACGCGGCTAATCAACGGGCTATGGAGATGCCCATCAATTGATGTCAATGCGAGGAGTAGGGATTGCCATGCAACGGATGCACTAAGAGCTATAAGTGTATGAAAGTTCAACAAAAGAAACTAGTGGGTGTGCATCCAACTTGCTTGCTCATGAAGACCTAGGGCATTTCAGGAAGCCCATCGTTGGAATAGACAAGCCAAGTTCTATAATGAAAAATTCCCACTAGTATATGAAAGTGACAACATAAGATACTCTCTATATGAATAACATGGTGCTACTTTGAAGCACAATATATGAGACTCACTACATGAAGAACAAGGTGCTACTTTGAAGCACAAGTGTGGAAAAAGAGATAGTAACACTGCCCTTTTTATTTATTTTCTTTTTTTCTCTTTTTTTCTTTTCTTTTGGGCCTTTCTTTTTTCTTTTGGCCTTTCTTCTTACTTTTTTCTTTTTTTCTTTGGGCAATGCTCTAATAATGATGATCATCACACTTCTATTGATTACAACATATGAATTACAACTCGAAACTAGAACAAGATATGACTCTATATGAATGCCTCCGGCGGTGTACCGGGATGGTGCAATGAATCAAGAGTGACATGTATGAAAAATAATGCATGGTAGCTTTGCCACAAATACGATGTCAACTACATGATCATGCAATGGCAGTATGACAAAAGAAAGTATGTCATGAAGAACGGAACGGTGGAAAGTTGCATGGCAATATATCTCGGAATGGCCATGGAAATGCCAAAATAGGTACGTATGGTGGCTGTT
Organism: Triticum aestivum; assembly: GCF_018294505.1. Classification (NCBI taxonomy): domain Eukaryota; kingdom Viridiplantae; phylum Streptophyta; class Magnoliopsida; order Poales; family Poaceae; genus Triticum; species Triticum aestivum. The sequence continues at coordinate 637,451,020 of NC_057810.1, forward strand.
TTGAGGAAGATATAAGGAGGTTTATGTGTGATAGAGCGTATCATATCACGGGGTTTGGATGCAATGGCGAAATTTGCACCAACTCTCAAGGTGAGAAAGGGCAATGCACGGTACCGAAGAGGCTAGTAAAGGCGGAAAGGTAAAAGTGCGTATAATCCATGGACTCAACATTAGTCAAAAAGAACTCATATCCTTATTGCAAAAATTTAGAAGTCATCAAAAACCAAGTACTACGCGCATGCTCCTAGGGGGATAGATTGGTAGGAAAAGACCATCGCTCGTCGCCGACCTCCACTCATAAGGATGCACAAGCCAAGTACACTTCATGTTTCAAATATGTTACACAACTTTAACCATACGTGCATGCTACGGGACTTGCTAACTTCAACACAAGCATTCTTTAAATTCATAATCACCCAACTAGCATGACTTTAATATCACTACCTCCATATCTCAAAACAATTATCAAGTATCAAATTGATCATAGCATCCAATTCACTTCCTATGATAGTTTTTATTATACCCAACTTGGATGCTCATCATTCTAGGACCAACTTTATAAACATAGCAATTACCATGCTGTTCTAAAAGACTCTCAAAAATATATAAGTGAAGCATGAGAGACTAGAAATTTCTACAAAATATAACCATCGTCGTGCTCTTAAAGATATAAGTGATGCACTAGAGCAAATGACAAACTACTCCGAAAGATATAAGTGAAGATCAATGAGTAGTCGAATAATTATGTAACCACGTGAAGACTCTCTCTCGTTAAGGAATTTCAGATCTTGGTATTCTATTAAAACAGCAAGCAAGACAAAACAAAATGACATTGCAAGGATAGCACAACTCATGTGAAGAAGCAAAAACTTAGCCTCAACCGATACTAACCGATAGTTGTTGAAGAAGAAAGGTGGGATGCCTACCGGGGCATCCCCAAGCTTAGATGCCTGAGACTTCTTGAAATATTATCTTGGGGTGACTTTGGCATCCCCAAGCTTGAACCTTTTGTGTCTCCTTAATTCCTCTCATATCATGGTTTCTCTTTTATCAAAAGCTTCATCCACACCAAACTCAACAAGAACTCGTGAGATAGGTTAGTATAAACCAATGCAAAACCTTATCATTTTCTACTGTGACAAATCACTAAAATTATTATTCAACATTTCATACTAAATGCCTCTGCATATTTAACACTCCTATCCTCAAATAGAATCATTAAACAAGCAAACATATGCAAACAATGCAAACATAACAGCAATCTGCCAAAACAGTACAATCTGTAAAGAATGCAAGAGTATCAATACTTCCCTAACGCCAAAAATTATGAAATAAAATTCCCACTGTATTGAATTTATCAGAGCTCATTATGCAAAAAGTTTCAACATTATATCATGCTCTGACTTTTCTAGGGAATTTTTGTAACAACGGTAAACTTTCTGTTTTCAAACAGCAACATGTATACTAGCAAAATAAGCATGGTAAAGGCTATCCTTGACTTATTTATTGAAACTAAAGATGCAAAAAATTATTATAAATAACAGAAACCAAATACTAACAAAAGAAAATGATGCTCCAAGCAAAACACATATCATGTGGCGAATAAAAATATAGCTCCAAGTAAGGTTACCGATGAACGAAGACGAAAGAGGGGATGCCATCCGGGGCATCCCCAAGCTTAGGCTCTTGGTTGTCCTTGAATATTACCTCGGGGTGCCTTGGGCATCCCCAAGCTTAGGCTCTTGCCACTCCTTATTCAATAGTCCATCGAATCTTTACCCAAAACTTGAAAACTCCACAACACCAAACTCAACACAAAACTCGTAAGCTCCGTTAGTATAAGAAAATAAAACCACCACTTAGGTACTGTAATGAGATCATTCTAAATTCATATTGGTGTAATATCTACTGTATTCCAACTTATCTATGGTTCATACCCTCCGATACTACTCATAGATTCATTAAAATAAGCAAACAACACATAGAAAACAGAATCTGTCAAAAACAGAACAATCTGTAGTAATCTGTATCAAATGTATACTTACAGAACTACAAAAATCCTACCAAATGAGGAAGTCCTAAGCAATTTGTGTACCAATCCATAGAAAAAAAATCAGGACAAGAGCACATTTCTGTGAATTAACAAAACTAATTTACTGGGTGCAAAAGTTTCTGATTTTCAGCAGGATCAACACAACTATCACCGTAAGCTACCCTAAAGGTCTTACTTGGCACTTTATTGAAAAAAGGCTATAAAACATGATTACTACAGTAGCATAATCATGTGAACACACAAAATTAGTAAGGATAAATATTGGGTTGTCTCCCAACAAGCGCTTTTCTTTAATGCCTTTCTAGCTAGGCATGATGATGACAATGATGCTCACCTAAAAGATAAGAATTGAAACATAATGGGAGCATCATGAAGCATATGACTAGTACATTTAAGTCTAACCCACTTCCTATGCATAGGGATTTTGTGAGCAAACAACTTATGGGAACAATAATCAACAAGCATAGGAAGGTAAAACAAGCATAGCTTCAAGATTTTCAACACATAGAGAGGCTTGACATTATTGCAATTCCTACAAGCATATATTCCTCCCTCATAATAATTTTCAGTAGAATCATGAATGAATTCAAAAATATAACCAACACCTAAAGCATTCTTTTCATGATCTACAAGCATAGAAAATTTACTACTCTCCACATAAGCAAAATTCTTCTCATTCGGAATAGTGGGAGTATCATAAGAGACTTGAACACTAAAAATTGTTTCCACATTAAAAGAGTAATGTTAAGAAAAAGGGTAATCATAATCATGACAAGATTTGTAAATATAATCATCACTACGTTTTATAGCATAAGTTTCATCACAATAATCATCATAAGTAGGAGGCATGCTATCATCATAACAACTTTGCATATCAAAACTTGGGATGCTAAAAATATCATCTTCAATAAACATAACATCCCCAAGCTTGGGACAAACATTAATTTCATCAAATATATTCACAAATATTTCATCCTCATCAAACATAGCTTCCCCAAGCTTGGGCCCTTTCATATCATAAGCATAATCACTCTCATCCTTAAAAATATTGATAGCACCAATAGTATAGCAATTATCATCATCACAATGAGTAGTAGGAGAAACATCATTTGGGAGGGATACCTTTTTACCTTTGTTGCTCCTTCTTTTCTTTTTCCTCTTCACATTATGTGTGGATTCAACCTTCCTCTTTGAGCTCCTTATTGATGAGATTGGTTGAATAGAAAGCTCCTCCTCGTTACCTGATTCATCATAAGAAATAATAGGAGGAGATTGGGAAGTCTCTTCCCTTTCATTAGTATTCTCTTCATCTTCTATTTTCTTTCTTTTCTTTATGTAATTGGCAATATAAGGATTTTCAATGCAATTCTCCGCACAAAACATATAAATCTTTTCTAGATCAATATCAAGGAAATGCCCAAGATTAAATTCTGGAATAGGCTTAGTTAAACGTTTCAACTCTTCATAACCCAAAAGCAAACTAAGTTCATTATAATGTGCAAGGGAAATCAAATCATCACAATTTTTGGACACGATTCGGTCATGAAACAATTTGCATTGGAGATGTAAATGACCACGTTCATTGCAAAGTTCACAAGTACGGCAAAGGAATTTTAAATTTTCAGCACTCACATCTAGCCTTTCTTGCAACCATTTAGTTTCTAAATGCTTATGCCTCTTGCAATAAATATCTTCTCTATTTGGTGTGTTTATGCAAACATGTACTCCACAAAAATCAACATGCTCATAAGAGACATTTTTATCATAACTAGTGCAATCATCATTAGTACTACGGATATTCAAGGAGTTCATACTAACAACATTGCAATCATGCTCATCATTCAAAGATTTAGTACCAAGCATTTTAAAGCATTCTTCTTCTAGCACTTGAGCACAATTTTCTTTTCCATCATACTCACGAAAGATATTAAAAAGGTGAAGCGTATGAGACAAACTTAACTCCATTTTTTTGTAGTTTTGTTTTATAAACTAAACTAGTGATAAAACAAGAAACAAAAAAGATTCGATTGCAAGATCTAAAGATATACCTTCAAGCACTCACCTCCCTGGCAACGGCGCCAGAAAAGAGCTTGATGTCTACTACACAACATTTTTCTTGTAGACGTTGTTGGGCCTACAAGTGCACAGGTTTGTAGGACAGTAGCAAATTTCCCTCAAGTGGATGACCTAAGGTTTATCAATCCATAGGAGGCGTAGGATGAAGATGGTCTCTCTCAAGCAACCCTACAAACCAAATAACAAAGAGTCTCTTGTGTCCCCAACACACCCAATACAATGGTAAATTGTATAGGTGCACTAGTTCGGCGAAGAGATGGTGATACAAGTGCAAAATAGATAGTAGATATAGGTTTTTGTAATCTGAAAATATAGAAACAGCAAGGTAACTAATGATAAAAGTGAGCGTAAACGGTATTGCAATGGTAGGAAACAAGGCCTAGGGTTCATACTTTCACTAGTGCAAGTTATCTCAACAATAATAACATAGATAGATCATATAACAATCCCTCAACATGCAACAAAGAGTCACTCCAAAGCCACTAACAGGGGAGAAAAAACGTAGAAATTATGGTAGGGTACGAAACCACCTCAGAGTTATTCTTTCGGATCAATCTATTAAAGAGTTCGTACTAGATTAACACCTTAAGACACAAATCAACCAAAACCCTAATGTCACCTAGATACTTCATTGTCACCTCAAGTATCCGTGGGCATGATTATACGATATGCATCACACAATCTCAGATTCATCCAACCAACACAAAGTACTTCAAAGAGTGCCCCAAAGTTTCTACCGGAGATTCAAGAAAATGTGTGGCAACCCCTATGCATAGGTTCATGGGCGGAACCCGCAAGTTGGTCACCAAAACATACATCAAATGGCACGTGATATCCCATTGTCACCACAGATAAACACGGCAAGACATACATCAAGTGTTCTCAAATAAAGACTCAATCCGATAAGATAACTTCAAGAGGGGAACTCAATTCATCACAAGAGTGTAGAGGGGGAGAAACATCATAAGATCCAACTATAATAGCAAAGCTCGCGATACATCAAGATCGTGCCATAGAGAGAACATGAGAGAGAGAGAGAGAGATCAAACACATAGCTACTGGTACATACCCTCAGTCCCGAGGGTAAAGTACTCCCTCCTCGTCATGGAGAGCGTCGGGATGATGAAGATGGCCACCGGTGATGGGTTCCCCCTCCGGCAGGGTGCCGGAACGGACTCCCGAAAGGTTTTTGGTGGCTACAGAGGCTTGCGGCGGCGGAACTCCCGACCTATCTTGATATTCGATGGTTTTAGGGTACGTAGGCTTATATAGGCGAAAGAAGCCGGTCGGGCGGTGCTCGAGGGGTCCACGAGACAGGGGGCCGTGCCCTGTAGGGGGGCACCCCTATCTCCTGGGCTCCTCGAGGGTCTTATGACTTGATCTCCAAGCCTCCAGGATGATATTCTTCCAAAAAATCATGATGCCGAAGGTTTCATTCCGTTTGGACTCCGTTTGATATTCCTTTTCTTCGAAATACCGAAACAGGCAATAAAACAACAATATGGGCTGGGCCTCCGGTTAATAGGTTAGTCCCAAAAATGATATAAATATGTAAAATAATGCCCATAAACATCCAAAAGGGGTAATATAATAGCATGGAACAATAAAAAATTGTAGATACGTTGGATACATATCACCCTCTTCCACGGGCAAAACATGATCAGCACCAAGACTCCATGGTTGTTAGAATCATTACAATGTAATCTAGATTATTGACTCTAGTGCAAATGGGAGACTGAAGGAAATATGCCCTAGAGGCAATAATAAAGTTGTTATTTTATATTTCCTTATATCATGATAAATGTTTATTATTCATGCTAGAATTGTATTAACTGGAAACTTGATACATGTGTGGATACATAGACAAAACATTGTGTCCCTAGTAAGCCTTTACTAGACTAGCTCGTTAATCAAAGATGGTTAAGTTTCCTAACCATAGACATGTGTTGTCATTTGATGAACGGGATCACATCATTAGGAGAATGATGTGATGGACAAGACCCATCCGTTAGCTTAGCATATTGATTGTTTAGTTTTATTGCTATTGCTTTCTTCATGTCATATACATATCCCTTTGACTATGAGATTATGCAACTCCCGGATATCGGAGGAATACCTTGTGTGCTATCAAACGTCACAATGTAACTGGGTGATTATAAAGATGATCTACAGGTATTTCCGAAGGTGTTTGTTGGGTTGGCATAGATCGAGATTAGGATTTGTCACTCCGGGTATCGGAGAGGTATCTCTGGGCCCTCTCAGTAATGCACATCATAATAAGCCTTGCAAGCAATGTGACTAATGAGTAAGTTACGAATGATGTATTACAGAATGATTAAAGAGACTTGCCAGTAACGAGATTGAACTAGGTATGAAGATATCGACGATCGAATCTCGGGCAAGTAACATACCGATGACAAAGGAATAACATATGTTGTCATTACGATACGACCGATAAAGATCTTAGTAGAATATGTAGGAACTAATATGAGCATCCAGGTTCCGCAATTGGTTATTGACCGGAGAGGTGTCTCGGTCATGTCTACATAGTTCTCGAACCCGTAGGGTCCGCACACTTAACGTTCGATGAAGTTTTTTATTATATGAGTTATGTGATTTGGTGACCGAATGTTGTTCGGAGTCCCGGATGAGATCACAGACATGACTAGGAGTCTCTAAATGGTCGAGAAGTAAAGATTCATATATAGGACGATGATATTCGGACAAAGGAAGTATTCTGGGGGTACCGGGTACATATCGGGTCACCAGAAGGGGTTCTGGGCATCCCCCCGGCAACTACATGGGCCTAATGGGCCAAGAAGGGGACAGACTAGCCCATAACGGGCTGGTGCGCCCCATTTAGGCCAAAATAGGGGGGAAGGAAAGAGGAGAAGATATAAAGGAAGGGGAGGGATTCGGCCTCCCCCTTCCTTCCCCCTCTAGAAGTTATGGTAAGGGGGGCGGGGGCGAATTGCACTAGGGCCCCAAGTAGGATTCCTCCTACTTGGGCGCCCCCTTGGCTGATCCCTCTCCCTCCACCTATATATATGAGGGGGAGGCGCCTAGAACAGACAACAACATCTGTTAGCCGTGTGCGACGCCTCCCTCCATAGTTTACACCTCTTGTCATATCTTCGTAGTGCTTAGGCGAAGCCCTACGCGGATCAATTCACCATCACCGTCACCATGCTGTCGTGCTGACGGAACTCTCCCTCAACACTTTTTTGGATCAAGAGTTCGAGGGACGTCATTGAGCTGAACGTATGCAAAACTCGGAGGTGTCGTATGTTCCGTGCTTGATCGGTCGAAACGAGAAGAAGTTTGACTACATCAACCACGTTGTCAAATGATTCCGCTTTCGGTCTATGATGGTACGTGGACACACTCTCCCCCTCTCTTTGCTATGAATCTCCTAGATAGATCTTGCATGAGCATAGGAATTTTTTGGAAATTGCATGTTGCGTTTCCCAACAAAGGCATATAAAGTTCAACGCCCAGTATATTACATCTCTGAAGTCATGACTCCATCCAAGCAAAGGTATCTGCATTACCAGAAGCTTGTCTATGGAATTTATCTAACTGCGAAGAAAGTTGCACACTATTTCCAAGACCACTCGGTTTCAGTCATCAGTGATGCTCCATTGTCTGATATCTTGAACAATCGAGATGCAACCGGCCGAGTGGCTAAATGGGCAATTGAACTTCTTCATCTGGATATCAAGTTTGAAGCAAAGAAGGCGATCAAGTCTCAAGCAATCGCAGATTTTTTGGCCGAGTGGATTGAGCAACAGCAGCCGACTCAAGTTCACTCGGAACACTGGACCATGTTCTTTGATGGATCTAAGATGATAAACGGTTCTGGTGCCGGAGTGGTCCTAGTGTCCCCAAGAGGCGATAAACTTAGTTATGTCCTCCAGATCCACTTTGATTCCTCCAATAATGAAGCTGAGTACGAAGCACTCCTCTACAGGTTGCGTATGGCCATCTCACTTGGTGTCCATCGCCTGATGGTCTACGCGATTCAGACTTGGTGGTTAATCATGCGATGAAGGAGTGGGATGTCAGGATCCCTGCCATGGCAGGATACTGCAATGCAGTAAGGAAGTTGGAAAAGAAGTTTGAAGGATTGGTGTCGGTGTCAAAACCAGCGGATCTCGGGTAGGGGGTCCCAAACTGTGCATCTAAGGCTAATGCTAACAGGAGGCGGGGGACACAATGTTTACCCAGGTTCGGGCCCTGTCTATGGAGGTAATACCCTACTTCCTGCTTGATCGATCTTGATGATATGAGTATTACAAGAGTTGATCTACCAGAAGATCGTAGAGGCTAAACCCTAGAAGCTAGCCTATGATTCTGATTGTTGTTGTCCTACGGACTAAACCCTTTAGTTTATGTAGACACCGGAGGGGGCTAGGGTTACACAGAGTCGGTTACAGAGAAGGAAATCTACATATCTGAATTGCCAAGCTTGCCTTCCATGCAAAGGAGAGTCCCACCCGGACACGGGACGAAGTCTTCAATCTTGTATCTTCACAGGCCAACAGTCCAGCATAAGCATATAGTCCGGCTATTTGAGGACCCCCTAATCCAGGACTCCCTCAGTAGCCTCTGAACCAGGCTTCAATGACGATGAGTCCGGTGCGCAGATTATCTTCGGCATTGCAAGGCGGGTTCCTTCTCCGAATACTCCATAGAAGATTTTGAACACAAGGATCGTGTATGGCTCTACAAAACAAATTCCACATACCACCGTAGAGAGCACAATATTCCATAAATCTAACGTGCTGACAACTTTTCATAGCATGACATCACACCATGGCCTGGTCATTATACTGCACATATTGCGAGGCAGTTTCATTGGCACGTCTTGTCGAAACAGAGATCGTGTCCCCTTATCATGGGATTCTCATCAATACGGGTGTGGGTAACCCAACCACGCCATCAACACGGTGCTTGGGGAATAAGCGAGTTTATGGGGCAAGTGGGGAGGCGCACAGTTTTTACCGCCTTTATAAGGAGATAAGGATTCCCCTTTTTCACCCATGCCTTCTTCTTCCTCTGCTCATCCATTATCGCTCGAGCTCTAGCGCCCCAACTTTCACCTTCTCCGCAAAGCCATTCCAAGCATGTCCGAAGTGGGAGGCAAGTGGATGTCTCCTCCGTTACGGAGGAGGACATCACGAAGCTTCGGGAGGCCGGATACCTGGCTGCAAACATCGCGCACCGGCCTCCGGCCGAGGGGCAGATCATCCCGACCCCGAAGACCCAAGAGAGGGTAGTGTTTCTCTCTCATTTCGTCCGCGGACTGGGATTCCCTCTCCACCCATTCGTCCGCGGGCTTATGTTCTACTATGGGCTGGATTTCCATGATCTGCCCCTAATTTTATCCTCAACATCTCGGCGTTTATCGTCGTGTGCGAGGCCTTCCTCCGCATTACGCCCCACTTTGGCCTATGGCTGAAGACCTTCAACATGAAACTGAAGGTGGTGTCGGCCAGCAAGCGGAGTGCGGAGGCGCCATGGTGGGCAAGAAGCCCAATGTTACCTGGCCCGAAGGCTCCTTTGTGGAGACTGTGAAGGGGTGGCAATCGGGGTGGTTCTACATCACCGAGCCGCGCGACACCAACTGGGCAGCGGCCCCCCGAATTTTGATCCGGCGTCCCCATGCAGCTCACCTCCTGAAAAGAGAAGGGCTTAGCCTGGGGCTCATCGGTGGAGCTAACCGGACTTCAGAACTGCGTCAAAAATATGATAGGCAAGGAAATCAAGCTTGTTAACGTGGTCCAGGTCATGCTCATCCGCCGGATCCTTCCGTGTTAGAGACGGGCTTTCAATCTATGGGAGTTCGACCCGGCCGAACACCAGATGCTGCAAGAGCTCTTCGACACGACGCACGAAGACGTCTGGAAGGTGCTCTTCAAGGCCACCGAGGTCCCCCCACCCATAACCGAAGATCACGGACTCAGCGTGAAGCGCCAAGCCCATTCGGTGAGTGTTTATATTTTGCAAGATGTACCTTTTACTAGCACATCCGCGGGAGGAAACTAAGCCTCCATGCTGATTCAATAGGACTGGGTAGCGATAGCGGAGCGGGTCGACTGTCCGGCTCCGCTACCTGAAGATCCAGCATTGTCTCTTTTAACGAAGATGCTGTTTCCGGCGCCTTATGAGGTGCCGAAGAAGAAGGCCAAGAAAAAGGCCACGGGGACCAGGAAAGGTCTCCGGCGCAAGGTTGTATCGGACGTGACATCCGAAGACACCGCGGCACACTCCTCCAACGAAGAGGAGGAGGAGGAAGAGGAAATCCCTCCCCCCCAAGGGGGGGGGGGGGTTAGAAGAGAAAGGCCGCCCCACAGGGGGAGGCCGAGGCATCCAAGAAGGGGAAGACCCTCCTTTCGGCCCACTCTACCATAGCCACCTACAGCGGCGAGGAGTGGCTACCTAGGGACAAGCCCCTGGCGAAGTCATAAGTATCTGGACACTATAATACTCCTGGTATGTTTTGCTTTATTGCTTCTCATCATGCCAAGCATGCATATGCAGTCCGGCCAAATCCCACATCGGGGTATCCTCCTCGGATTGGTCTTTGGGCCAGTCGGTGATGAACAGTGATTCACTCCCGACGTCCACCTCCCCTAGGCCCGCGGATGACACCGAGGTGTTGTCTCAGAGGATACCGGACCAAGGGGAGACAGTTCTGGAGACGCCCCCAGGCGAAATCCCAGTCGCCGGGAACATGGGAGGGAAGACCCCCATGGACTCCAATAACAAGGGCCGCAACAAGTCTAGCCCCTAGCCAGATACAGCTCTGGAACCCCCAATGGTTCTGGATTCAGGCAGGCAGCCTCTCTCGAAGGGGGGTGAGCCTCCTGTGCCGGTGACCTCTGTCCATCCAAAGGCATTTGACAACTTGCTGGAAGCGCTTCGCGGTGCTGCCATTAATGAAGAACACCGTACCATCATGAGTATGGTGATCGAGAAGGTTCGGCCCGCCAAGAGCGGATTGACCGAAGCTTGCGCCAGCCTCCTAACAGGCTTTGAGGTAAGTAAAAATTGTAAGAAAATATCATAGTATAGACAGTAGTCCCTGATGCTCTGTTTGGTATTCGGAAAGAAAGGCCGAACAGAGGATCAAATAACATCTGTAGGAGTCTAACAGAAGATGTCTATGTGAATAAGCAGGCGTCGCTGCTGGCCGCTGCCGCTCGTACTGCGGAGGTCTTCGGACTAAAGCGGGACCTGGAGTGAACCGAGGAGGAGCTCGGCCTCATGAAGAGGAAGCTCGAGGAAAACAAAGGTACACAATACCCCGCCTATATATTGATAAAGGAAAAATTGTCACTGCTAATAGAAGCATTATGAACTTTAATAGGGGCCACGACCAAAGTGGCAGCCCTTAAGAAGGCGCTAACCAAGGCCGAAGACAAAGCAGCCAAGGAGCGTGCCGAGCGCGAGAAGCAAGAGGCCCAGGTTGACGAGGTCCAGCAAGAGCTCCAGTATTTCCTCAAAAAATACGAGTCCTTGGAGCGTGACTCTAAGACGCAAGAGTCCGAGCTTTCAAAGGCCCTCCAGAGCATGCGAGACACCAAAGCCGAAGCCCAAAAGGCCCTCCAGGAGATTCAGGCGGCCAAGAAGATTGCGGCAGGTAAGGCATTCATTATGCAAAGCAAGCATGTGAAGGAGACTTTCCTTTTACTTACCCAAATTTGGAGCTCTCCAGGAGCATTCGCAAATTTGCCACGCAACATATCTGACGCCGCAGAGTTCTACCGAGCTGAAGAAGGGAGCTCAACAGAGAAGTTGTTTTGGTCTCAGTATATTGGGACCGAACATCCTATGCCCTTGAGCGACCAGCTGAAGCAACTGGTCGAACTGCACAAGGCGGCCGAACTAGCCATGAACGACCTCATAGTCCGGTTGTGGCCCGTCGAGCCCCTGCTTAGCAGCTACTTCGGCCTAGTAAAGCGGCTTGTGAGTGCCCGTCTGCGGCTTGAGGTTATAAAGCGGTAAGTTTGCATTGAAGGTGCGCGCATGGCCTTCGCCCGCTCGAAAGTGCACTGGGCGAAGATGGATGCCAAGAAGCTGATGACGGAGGGGCCACCGAAGGGCAAGGAGCACTGCCACCCCGAAAAGTATTATCACAGTGTCCCGAAGGGATCCCGCCTTGTGGCGGAGCAATGTGCGAAGGATGTAATCTTTGAGTGAATACACTCATTTGATCCTGTAATATGAAACAAGTTCTTTTGCACAATATAACGCTTGCTGATTTAAAATTTTACCTTCTGTGCAGCCATTTATAAAATCTGAGAGTTGTCCAGTCGTCGGCTTCTTCCCCCATGTACCTAGTACCGGTGTGTTCGGGATAAATCTAAACACTCTTTATCCAAATTTTTGGCCCTTTAAGGAGGTGTTTAGCGCAACGAACAAGGCAATCGGACTATACAGCTTTATCACTCTCACTTAGCCATAGAAGTTCTATAATTTTAAATTTTGGCGTAGCCCCTAGTATTCGGAAGGCCGAACTTGGGGCGCTATACACGCCTAAATCGGACAAAAGCCGATTCCTCGCCCAAAGCGGAAAAATCTTTAAGGATTTGAGACCTCTCGACCAGTTCTCGCCGCATCATGACAGTCAGTTTTCGGCTTTCTCTACTGAGGTGCTCGTCCGGAAGAACCGGGACACAATCGCAGTAGTTCTCCCTGTGCCGCCTTAGCCGATATAGCGGAACGTAAGGCAGCAAAACATGGGAGCTGGGCAAACCCAATTATTGGCCCAAGACATGATTCGGACCTGATGCATATAAGGCTATAAGTTCGGGGTGCCGCACTATCGAAAGTGTTCACACTTTTCTTGCCTTGTTATGGGGTACACTGAAGCCCCTGGCGAGCTGAACGTACCAAAATGTACAGGTGCAATTTCTAATAAATAAACAATCAAGGCAAAAGAGAAATAAATGTAATAATAAGCTGACGTTGTACATTATTTTCCATTCTTATTTGAATAATACATCAAGGCGTATGTATACAAGTAGCGCGATAAGCAAAATAGGACTATTTGACATGTCCTAACCAAGAGCGAGCTGTGTGTGGGTATGTAAAACAGGTATAGCGATTGTTATTAGAGACCACCTGGGGATTCCCTTATAAGTCGAAGCTCCTTGCCTCCTTGGTGTTTCCATCCCATGATGGGTCCGATAATCAGGCTATCGGAAGGGCCTCTAGAAAATATGGACCAGAAAGAAAGAAAAGGGGTGAAGGTGTACGGATCCTGGGGCGCTTGAGCCGCATTCTAGCTATGCCTCCGTCTATACCCATGGTATTTTAAGTGCGTAATTATGTACACGCGGCACGAATTTCACCGCTTGACTGGGGATAGGACGGAGGCCGAGTTGCTAGGTGAGCTCTGGACATGCCGAACGGTCCTGTTGCAAAGTACTTCGGACTCGCTTGGCGGTGTCCGGGGGCTTTATTGCCGGATTAGAGGTCTGCCTAAAAAGGCTGCTCTGTACTTCTGCTGCGAGAGCTGTAGTGTGCTCCTCCGTATAGAGGGAGCGCTCTATGTTTCCATTGACTGTTATAACCCCACGAGGTCCTGGCATCTTGAGCTTGAGGTATGCATAATGCGGTACCGTATTGAATCTGGCAAATGCGGTTCATCCGAGAAGTGCGTGATAGCCACTGCAGAAGGGGACGATATCGAAGACTAACTCCTCGCTTCGGAATGTGGGGACCGATTATCCGGGTACTAATTCCCAGAAAATGGCCCTTGTGCCCATCAGCCCCAGGATAACTGTTAGCTGATGAGGCACCAACTTGATACAGAAATTCCAAGAAAATACAAAATATGTAGTACAAGACCATTCTGGTTTGTGAGTACAACAAATGGTTTCTAGTGGTTGATGGCGGAAGCGGGCTATAATTCATCAGTGTCTATGGGACTCCATTTCCCACGGGAACAGCTGACCAGGTTAACTCCTATCTTTGCGAGGCTGCTATCACCGTTGCTTAGGTTCCGGGGCTATCATCGCGTCGCTCCTCTCCGCGCAAGAAATCTGGCCAAGACAATAGCCAGGGACAAGCCAGTGAGTACTTTGAATGTACTCGCAAACATTATGAACCCAGGGATAATATTGCAATGATGTGCTAAAAATATTTTATACTCACGACGCCAGTCACAACAATATAAATATAACTCTGATGCGTGTAAGCATGTTATATATGAATATGTAATATCAAAGAAGTATAATTTTTTTTATAATGAAATAAATAACAAGCATGCCACAGTCAGGCGTCTGAGTGACACCACATAAAGGGCTTTAAAGGAAATGCCACAGTCGGGTGTCTGAGCGACACCACATAAAGGGCTTTAAAGGAAATGCCACAGTCGGGCATCTGAGCGACACCACATAAAGGGCTTTAAAAGAAATGCCACAGTCGGGCGTCTGAGCGACACCACATAAAGGGCTTTAAAAGAAATGCCACAGTCGGGCGTCTGAGCGACACCACATAAAGGGCTTTAAAAGAAATGCCACAGTCGGGCGTCTGAGCGACACCACATAAAGGGCTTTAAAAGAAATGCCACAGTCAGGCGTCTGAGCGACACCGCATAAAGGGCTTTAAAAGAAATGCCACAGTCGGGTGTCTGAGCGACACCACATAAAGGGCTTTAAAAGAAATGCCACAATCGGGCGTCTGAGCGACACCACATAAAGGGCTTTAAAAGAAATGCCACAGTCGGGCGTCTGAGCGACACCACATAAAGGGATTTAAAAGAAATAATCATAGTGAACATCCCGGAGGTAGAACCATCCCATGGATATGTGATAATACCAATAATATCACGGGTTAGTCCACCATAAAATAACAATCATCATCATCACAAATCACAAGTCGTGATACCAGTTTTGGTTTAACAGTTTCACCTCCGAAGACCGACACTAAGACCGACACTCGACCCATCCCAGACTGTAATCCTTAACCATGGACACGACTATTCGAATAGGTTTAATCTCTGTAGAGGGTGTACTCTTTACCCACGAGTAACGGATTTCTTTAGTCCATCGGGACTAATTCCGTCTATGGTCTTTTTGTTGAAAACACACCTAACTTGCACACACCAGCTTAACTCACACGTGTCTGGAATCACCCATGACACCTGTCAAGCAAACTCTAAGTGGGGAGGCTACAACCTCGCGTAGCATGGGATCAAATTTATATTGCATGCTCTAAGGGGTGGCCTCCCCTCTCGGTCTCAACCGGAAACTCCCATGCCCCCGGACCAGGTGGCCTGCCTACCAGCTACAACCGGTATCTTCCACCCTGGCCTCTCTGTACGGTGTGTGCTAGGAAGAGGTTGACAACTTACTGAACCGTACTCTACTTGTTGTAGAGATGAGTGGTAGTACGAAACAAGTATGGGGGTTACTGGAACAAGACTCGATCTATGGTCGACTCAGGAGGTTTAAGTATTCCCTGCAGGATTAGCATAACGAATATATTTCAACCAACAGAGTCACCGCTCATATTACCTTACCATGCCATACCAGACATAACCATCCCGACGGAGACCGGCGACAAACTCATGCCTACCGAAGGCAGAGGTTTTCCCGGGTTCCTGACGGTATGCATGCAAGGCACATGAGGATGATTATCATCACAATTGTGATCATTTCCAACAGCATGGAAATCACAGATATGCATCCATGCACATGATCATCTCACATGAAATAACAATTTCTCCAAAAAAAAGGTAGTGTGATAAATGTGTCAACGAACACTCAAAAATATCATGCCAGGGTTCAGAATGCTTGCCTTCAGGTCGTGGGAAGGCAGGGTGCATTTCAAACTCTTGAAATACTTCTCCTCTCTTCAAAAATCCTATTTTAGAAATATAAATGAATTAACACACAAAAATAAAAACAGCACAAAAAGTTGTGTGGAAATTTTTTCAATTAAATCTTAAAATAAACTAGATCAAATTTGAGATAGGTAGGAAAAAGAATTAATTCATTTGGAGTTATATTTAAAAAGATAAAGCCAGTCAAAGATTTGGTCAAAATCTATTTTTAATAATAAACAGAAAAGAAAACGCTTCGGGTAGAATACACCTTCAAAATGGGGAGACGTACTCGGGTGTCAGGACCCCGATCCTCAGTCACATCGATCTAGCATGTAACACATCATATCACTTTGCGGCCTCACGCACGGTATTCCCACGGGTGTCGCCTTACCATGCCCGGGACCGTTTGCGCCTTTTGGCACACGTATATGATAGTGTCGCTAGCATCCAGATGACAGAGAACCCGGGCTGACATGGCTAGTCGTGAACCCAAAGTGGCACTAACTTACAGGGACAGGCATCCATGACCCAGCATTGAACGTGTCGGTCATCAGCGAGTGAATCCAGGCTGTAGCACTGGGCTAACAGGACTCCGGCGAACCGGGCTATAGCGGGCTAACAGGACTCCGATATTCATCGCGTGGCATTTCCCCGAAGGGACAGGCACAGGAACGAAGAAGGACACATGCCAGCCAGCCTAAGTGTTCTGGAGCAGTAGCAGCTACCAGGGCTCAGTGGAAGCACTAGGAGACATTTCCCGATAAGAGAGGCTACTAAGGATAAACAACTAGATAGTCAGATCCCACACATAGCAATACACATTACACGTACGCATAACATGCAAGTATGTGTTGTACAACATGGCATCACAAAATAACTCAACAACTCATATAGATAAAGGCTCAGAAGAGCCAACATAGCATTTATTGCAACCAGGGGTCACAAGACCCATCATACAGAGCATACAAGCAACAAGCGGAAGCATTACATGTCTGGGTACAGACATCTACAAATGAAAAAGGCTGAAGAGCCTGACTAACTACAATATCTGATCAAGATCATAGCTGAGGTACAAGCTACTTATCGAAGTCCACGAGAACACTAGTAAGACTGAAGTCTCCACTGCAAAAACATAAATAAAGCAACATGAGTACAAAGGTACTCAGCAGGACTTACATCAGATCCTATCATACATGCATTTGTATCAAGAGGGTAATGTGGGGTTTAGTTGCAGCAAGCCAGCTTTGACTCTGTGGCTATCCTGTTCTACGACTACAAGAAACTCTTGAGGTGAGACAACGTACACGAGTCCACTAATCACCACACAATACACTACTATGGATTCATCCCCGTCTCCCTACGAGAAGGCCATCCATAGCACTCACACTTGTCTTGAGAATTTTAGAGTATCCACTTCAAGTTGTCTATGTACCATGTAAGCATCCAAGAAGTCCATAACCACGGACCCGGCTATTCGAATAGATCATGTTAACCCTGCAGGGGTGTACTTCTTCACACACGCTCTCGCCACTTACCGCCATGTACACGTCATGTATCTCGGCAACCTTCAAGCGGAAGCCTGGCGAGGGTGTCGGCCATGACCTGACTAACCACACAAGACTCTAGTCCAGGTTTATCGCCTATTCGGGTTCCATCCGTAAGGAGATCCGGCCGGGGTGTCGCTCACGGCCCCAAACGATGTGAGCAGGGTTCCCAAGCCCACCATCCGGGTGCCACTTGGTACACCGTGCCACCTGTGCCTAGTCTGTCCCAAGCCCACCCTGCCGGTGCCACTTGGTAGAAAAATAGCACTACCTACAAACACCAGAAACTAGTTGCGACTCCTGGACAGAGATCAAGTCGGTTAATAAGTCGAGAGGGGCACTTAAGCATTCCAATGTGTGGTAGTAGCTAGTCATTGGACAACATACACAGAACTCAGTGCTTAAGGACGGTTCCAGTGAGACAACCCACCATGTACTCCTACATGGCCTCTCACCGCTACCTTTACCAAATCGTGTTCACACACTTCACTCTCAGCATCAGAACATAGGACTGCACTCCAATTCACTCCCAATGAATCAGACCTAACACAACTCTAAGCAATAGTAGGCATAGCATGGTAGGAACACAACAATGGCTTCAATCAACTCCTACACATGCTAGTGGGTTTCAACTATTTACTGTGGCAATGACAGGTCATGCAAAGGAATGGGTTCAACTACCGCAGCACAAAGTAGCAGATGATTCGTTGTTGTCCTAATGCAATAGCTGAGAGCAGGAGCGAGAGAGTAGGTTGTATCGGAATGAACAAGGGGGGGTTTGCTTGCCTGGTAGATCAATAAGGGACGCACTGCTTCACAGACAGGTACTCTGGAACGGTCTCCGGAGCAGGACCTATCGAGAAGGAACGGTGCCAACAATCAAAACACAAGCATATGCAACAAAATGATGCATGAACATGGCATGAATATGTGATGCTGATTGTGCTAATGCAGCTAGCATTATATTTGGATGAAGTCCATTTGAACCAAAGGTTCAAATGCATCTCCAAAATAAGCTCTTTATATAAGCCATTGTAGTGTTTCACTTATACAGCAGGTATAACTTGG
Source organism: Triticum aestivum (assembly GCF_018294505.1). Classification (NCBI taxonomy): domain Eukaryota; kingdom Viridiplantae; phylum Streptophyta; class Magnoliopsida; order Poales; family Poaceae; genus Triticum; species Triticum aestivum. The sequence goes on from NC_057810.1 coordinate 637,469,600, forward strand.
TTTTTCATGCATGAAACTGATATAGATGGATAGATTGCATTTTTCTGATAATTTTTCATATATAATTTATTTCAATCTGAGCTACGGTTGCATTTCTATGAATTTTTGAAGTTTAAATCATTTTCTGGAATTTCCTGATTTAATTTAAATCCAGAAAATGGATAACTACGTCAGCATGACGCCATGCCTGCGTCAGCAAGTCAATGGTGCTGACCAGGTCAAACCTGACGTGTGGGGTCCACACGTCAGTGACAGGGGGGTTAAATAGGGGTTAGTTTAATCCTAATTAAAAGATTAGTGGCGCTGGGGCCCACTGTCAGTGTCAGGGAGTTAGATTAGGTGGTGATTAGCTTAAGCTAATCACCTGATGAACCGGACCCACCTGACAGGCCGGCGCGGTCAAGCGGTCAACCCCACCGGTGTTAAGCCGCCGGCGAGGCCGAACGCGGCGGAGGGGCTCGGGACCGCGTCTTCGGCGACCAAAAGGGCCGCGGAGACCATCTCCGAGGAGCTGGTGCTCGCGCGCATCCAGTGGAACACGCGGGAGACCGTGGGGGTGCCGGAGCTCGCCGGAGCGGAGCTCGGGGCGGCGGCCGGAGCACGGGCTCCGAGCGGGAGCGGGCTGTGGGGCACAGGGAGGCCACTCGAGGGGCTCTGCGGCACCCTCGTGGCACCAGGAGCACGGTGACGATCTCGGTTGCGGGTTGCGGTGGCCAGGGCGACGACAGCGACATGAACAGCGGCGGGAGGCTTCGGCCGTGGTGGGGAACGGGAGCTACGGCGCAGGAACGAGGGGGACAAGAGAGGGGAAACGGGGAGATGCTCACGGTGGTTCCGGTGGCACCTTCAGCGGGCTCGGGGGAGGCCAGACGGCAGCGTGGCAGCGAGGACAATCTCCGGCGACCGGAGACAAAGACGGCGACGGCGACGGCTCCACGGGGCGTCCGGCGTCTTGTGGCTTGACGGAGAGGACGAGGGAGCCGTGGCGGAGCTCGTGGACACGACGGAGGGACGAGGGGGAGGCAGTGGCTACGACTACGGCGAGCGGCGGCGGCGGCGCGTTCGGGCGCGGGGAGAGGGAGAGGTCCAGGGGAGGAGGGAGAGCGAGAGAGAGTGGGGGAGGACCAGGCGGCGCGTGGCGATGTCCAGGGCATCCAAGGCGACGAGGAGGACGCCAGGCAGGCAGGGAGGGAGGAGGTGGCCGGGCGCGTGGCCGCGGCCGGCTGTGGCGCGGGCACGCATCTTCTTGGGCGAGGGGGAGAAGACGACAGAGGAGGAGGCGGGTTGGGCCGCCTGCTGGCTGGGCCGGCCTGCTAGGCCGCTGGGCTGCACAGGGCTGCAGGTAAGTCCAGGTAGGTTTTCCATTTCTTTGTTTTCTTTTCTATTTTCTGACATATGTTTTGATTTAACAAAAATACTAAACCATTTTATTTTCTTATGCCAATTTTTATAGAAGCTAGTTATATTATTCCAGAGCTCCTTAATAAATGGCATAGGTTTTGGACAATATTTTATATATATAACAATATATATCCAAAGCAAATAATTACTGCATTAATTCCAAATGCCCAAAATAAATACTTATGAGGTCCTAAAAATATTGGTTTGATTTTTATCTCTGTCCAATATTTTCAGAGAGCAACATGAGCATTTTCTTGGACCTTTTTGGAGCAATTTTTTTATCTGGGTCATTTCCAAAATGATTCTGAGGGTTTCACAATCCTCATTTCAAATTTAAATGGAATTTAAACATGATGCACACATGACTAGCTAGCCTAGGTCATACCAGAGCTAGGGATGTGACATCGGGATCTTTACGCTTCCACTTAAACGCGTGGAGGCGGGGCTGGGTCACTGACAGTGGGTCCAGGGGGCCCACTGGTCAGGTTTGACCAGTCCCCACTCCCTTCTCTTCTCTGCCCGAGTAGAGGCATGGTGTCCGGCGATCATCAAGGGCGAACGGCGTCTTTTCGCGAGTATCTAAGAGCAGGGATGGATCCGGCACTCCTAGGCGGTCCTTCGGTGGTCGCAGGGTCGCCGGGGGTGGAGGGAGTCGCCGGCGGCGAGCTCCGCGGCGGAGGGGGGCTTCGATGACAATGTGATTTTTGGGCTGCGGTGGTCTCCGACCAAAATTGATCGAGGGGTTGCACTCGCGAGAGGGAGGGGGAGTTCTTGGTGGAGAGATTGGAGAAGGAGAGGCCCTGGTGGTGACGGAATCGACCGGGGCTTGGCGGTGACCAAACTGGCCGGACTCCAGGAAGAAGGCCTTCCCCTCCTCGATTGCTGGCCAGGGTAGCTCTAGGAGGATCACTAGAGGTTGATCCAGGGCTAGATGGAGCTCCGGGGCCCTTATATAGGCGGTGGAGGTCGGTTCGATGCGGCCGGCGATAGGGACGACGGCGAACCGCCTCCCTGTAGCGTCAGGGCGTCGTGGCGACGACGGTAGCTAGCCGACGGGCGAGGTGATAAGTTTGCGCTGTTCATAGGGGCAGGTGGCGAGCCGGGGTGGCTTGGGCGGTGCTGGCTTGAGCAGGGTTGTCGGGCGGCCGTGGCGGCTAGTCCTTGGCTTGCCGGGGACGCGGGAGGCTCTGCTTGGCACTTTACGGTGAGGGGGGGGGGCATGCAGCGCGCAATGGGACATGGCGTGCTGGCTGCGGTCGGTCACGGGCTGGGGTGAGTGTGGGGCATGACGCGGCGGCTCGAGCGCACGCGCGTGCAATACACGCGCTCTGGGCACGTCCAGTGCATGCACGGAAGGTGTTCGACACAATGTCGTGGCACGCTACAGGTCACAGGTGAGGTTGGCAAGCAACATAACCAGGCTAGTGATAGAGGGAAACTCCAGGGACAAGGTGGTTTGGTCAGGTGGCCAAGTTCATAATGTATACCTGAGATCATGCCAAAACAGTCCATGCACTCCAGGTGTTTGTCAAAAAGCCAAAGGCACCTAGGCTATTCTTGGAGGGGCCAAATCTTCCAGATCAGTGTCTCCTTGGATGCACAAGAGGGTGGTGAGGTTAGTTGGTGAAAAGCACAAACTGGCTAGTGCAAATTTTGTAGAACTTCAAATCTGGACAGGATGTGAGTGGCATTATTTCATGAACCAAAAATATGCCAATGGTTGCATGCTCCTGGACTTAGGGGTTTAGCATGGAGGACTACAAGTAGGAGAAGGAATCAAGGGCCAAAGAGCAAGCAATAATAGGGATGCTGTAAAACCATCTTGATGGACCAGAATGAAGATTAGGTTGATTTACTCAAAATTTTCAAAGAACATCATTGGGTCTTTGCATATAATGGAATCATATGCTGCTACTGACATCCCATAATTTTGGTGGAAGCTAGAAACAAATGTTTAAAAGGGTTGCAGTGCAAAAATGCCTACTGGACCAGAGAAGAAAAACATGTGTAGCACTCAAAGTATGCAATGAATGAACTATACTATTGCATAAAAGTGATTTAGAGGCATCACATGACATCTCCAAATTTTGGTGGAATTTTTAGTTAATTTTATCAAATGGTTGTAGTACAAAAAGAGCTCCAAACTTAAAACAAGTCATTTTAATGATTAAAGCTCAGGGTGAAATAATTTTATAAATAAATTTACTGATTAGGAAATTGTTTTAATGAGATGGCATAGAAGTTCAATATGTTAGGAAGGATCCACTTGGGACAAATAAATCCTTAATACTAAAAGAAAGGTTTTAAAAATCAACAAAAATTCTTGCAGGCAAAATTTTAACTCTTGGCAAAATTTTAATAACTAAAACCTGGTTAAATTTTTGGGGTGTTACACTTACTAACCCCCTAAAACAAAAAAAATCTCGTCCTCAAGATTTGCTAAGGTTTGAGAAACAAAAGAAAATACTTTTACTAGATCAAAAGATCATTTACACAAGTGGTAAAAAGAGGCTAGAGTGAGAGGGCAATAAGTGGTGAATAACTACAGTGTGGGCACTGGCGTTGTGTGGAGAAATTCCACGTTTCGGACAATGAGTGATTTCTACGCCGGACGCAGTGAATTTAGAATAAATTCTAAATTCAACAATATGCTGGTCGTACCCGAGAACACAGTGCTCCCTTTGGCTGACAGGTGGGACCAGGGCCCACTGTCAGTCTCTTCTTCTACCTCTGGCTCTCTCTTCTTCCTCTCTCCCGCGCGTTTTCCCGGCTTTCTCCACCAGCGACGACTAGCGTGTAGGGCATCTAGGCCGTACTACGGTAGTGCGCGGCGTGCTTGCTGCCGGTGCAGTGTGCACTCACGTCGTGGGCCAGTGCGCTGTCGGCACTGCTCGCGGATTCGCCTCCGAACACCGGCGATCTGGCGACGAGCGGCGTTGGTGGACTTCGTCCACCGTACACCGATCCCGAGCTATAAAATGACTGCGATGCTCCTTCTTCATCTTCGCACCCAGCCTCGCTTCTACTCCTCCTCCTCCTTTACCATTCACCGGAGCTCGAGACGAGGCTCCAATGGCGGAGACGATGCCGGACTGGTACATGATCCTGGTGTGTGGAGGGCTGGCGGCAGTGCTGGGGCTCTCGGTGCTCCTGTGCGCGATGATCTTTGATGATCGTTGCGATGCTGCCGCTCGGGTGCTGGCTCTCCGCGGTGGCGGTGATCACGAGGATTAGGTGAAATCCCGAGTGTTTTACCGCTAACGATGTGTTGGAGGTGGATAGTGTCCGGATGATTATCTGCTAATCTCTCCCTTGGCGGCATGTGGAGTGCTTAGAAGGGTGGTTGGTGAAATGCAACATGGTTGCGTGTATTTCAGGTAGTGTAAGAGTCCGAGTGGTTGTGGGTCTGCTGCCATGGTGCTGCGTGAAATAAAACGAATAATCCATGCAGTGAGAGGATAAAAGATGCAGCAAATTCTGGAAGAAGAAAATCTCATTCCAGGATTTTTTTCGCGGTTACACAGGTTGCTCACGAAGAAAACCACTCACAAACGTAAAAACTGAATACTCGATTCGTCACACAAATTCGAGGTACCATGCATAAGTTACCACATAATAGTAAATGCTGAAATAACAAATACAGCAGTGACGTCTAAAATGAGAATGGTAACTGGTCAGGGTCTCGAGGAAAAGTCTCTGGTAGTGGAACGCACTCCTCTTCTATCGGAGGAAGTGGATTGACCAGTCGATGTATGAGTCTCTCCGGATCGGGTCTCAGTGGTCTGCCGATTGCAATCTGAGGGTTCAGATCAGTGAGATTCTGGAGATAATTCATCACTTGCTGATTCAAATGCTCTTGCGCGATGATGTACTGGATGAGGTTGGCCAGTACTGGGTCTCTCTCAATCCGCCCACCGGGGAAAGATGTTACTCCCCCGGGCGTTGCACGGCTTGGAAAGTAATAATATCCTCGTTCGCGGGCATAGGGCACTGCTGATCGAAGGTGAGCAATCGCTTCTTTCGCAGCAGCCTCTATGGCCAGGTGTGGGGTTGGCATAGATTTCCCCACGAAGGAAACTTCCGTTGGATCTTGATTGGAGTCTACGGGAGGGATGTGTACTGCTGCCCAATATTCCGAGCTGGAAAGAGTGAGTCTCGATTTGAACAGCTCATACTGGGGTGGATATGTAGAACCCATAGTACTGCGGGTAAAGTCCCACAATATTTTGACAAAGCTACCTGGGGTTGCATCTGGGGTTCTCAGATGAATACTGGGGCTCGGCATGATAGGAAGAAGGTTGTGAGGGTGGTGCACAAGATGTGGGGTGCTGGGTAAGATCACAAGGTGGTCTTTATATAGCAAAGTAGCTGGGTCATTTCACCGTGGTGAAAGGTAATAAATTTACTAGCTTAGCTCCAAAGGTCGGGTCAATGTCAGAGATACACATATCTCATAAAGAGACGTGTTACTGCGGTTGTCGTCGAGGTTGGATTTGGTAGCTGTGCCTGGAAAATGTGCACTATGCTGACAAAAATACGCGTGGCTACCATTAAAACAGGGGCACAACGACATGCTGCGTTAATACACAAGATTTCGTGATTACAAAGCGGGGATACACTGAGACTCGGCACTACTCGCACAGCTTAGTCTACCTTGTTTATGTCTAAACAGGCGTGTCTGGTGGATGTCGAGGCTTCTCCATGTGTCCCAATGCTGGGATTTGTCGGAGATGGCGGAGGGACTGCAGGGTCGGGGCAGCGATGATGACCATCGTTGGGATTGTTGGCCACAATCCCATTGGAGTGTGCTCCCAAAAGGTGACGAAGCACTTCTGGGGTCATCAAGACACCTTGGCCGCTGGTTGGAGTTGACCTCAGGGTCTTGATCGGGTGTCCAAACAGCACGACTGGGTTGTCGGCGTCGGACTCGGCTTCCCTGCTTGCCGGGGCTCGGCGAACCAACTCTCCTCGAGCTGCGATCAGATCAATAGTGATTTGATCAAACAATGCCTCTAGTGCACTTACATAGCGCACTAGGTGCAACAACGCGGGATCCGTCTCGTGGTCTCCGCTGGCAACTTGGGGTGGTCTGCCATACCCTTCACGCCTGGGGTAGTAGTAGAACGAGCGACAGTTAACTCTAGGCGACAACTGCCGGAGTTGAACTATAGCTTCTCGAGCGGCTAGCTGGATGGCTTTTGGCTCGAAGGAAGTTGTTCTTCCGGTGAACCTGTAGGGGCGTTCTGGCGACAAACCCCTACCGTAGATGTGCACAGTGGCCCAGAATTGGCGGTCTTCACCGCTCATGGGTCATTGCTACACAACATATTCTGGGGGCTCTTCTAACGTGTAGGCACGACGGGTGAGGTTTGCGAGTATGGTCACGAAACCTCCAAGATTGGTTGTTGTGGTCTCATTGTGCACTATGGGACCAGGCATTGTGGCTAGGTTGGGGAAGAGGCTGTGCTGGGTTGAGGCTAGCGTGCCCTTTTTATAGAAAAAGGGAACGGAGTCTTCCTTCGCACGCTTGCGAATGAGACATTTTTGCCATCAGTCATTGGCGTGTGATCGACAGGCTAGACTGATAGGTTGGGCACCGACTGCCAAAAGTGTCGGACTTACTGTGTGGCTATATTGCACGGGAAGCTTGGCTGGGGTTTTGGTTAGGGTCTGCTAGGTTGGTTTACCTAAGTTATCCGACCTGGCTAAGATAGGATTAGCCAATGGTCAGCCTGGCTCTGGTACCAAGTCTGTGGGGACCGATTCTCCGGCTACTAATTCCCAGAAAATGGCCCTGGTGCCCATCAGCTCCAGGATAACTGTTAGCTGATGAGGCACCAACTTGATACAGAAATTCCAAGCAAATACAAAATATGTAGTACAAGACCATTCTGGTTTTTGAGTACAACAAATGGTTTGTAGTGGTTGATGGCGGAAGCGGGCTGTAATTCATCAGTGTCTATGGGACTCCATTTCCCACGAGAACAGCTGACCAGGTTAACTCCTATCTTCGCGAGGCTGCTATCACCGTTGCTTAGGTTCCGGGGCTGTCATCGCGTCGCTCCTCTCCGCGCAAGAAATCTGGCCAAGACAATAGCCAGGGACAAGCCAGTGAGTACTTTGAATGTACTCGCAAATATTATGAACCCAGGGATAATATTGCAATGATGTGCTAAAAATATTTTATACTCACGACGTCAGTCACAACAATATAAATATAACTCTGATGCGTGTAAGCATGTTATATATGAATATGTAATATCAAAGAAGTATAAAAAAATTTATAATGAAATAAATAACAAGCATGCCACAGTTGGGCGTCTGAGCGACACCACATAAAGGGCTTTAAAGGAAATGCCACAGTCGGGCGTCTGAGTGACACCACATAAAGGGCTTTAAAAGAAATGCCATAGTCGGGCGTCTGAGCGACAACACATAAAGGGCTTTAAAAGAAATGCCACAGTCGGGCGTCTGAGCGACACCACATAAAGGGCTTTAAAAGAAATGCCACAGTCGGGCGTTTGAGCGACACCACATAAAGGGCTTTAAAAGAAATGCCACAGTAGGGCGTCTGAGCGACACCACATAAAGGGCTTTAAAATAAATAATCATAGTGAACATCCCGGAGGTAGAACCATCCCAGGAATATGTGATAATACCAATAATATCACGGGTTAGTCCACCATAAAATAACAATCATCATCATCACAAATCACAAGTCGTGATACCAGTTTTGGTTTAACAGTTTCACCTCCGAAGACCGACACTAAGACCGACACTCGACCCATCCCAGACTGTAATCCTTAACCATGGACACGACTATTGGAATAGGTTTAATCTATGCAGAGGGTGTACTCTTTACCCACGAGTAATGGATTTCTTTAGTCCATCGGGACTAATTCCGTCTACGGTCTTTTTGTTGAAAACACACCTAACTTGCACACACGAGCTTAACTCACACATGTCTGGAATCACCCATGACACCTGTCAAGCAAACTCTAAGTGGGGAGGCTACAACCTCGCGTATCATGGGATCAAATTTATATTGCATGCTCTAAGGGGTGGCCTCCCCTCTCGGTCTCAACCGGAAACACCCATGCCCCCAGACCAGGTGGCCTGCCTACCAGCTACAACCGGTATCTTCCACCCTGGCCTCTCTGTACGGTGTGTGCTAGGAAGAGGTTGACAACTTAATGAACCGTACTCTACTTGTTGTAGAGACGAGTGGTAGTACAAAACAAGTATGGGGGTTACTGGAACAAGACTCGATCTATGGTCGACTGAGGAGGTTTAAGTATCCCCTGCAGGATTAGCATAACGAATATATTTCAACCAACAGAGTCACCGCTCATATTACCTTACCATGCCATACCAGACATAACCGTCCCGACGGAGACTGGTGACAAACTCATGCCTACCCAAGGCAGAGGTTTTCCCGGGTTCCTGCCGGTATGCATGCAAGGCACATGAGGATGTTTATCATCACAAGTGTCATCATTTCCAACAGCATGGAAATCACAGATATGCATCCATGCACATGATCATATCACATGAAATAACAATTTCTCCAAAAAAGGTAGTGTGATAAAAGTGTCAACGAACACACAAAAATATCATGCCAGGGTTCAGAATGCTTGCCTTCAGGTCGTTGGAAGGCAGGGTGCATTTCAAACTCTTGAAATACTTCTCCTCTCTTCAAAAATCCTATTTTAGAAATATAAATGAATTAACACACAAAAATAAAAACAGCACAAAAAGTTGTTTGGAATTTTTTTCAATTGAATCATAAAATAAACTAGATCAAATTTGAGAGAGGTAGGAAAAAGAATTAATTCATTTGGAGTTATATTTAAAAAGATAAAGCCAGTCAAAGATTTGGTCAAAATCTGTTTTTAATAATAAACAGAAAAGAAAACGCTTCGGGTAGAATACGCCTTCAAAACGGGGAGACGTACTCGGGGTCTTTACGCTTCCACTTAAACGCGTGGAGGCGGGGCTGGGTCACTGACAGTGGGTCCAGGGGGCCCACTGGTCAGGTTTGACCAGTCCCCACTCCCTCCTCTTCTCTGCTCGAGCAGAGGCGTGGCGTCCGGCGATCGTCGCCGGCGAACGGCGTCTTTTCGCGGGCATCTAAGAGCAGGGATGGATCCGCCACTCCTAGGCGGTCCTTCTGGTGGTCACAGGGTCGCCGGAGGTGGAGGGAGTCGCCGGCGATGAGCTCCGCAGCGGAGGGGGGCTTCGGTGACAAAGTGATTTTTGGGCTGCGGTGGTCTCCGACCAACATTGATCGAGGGGTTGCACTCGCGAGAGGGAGGGGAGTTCTTGGTGGAGAGATTGGAGAAGGAGAGGCCCTGGTGGTGACGGAATCGACCGGGGCTTGGCGGCGACCGAACTGGCCGGACTCAGGGAAGAAGGCCTTCCCCTCCTCGAATGCTGGCCAGGGTAGCTCTAGGAGGATCACTGGAGGTTGATCCAGGGCTAGATGGAGCTCCGGGGCCCTTATATAGGCGGTGGAGGTCGGTTCGATGCGGACGGCGATAGGGACGATGGCGAACCGCCTCCCTGTAGCGTCAGGGCATCGTGGCGACGACGGTAGCTAGCTGACGGGCGAGGTGATAAGTTTGCGCTAGCTTTAGCAGGGTTGTCGGGCGGCCGTGGCGGCTAGTCCTTGGCTTTCCGGGGACGCGGCGAGGCTCTGCTTGGCGCTTTTCGGTGAGGGGGGGGGGCATGCAGCGTGCAAGGGGACACGGCGTGCCGGCTGCGGTCGGTCACGGGCTGGGGTGAGTGCGGGGCGTGACGCGGCGGCTCGAGCGCACGCGCGTGCAATACGCGCGCTCTGGGCACGTCCAGTGCATGCACGGAAGGTGTTCGACACAATGCCGTGGCACGCTACAGGTCACAGGTGAGGTTGGCAAGCAACATAACCAGGCTAGTGATAGAGGGAAACTCCAGGGACAAGGTGGTTTGGTCAGGTGGCCAAGTTCATAATGTATATCTGAGATCATGCCAAAACAGTCCATGTACTCCAGGTGTTTGTCAAAAAGCCAAAGGCACCTAGGCTATTCTTGGAGGGGCCAAATCTTCCAGATCAGTGTCTCCTTGGATGCACAAGAGGGTGGTGAGGTTAGTTGGTGAAAAGCACAAACTGGCTAGTGAAAATTTTGCAGAACTTCAAATCTGGACAGGATGTGAGTGGCATTATTCCATGAACCTAAAATATGCCAATGGTTGCATGCTCCTGGACTTAGGGGTTTAGCATGGAGGACTACAAGTAGGAGAAGGAATCAAGGGCCAAAGAGCAAGCAATAATAGGGATGCTGTACAAACCATCTTGATGGACCAGAATGAAGATTAGGTTGATTTACTCAAAATTTTCAAAGAACATCATTGGGTCTTTGCATATAATGGAATCATATGCTGCTACTGACATCCCATAATTTTGGTGGAAGCTAGAAACAAATGTTTAAAAGGGTTGCAGTGCAAAAATGCCTACTGGACCAGAGAAGAAAAACATGTGTAGCACTCAAAGTATGCAATGAATGAACTATACTATTGCATAAAAGTGATTTAGAGGCATCACATGACATCTCCAAATTTTGGTGGAATTTTTAGTTAATTTTATCAAATGGTTGTAGTACAAAAAGAGCTCCAAACTTAAAACAAGTCATTTTAATGATTAAAGCTCAGGGTGAAATAATTTTATAAATAAATTTACTGATTAGGAAATTGTTTTAATGAGATGGCATAGAAGTTCAATATGTTAGGAAGGATCCACTTGGGAGAAATAAATCCTTAATACTAAAAGAAAGGTTTTAAAAATCAACAAAAATTCTTGCAGGCAAAATTTTAATAACTAAAACCTGGTTAAATTTTTGGGGTGTTACACGGAAGTTGTCCAGAGATCCGAAGACTACTTCCAGTGTGATTGAGCCCGTGCAATAGGCCTCTACACCTGGTATGACACCTTTAAAGGTGGTTTTGGTGGGTTTGATCCTTGAGGGATCGATGCCCATTTTGCTCACTGTATCCTGATAGAGCAAGTTCAGGCTGCCGCCACCGTCCATAAGGACTCGTGTGAGGTGGAATCCGTCAATGATGGGGTCGAGGACCAACGCGGCCGAACCGCCATGACGGATACTGGTAGGATGGTCCCTGCGATCGAAAGTGATCGGACAAGAAGACCATGGGTTGAACTTTGGGGCGACTGGCTCCATCGTGTAGACGTCCCTTAGTGCGCACTTCCGCTCCCGCTTGGGAATATGGGTGGCGTATATCATATTTACCGTTTTCACTTGGGGAGGAAATTTCTTCTGTCCTCCTGTGTTCGGCAGCCGGGGCTCCTCGTCGTCATCACTATGCGGCCCCTTTTCCTTGTTTTCGACATTCAACTTGCCGGCCTATTTGAACATCCAACATTCTCTGTTGGTGTGGTTGGCTGGTTTATTGGGGGTGCCATGAATTTGACATGAGGGATCGAGTATGCGGTCCAGACTAGACGGGCCCAGATTGTTTCTTTTGAATGGCTTTTTTTGCTGACCGGACTTAGAGCCACTGAATCCAGCATTGACTGCCATCTCTTCGGTGTTATCGCCATTGTTGCAACCCTTGTGTCTGTTGCGTCGGGGCTTGCCGTTGCTATCTCTGGCATCTGAAGTGCCAGGATTTCTTGATGTGCTGTTGCTACAAGCCAGCCAGCAATCCTCGCCCGCACAAAAGCAGGTCATGAGTGTCGTGAGGGCTGCCATGGACTTCGGCTTCTCTTGGCCGAGGTGTCGGGCGAGCCACTCGTCGTGGATGTTATGCTTAAAGGCTGCTAGGGCTTCGGCATCCCGACAATCGACAATTTGCTTCTTTTTAGTTAGGAACCGAGTCCAGAATTTCCTGGCTGACTCTCCGGGCTGTTGGGTTATGTGACGTAAGTCATGAGCGTTCGGTGGTCGCACATAAGTGCCCTGGAAGTTGTCATGGAATGCGTCTTCCAGGTTCTCCCAACCGCCAATGGAGTTTGCTGGCAGGCTATTCAGCCAATGCCGAGCCGGTCCCTTGAGTGTTAGTGGGAGGTACTTGATGGCATGTAGTTCATCACTGCGAGCCATGTGAATGTGGAGAAGGAAATCTTCAATCCATACCGCAGGGTCTGTTGTACCATCATATGATTCGATGTTCATGGATTTAAACCCTTCTGGGAACTCATGCTCCATTACTTCATCGGTGAAGCATAGGGGGTGTGCGGCGCCTCTATGCCGGGCTACATCACGACGTAGTTCAAATGAGTCTGGTCAGTTATATTTGGCCCGACCGGATTTGTATTTAGTGTATCCAGCGTGGTGATCATCGTCACGCGTTGGGGCACGCCCCCGTGATCCGTAGATCGATCTTGACTGTCCTGCTTTGTTTTCCAACACGTCTCGCAGGTCCTGCGTGTAGCCCCGGGTCTTCGTGTTTTTGTTTGTTTGATGACAGGGTGCGGGCTGGTGTTCGGGCTGATACGCCGCTTTGTCTCGGCCACGGGGTGGCCGGTCAGCCGCATCCTGCACTGGTAGTGTAGGCTTTAGTGCCTCCTCCTCGAATTGAGGTAACAACCTGCTTTTTGGGTAACTTTTGGTTGGGCGCTCGAGTCCGTATTTCTCGGCTTCCAGGACCTCGGCCCATCTATCAGTTAGCATATCTTGATCAGCTTGAAGCTCCTGCTGCTTTTTCTTCAGGCTTTTTGCAGTGGCTATAAGCTGGCGCTTGAAACGCTCCTGCTCGACGGGGTCCTCAGGCATGATGAATTGGTCATCGCCGAGGCTCACTGTCGGTGTCAAAACCGGCGGATCTTGGGTAGGGGGTCCCAAACTGTGCGTCTAGGCGGATGGTAACAGGAGACAAGGGACACGATGTTTTACCCAGGTTCGGGCCCTGTTGATGGAGGTAAAACCCTACGTCCTGCTTGATTAATATTGATGATGTGTGTTACAAGAGTGGATCTACCACGAGATCATGGAGGCTAAACCCTAGAAGCTAGCCTATGGTATGATTGTCGTTCGTCCTACGGACTAAAGCCATCCGGTTTATATAGACACCAGAGAGGGCTAGGGTTACACAGAGTCGGTTACAATGGTAGGAGATCTACATACCCGTATCGCCAAGCTTGCCTTCTACGCCAAGGAAAGTCCCATCCGGACACGGGACGAAGTCTTCAATCTTGTATCTTCATAGTCTTGGAGTCCGGCCGATCATGATAGTTCGGCTATCCGGACACCCCCTAGTCCGGAACTCCCTCAGTAGCCCCTGAACCAGGCTTCAATGACGACGAGTCCGGCGCGCATGTTGTCTTCGGCATTGCAAGGCGGGTTCTTCCTCCGAATAATTTATAGAAGATTGTGAACACCAGGATAGTGTCCAGCTCTGCAAAAATAAATTCCACGTACCACCGTAGAGAGAATAATATTACACAAGTTCAATATGCTGGCGTATTTTGTGGCGTGACGTCACACCACTACCAAGCCTTTACTAGAATCGTTTTTATTGTACCACCTCAGCGCGTTTAGCGAAGCGGTTTCCTTGGCACGTCCTGTCGAAGCAGAGATTGTGTTCCCCTTATTCCGGGATTCCCATCAATACGGACATGGGTAACCCAACCGTGCCATTGATTGCGGCGCTTGGGGGATAAGCGAGTTTTATCAGGCCGGTGGGGACGTATGTTTGTGTTCGCCCATATAAGGGGATAAAGATCCAACCCTTTACCCTGCGCCTTCTTCCTCCTTGGCTTATCCAACTCCGTGAACTCGAGCTCCAGCGCCCAAGCCCGCACTTCTCACCTCAACCTTCTCCAACTATGTCCGGAGCGGGAGGCAAGTGGATGGCCTCCTCCGTCACAGAGGAGCAGATCCAGAAGCTGCGCAATGCCGGATATTTGTCCAGCAATATCGCGCACCGGCTCCCAGATGAGGGAGAGCTCATCCCCACCCCAGGCCCCATGAGAGGGTAGTATTTCTTCCCCATTTCCTCCGCGGACTGGGCTTCCCACTTCACCCCTTTGTCCGGGGGCTCATGTTCTACTACGGCCTGGATTTCCATGATCTGGCCCCGAATTTCATCCTCAACATCTCGGCGTTTATCGTCGTGTGCGAGGGCTTCCTCTGCATCCAGCCCCACTTCAGCTTGTGGCTCAAGACCTTCAGTGTCAAGCCGAAGGTTGTGAAGGGTAGCCAAGCGGAGTGCGGAGGCGCCATGGTGGGCAGGATGTCCCGCGTTACGTGGCTGGAGGGCACTTTCGTAGAAACCATTAAGGGGTGGCAATCGGGGTGGTTCTACATCACCAAGCCGCATCACCCTGATTGGGCAGCGGCCCCCGAATTCAGATCTGGCATCCCTACATGGCTCACCTCCTGGAAAGAGAGTGGCCGGATCTGGGGTGATTCGGAGGAGCTGACCGGACTCCAAGCCTGTATCCAAAAGCTGGTGGACAAGAAGCTCAAGCTTGTCAACGTAGTCCAGGTCATGCTCATCTGCCGGATTCTCCCGTGCCAACAACGGGGTTTCAACATGTGGGAGTTCGATCCGGCGCAGCACCAGACTCTGAGCGGGCTCTTCGACACTATGTACGAAGATGTCTGGAAGGTGCTGTTCAAGGGCGCCGAGGCTCCCGCACCCGCTACCGAAGATCGCGGATTCCGCTCACAGCGTCCGGCTGACGAGGTAAGTGATTTTGTCCTTTACGGAGTGCTAGTTTTTCATAGTTTGATTCTATGTGGGATCTAAACTCCCTTTACCTTTGACAGGACTGGCTGGCGAAGGCCGAACCGACTATCTATCCGGCCCCATTGCCAGAGGACCCAGCGGACGCCCGCCTGACGGGGCTGCTGGCTCCGGCACCCCACATGGTGCCTGAGAAGAAGGCCAAGAAGAAGGCCACGGGTACTCGAAAGAGTTCCCATTTTCAGGTGCTATCGGATGATGAATCCGAGGCCGACTCCTCCCACCAAGGCGAGGAGGAGAAGAAGAAAGCCTCTCCCCCAGCGGGGGGAGCAAAGAAAAGGAAGGCCTCCCCAACAAGGGAGGCCGAAGGGTCCCAGAAGGGAAAAACTCTTCCCCCGGACTGCTCTGCCAACGCCAGTGACGATGACGAGGACTGGCCTCCAAGGGCCAAGTCCCTGGCGAGATCGTAAGTATCCGGACTCCCGAATAACTTCATGATTTTTCTTTTTCGCCACATAATGTCTTTCTAATGCCGCATACAACCCTGCAGTCCGCCCAAGGATGATCTTCCCACTTCGTCGAGCGGGTCCTTAGGTGCGTCGGATATGGATTCTCTTCCGACTGCCTCCACCCCCCGTGATGCGGATGATGCCGAGGTGGGACCCCGGGAAGGGACCCACCAGGAGGAGGAGGCTCCGGAGGTGTCGCAGGATAGCCTCCCGGACTTTGCACCGGACTCGGCCCCGGAACCCATAGTGGCTCCAGAGTCCGGCGGGCGACCCCTTCATAAGAAGGGCAAGACCGTGACGCCGGCAGCTTCCGTCCAACCGGAGGCACCGGATAACTTGCTGGAGGCGCTTAATGGCACCTCCATTGAAGAGGAACACCGCACTGTTATGAGTGCGGTGATTCAGAAGGTTCAGCTTGCCAAGAGCGGGCTGACCGAAGCCTGCAGCAGCCTTCTAACAGGCTTTGAGGTAAGAATTTTGATATATGTAAAATAGTACCGCATAGACAGTAGCCCCTGATGCTCGGTTCAGTGTTCGGAAAGAAAAGCCGGACTGAGGATCTTAAGAAGATATACGCAGGAGTCATAAAAAATATGTCAATATGGGATTGCAGGCTGCGCTGCTGACCTCTGCCGCACTGACTGCGGAGGTCAATACTTTGAAGGAAAGCCTCGAGCGGTCCAAGAACGAGATCGGCCGTGCCAAGAAGCAGCTCGAGGACAAGAAAGGTGAGTAACACCTTATTAAAATTGTACCTTACAGAAAAGGACTTTGGTTGCAAAAAGAATGACAAGGATAACATGGGTATTGCAGGGGCCACTAACGAGGTGGCAACCCTAAAAGAGGCGGTGGCTGCGGCCGAACGCAATGCGGTCGCGGAGCGCACCGAGCGAGAGAAGCAGGAGGCGCGGGTGGCGGAGGTACAACAAGAGCTCCAGGATCTCGTGAAAAAACATGAGAGCCTGGAGCGTGACTCGAAGACTCGAGAGTCTGAGCTTGCAACGGCTCTTGAGAGTGCCAAAGCCGCTAAGGCCGAAGCCTACAAGGCCCTCCAGGAGATCGAGGTGGTGAAGAAAATAGCGGCGGGTAAGGCATTTTTCATGCAAAGTAAGCATATGATTGTTAATTACCTGTTGCTTACCCGAATTCGGAGCTCTCCAGGAGCGTTCGCAGATCTTCCTTGCAGTGTGTCCGATGCTGCCGCGTTCTACCGGGTCGAGGAGGGGAGCTGGACGGAGAAGGTCTTCTGGTCTCAGTATGATGAGGCCGGACATCCGGTGCCCCTTAGCGACCAGCTGAAGCAGCTGGTCGAGCTCCACAAGGCGACCGAACAGGCCATGAAGGGCCTCATAGTTCGGCTGTGGCCTAAGGAGGCCATGCCTGGGAGCTACTTTGGCCTGGTGCGGCGGCTGGTGGATGCGTGCTCGTGGGTTGAAGTCATCAAGCACTCCGCCTGTATTGAAGGTGCCCGTCAGGCCCTTGCCCGCGCAAAGGTGCACTGGGGCAAGATGGATGCCCAGAAGCTCGTGACGGACCCGCCACCAGAGGGCAAGGAGCATCGCACGCCCGAGATGTATTATAAGAGTGTGTTGAAGGGCGTCCGCACTATTGCGGGTGAGTGCTCCAAAGATGTAATATTTGAGTAGACTTGCATTTTGTTATCCTGTGCGCTGAAAACTTAGTTCATATGCGCTAAGCAACGCTTGTTAATTTAAAATATTACCTTCTGTGCAGCTGTTTATCAAATCTGAGAGATGGCAAGTCGTCGGCTTCAGCCCCCATGCCACGAGTGCTGGGGTGTTCGGGATAAACTTGAGCACTCTTGTTCCCATTTTTGGGTCCATCTAGGGAGGCGCTCAACACAGCAAACAAGGCAACCGGACTTATAATGCTTGAACACTCTCACTTAGCCATAGAATTCTATAATTTTAAATTTCGGCGAAGCCCCTAGTCTTCGGAAGGCCGAATTTGGGGCGCTATCCACGCCTAGGCCGGACAAGATCCGGCTCCTCGCTCTAAGAGGCATAAGTCTTTAAGGACTCGCAAAAAACCTCTCGAACAGCGACCGACTCTCGCCTCATCATGATGGTCAGTTTTAGCTTTCTCCACTGAGGCGTTAACCCAGCTCAACTGGGGCACAATCGCAGTGGTTCTCCCAGTGCTACCTTAGCCGATACAACGGAACATAAGGTACCAAAACATGGGAGCCGGGCAAACCCAACTATTGACCCAAGACATGATTCAGAGCCGATGCATATAATGCTATAAGTTCGGGGTGCCGCACTTGTGAAAGTGTTCGGACTTATCACAACATGATGCGGGAAACATAAGCCCCTGGTGCATTTTAACCGTACCAAATTGTACGGATGCAACATGCCGTAAATGAACATATGTATAAAAAAGAAATGCAATTATAAGCAAAAAGTTGCTACAATGTTTTATTCAAGAAGTGCTGCTATGAATGCAGAGCGATACAAATAGTGCGATAAGCAAGGGACGGGACTGTTAAACATGTCCCCCTCCAGGGGTAGGCTGCGGAGTGGTGTATAAAACAGATTTAATGCTCGTAATGGAGACCACCTGGATATTCGTTGTAGCCTTTATCCTTCCCTGGCTGTTGCATCGTGAGTTCGACAGGTTTGCTGCCGGACAGGGCCTCTGACGAACGGAGTCCTATGGGTAAAAATAAAAAGGAAAAAGAAAAAAGAACGACACACTTGAGAGCCCCTGGTGTGGTTGAGCCGCAGTCTGGGCTTATCGTGGTCGTGCCCCTCTCCCCATGCCCATGGTATCTTCAGAGCGTAATAGTGTATGCGAAGGACCTGTTTTGACATTTTACAGGGGCTGGGGTTGGGGCCGCACTGCTACGCGTGCTCGGAACGTGCCAGGTGGTCTTGTTGTAGGTTACTCCGGGCGCGCTTAGCTGTGTCCGGACGCTTAACGGCCGGACTCGAGAATTGCCTTAAGAGGCTGCATTGTACTTCTGCCGCGAGAGCCGCTGTATGTTCCTCCGTTCGGAGAGAACATTCAGTGTTTCCGTTGACCGTGATGACTCCTCGAGGGCCTGGCATCTTGAGCTTGAGGTATGCGTAGTGCGGCACCGCGTTGAATTTTGCAAACGCGGTACGTCCGAGCAGGGCATGATAGCCGCTGCGGAACGGAACTATGTCGAAGATTAACTCCTCGCTTCAGAAGTTATCCGGGGATCCGAAGACCACTTCCAGTGTGACTGAGCCTGTACAATTGGCTTCTACAGCTGGTATGACGCCTTTAAAGGTCGTCTTGGTAGGTTTAATCCTTGAGGGGTCTATGCCCATTTTGCACACTGTATCCTGATGAAGCAGGTTCAGGCTGCTGCCGCCGTCTATCAGGACTCTGGTGAGGTGAAATCCATCGATGATTGGATCTAGGACCAATGCAGCGAATCCACCGAGGCGGATACTGGTGGGGTGGTCCCCTCGGTCAAAAGTGATCGGGCAGGAGGACCATGGGTTGAACTTCAGGGCAACTGGCTCCATCGCGTATACATCCCTGAGTGCACGCTTCCGCTCCCTTTTGGGTATGTGCGTTGCATATATCATGTTCACCGTCCGCACCTGTGGGAGAAACCCTTCTGTCCTCTATTGTTCGGCGGTCGGGTCTCTTCCTCGTCATCGCTATGCAGCCCCTTGTCATTGTTTTCGGCAATTAACTTGCCTGCCTGCTTGAATACCCAACAGTCCCTGTTGGTGAGGTTGGCTGGTTTTTCGGGGGTGCCATGTATCTGGCACTTATTCGGTCCAAATTGGACGGACCTGGAGTAGTTCTTTTGAATGGCTTTTTCAACTGACCGGGTTTAGAGCCTCTGAATCCGGCATTGACTGCCGTATCCTCACTATTGTCGCCGTTGATGCGGCGTTTGTTTTTGTTACGATGCGACATGCCATTTCGGTCCTTAAAATCCGGACTGCCAGAATTTTTGCTGAGGTTGTTGCTGCGTGCTAGCCAGCTATCCTCACCCGCGCAAAAGCGGGTCATGAGTGATGTGAGGGCTGCCATGGATTTCGGCTTTTCCTGTCCGAGGTGCCGGGCAAGCCACTCGTCGCGGATGTTATGCTTGAAGGCCGCGAGGGCCTCCGCATCCGGACAGTCGACGATTTGGTTTTTCTTGGTTAAGAACCGTGTCCAGAATTGTCTGGCGATTCGTCTGGCTACTGAATTATGTGGCTTAGGTCATTAGCATCTGGTGGTCGCACATACATGCCTTGGAAGTTATCGAGGAATGCGGCTTCCAGGTCTTCCCAACTCCCAATTGACTCTGCTGGCAAGCTGTTAAGCCAATGCCGGGCTGGTCCTTTAAGCTTGAGTGGGAGATATTTGATGGCGTGAAGATCATCACCGCGGGCCATGTGGATGTGAAGGGGATAGTGTTCGATCCAAACCGCGGGGTCTGTTGTGCTATCATAAGATTCAATATTGATGGGTTTAAACCCTTCGGGGATTTGATGATCCATTACTTCATCTATGAAGCATAGTGGGTGTGCGGCGCCTCTCTACTGGGCGATATCATGACGGAGCTCAAGGGAGCTTTGTCTATTTTGTTCGGCCCGGCCGGACTTACTGTGTCCGGCGCGATGGTTGTCGTCACGTATCGTGGGGCGCCCATGCGATCCATAGATCGATCTTGATTGTCTTGCCCTATCCTCCAATATATCTTGCAAATCCGAAGCGTTCCCTTGTGGCCTTGTGCTTTTAGAGCGATGTCGGGGTACGGGTCTGGTGAAGGGCCTAGAGGCCTCTCTGTCGCGACCACGGGGTGGTCGGTCAGTCGTATTGTCTCCTGGTGATGCGGGTTCATACGCCTCCTCCTCTAATCAGGGGAGCAGCTTGCGTTTAGGGTAGCTTTTGGAGGGGCGTTCGAGCTCATGCTCTTCGGCCGCGAGGACTTCGGTCCATCTGTCGGCTAGCAGATCTTGATCAGCTCTAAGCTGTTGCTGCTTTTTCTTGAGGCTGTTTGCCGTGGCCATAAGCCTGCATTTAAAACACTCTTGGTCGACGGGATCCTCAGGCACGACGAATTCGTCGTCGTCGAGGCTTGCCTCGTCTCCGGAGGGAGGCATATAATCCTCTACCTCTTCTTCTGCCGCTCTCTCATGAGGGCCAGCATCTCCGTCCTCCTACGCTGCATCTTTCTAGAGTGGGTTGTCTTCGGCACTGTCCGGTGTATTATTATCTGCGGTGCCAGAATCTTCATTCTTGCTATGGCGGGATTTAGAGCGGCGCCGCTGACGCCGGCGCTTGGGCTGTTTCTTGGAGGGGTCATCCTCCGCTATTCCTTCGCCATTCCCATCCTTTGGGATATCCACCATGTATATGTCATATGATAAGGTGGCTTTCCAGTACCCAGTGGGCGCTGGTTCTTGGTCGTCTTCGGCATCGTCGTCCATACCGTCGATGTCTTCGGAGTCGTAGTCTAGCATGTTGGTTAGATCGTCGACGGTGGCTACCAAGTGGGCGGTGGGTGGGCTTTGAATTTCTTCGTCATCCGCATCCCAACCGTCCTGACCGCAGTCCGGCCAGGGCTCTCCTGATAACGAGAGATACTTTAGCAAACTCAAGATGTCGCCAAAAGGTGAGTGTTGAAAGATGTCCGCTGCGGTGAACTCCATGATCGACGCCCAATCGGATTCGATCGGAGGGGGCGCGGGAGGTTCGGAGTCCGGCGAGGAGTCCGGCACCTCAGAGTCACGAGCTTTATGAGGGACAAGGTCAGTGTTCGGCTCTATCGCCGTAGAGGTTGCAGCCCCCGAGGCGGTGTCTAGCCATCCGTCCTCGGTCTGTGCAGCCGGCTCCGAATTGAAGATCGGAGTGGGTTCGAGTGCGGCCTCCAGGGTACTGTCCGGCTGCAGAGCTAAATCATGCTTGCCGTGACAGTGCGGCACGCTCGGCTATGGCTCAAATCCATCGAGGATCAAGTCCCCGCGGATGTCAGCCATGAAGTTCAAACTTCCAAATCTGACCTGACGGCCAGGGGCGTAGCTTTCGATCTGCTCCAGTTGGCCAAGCAAATTAGCCCGCAGTGTGAAGCCGCCGAATACAAAGATCTGTCCGGGGAGGAAGGTCTCACCCTGGACTGCGTCGTCGATGATGATCGAAGAGGCCATCGAGCCTATCGGTGACGGCACAGAGGAACTCTCAATGAAAGCACCAATGTCGGTGTCAAAACCGGCGGATCTCGGGTAGGGGGTCCCGAACTATGCGTCTAGGCGGATGGTAACAGGAGACAAGGGACACGATGTTTTACCCAGGTTCGGGCCCTCTTGATGGAGGTAAAACCCTACATCCTGCTTGATTAATATTGATGATGTGTGTTACAAGAGTGGATCTACCACGAGATCAAGGAGGCTAAACCCTAGAAGCTAGCCTATGGTATGATTATTGTTCGTCCTATGGACTAAAGCCATCCGGTTTATATAGACACCGGAGAGGGCTAGGGATACACAGAGTCGGTTACAATGGTAGGAGATCTACATATCCATATCACCAAGCTTGCCTTCCACACCAAGGAAAGTCCCATCCGGACACGGGACGAAGTCTCCAATCTTGTATCTTCATAGTCTTGGAGTCCGGCCGATCATGATAGTTCGGCTATCCGGACACCCCCTAGTCAGGAACTCCCTCACTCACCTCGTCTTCAGAGAGGGGCATGTCATTGTCATCCT
This sequence comes from Triticum aestivum, assembly GCF_018294505.1. Taxonomy (NCBI): domain Eukaryota; kingdom Viridiplantae; phylum Streptophyta; class Magnoliopsida; order Poales; family Poaceae; genus Triticum; species Triticum aestivum. The sequence goes on from NC_057810.1 coordinate 637,491,894, forward strand.
CCGAGTCTCCTCCATTGCCTATTTATCAGGGCTAACTTGCTGATGTCTACTATACAACCTTCTTCTTGTAGACGTTGTTAGGCCTGCAAGTGCACAGGTTTGTAGGACAGTAGCAAATTTCCCTCAAGTGGATGACCTAAGGTTTATCAATCCATGGGAGGCGTAGGATGAAGATGGTCTCTCTCAAGCAACCCTGCAACCAAATAACAAAGAGTCTCTTGTGTCCCCAACACTCCTAATACAATGGTAAATTGTATAGGTGCACTAGTTCGGCGAAGAGATGGTGATACAAGTGCAATATGGATAGTATATATAGGTTTTTGTAATATGAAAATATAAAAACAGCAAGGTAATTAGTGATAAAAGTGAGCGTAAACGGTATTGCAATGGTAGGAAACAAGGCCTAGGGCTCATACTTTCACTAATGCAAGTTCTCTAAACAATAATAACATAGATAGATCATATAACAATCCCTCAACATGCAACAAAGAGTCACTCCAAAGCCACTAATAGCAGTGAACAAACGAAGAGATTATGGTAGGGTACGAAACCACCTCAAAGTTATTCTTTCGGATCGATCTATTTCAAGAGTTCGTAGTAGAATAACACCTTAAGACACAAATCAACCAAAACCCTAATGTCACCTAGATACTCCATTATCACCTCAAGTACCCGTGGGCATGATTATACAATATGCATCACACAATCTCAGATTCATCCAACCAACACAAAGTACTTCAAAGAGTGCCCCAAAGTTTCTACGGTGAGTCAAGAAAACGTGTGCCAACCCCTATGCATAGGTTCATGGGCGGAAGTACATCAAGTGGCACGTGATATCCCATCGTCACCACAGATAAACACGGCAAGACATACATCAAGTGTTCTCAAATAAAGACTCAATCCGATAAGATAACTTCAAGAGGGAAACTCAATTCATCACAAGAGAGTAGAGGGGGGAGAAACATCATAATATCCAACTATAATAGCAAAGCTCGCGATACATCAAGATCATGCCATAGAGAGAACACGAGAGAGAGAGATCAAACACACAGCTACTGGTACATACCCTCAGCCCCGAGGGTGAACTACTCCCTCCTCGTCATGGACAGCGCCAGGATGATGAAGATGGTTATCAGTTATGGATTACCCCTCCGGCAGGGTGCCGGAACGGGCCCCTGAAAGGTTTTTGGTGGCTACAGAGGCTTGCGGCGGCGGAACTCCCGATCTATCTTGATATTCGATGTTTTTAGGGTACGTAGGCTTATATAGGTGAAAGAAGTCGGTCGGAGGAGCCTTGAGGGGCCCACGAGATAGGGGTGCGCGCCCTACAGGGGGGCACCCTCCTATCTCGTGGCTGCCTCGAGGATCTTCTGACGTGAACTCCATGTCTCCAGGATCATATTCTTCCAAAAAATCACGATGCCGAAGGTTTCATTCTGTTTGGACTCCGTTTGATATTCCTTTTCCTCGAAATACTGAAACAGGCAATAAGACAGCAATATGGGCTGGGCCTCTGGTTAATAGGTTAGTCCCAAAAGTAATATAAAAGTGTATAATAAAGCCCGTAATCATTCAAAACAGATAATAAAATAGCATGAATGCTTCATAAATTATAGATACATTGGAGACGTATCAGCATCCCCAAGCTTAATTCCTACTCTTCCTCGAGTAGGTAAATGATAAAGAAAGAATTTATGAACTGTGAATGCTAGAAGGTGCACAAGTTTGATCAATGATAATTTCAATCACCTTTTCTAGCATGATAATATGTCATAATAGTAGTTCATCTCATAAAACTTCTCACGATAAAGTAACAAGCAATTCACATGTCAAAGCATAGACCATAAACTTTCTTGAAAACTAGCAAACTTCATTCTCAGTCATCAAACAATTTCAATTCATCTTATTTTCAGGAATAGCAAACTCCACATACTCAACTATCATATAGTCTTCTACAATTGCTAACACTCATGCAATACTAATGGTTATGGAGTTTCAATCGGACACTGAGAAAGATAGGGGCTTATAGTGTTGCCTCCCAACGTATTCACCTTTGGGTGATGTCAACAATAATAGTTCATGCTAACCTACATCCAATTGGATATATATATTAGGATCACCCCAACACAATGTGCTTGCCAAAGGATAAAATGAAAAAGGGAAAGGTGAAGATGACCTTGACTCTTGCATAAAGTAAAAGATAGGCCCTTCGCAGAGGGAAGCGGAGGTTGTCATGCGCTTTTAGGGTTGGATTCACAAAATCTTAATGCGAATGAACGTCACTTTATATTGCCACTTGTATATGGACCTTTATTATGCAGTCCATCGCTTTTATTGCTTCCATAAAAAGAGATCGTATAAATCTATTTTCTTCACACAAAAATATCATACATATTTAGAGAGCAATTTTTATTGCTTGCACCGATGACAACTTACTTGAAGGATCTTACTCAATCCATAGGTAGGTATGGTGGACTCTCATGGCAAAACTGGGTTTAAGGATATTTGGAAGCACAAGTAGTATCTCTAATTGGTGCAAGGAATTTTGGCTAGCATGAGGGGTAAAGGCAAGCTCAACATGTTTGAATGATCCATGACAATATACTTTAACTGAGATGTCGGAAAACATAAACCATTACGTTGTCTTCCTTGTCCAACATCCACTCTTTAGCATGTCATACTTAATGAGTGCTCCCTATTATAAAATATGTCCACAATAGTATATTTATATGTGAAATCTCTCTTCCTTCAATATTCTTTCATGAATTGTTCAAATGACCAATACAATGCTTGCTAACCTTCAATAAATTTACAACCTCTACTTCTTAGACGTGAAGTCATTACTCCCCACGGGATAAGCAAATGAGGCATATATAATTCCAGATTTATGACAATCAACTCATTCAACAATTTACTCATAGGATATAAGTGAAGAACACGAGTAAATGACAAACTACTCCAAAAAGATATAAGTGAAGATCAATGAGTAGCTAAATAATTATGTAACTATGCAAAGATTCTCTCTCATTAAAGAATTTCAGATCTTGGTATTGTATTCAAACAACAAGCAAAATAAAGTAAAATGACATTGCAAGGATATCACAAATCATGTGAAGAAGCAAAAACTTAGGCTCAACCGATACTAACCGATAGTTGTTGAAGAAGAAAGGTGGGATGCCTACCGGGGCATCCCCAAGCTTAGATCCTTGAGACTTCTTGAAATATTATCTTTGGGTGCCTTGGGCATCCCCAAGCTTGAACTTTTGTGTCTCCTTAATTCCTCTCATATCATGGTTTCTTTATTTCTCAAAAGCTTCATCCACAACAAACTCAACAAGAACTCGTGAGATAGGTTAGTATAAACCAATGCAAAACCTTATCATTTTTTACTGTAACAAATCACTAAAATTATTATTCAACATTGCATACTAAATGCCTCTGCATATTTACTCCTATCCTCAAATAGAATCATTAAACAAGCAAATATATGCAAACAATGCAACCATAACAGCAATCTGCCAAAACAGTACAGTCTGTAAAGAATGGAAGTTTCATCATACTTACCTAACTCCAAAAATTATGAAATAAAATTCCCACTGTAGTAAATTTATCAGAGCTCATTATGCAAAAAAATTCAACGTTATACCGTTCTCTGACTTTTCTAGGGAATTTTTACAACAGCGGTAAACTTTCTGTTTTCAAACAGCAACATGTATACTAGCAAAATAAGCAAGGTAAAGGCTATCCTTGACATTTTTATTGAAACTAAAGATGCAAAACATTAGTCTAAATAACAGAAAGAAAATACTAACAAAAGAAAATGACGCTACAAGCAAAACACATATCATGTGGTGAATAAAAATATAGCTCCAAGTAAAGTTACCGATGAACGAAGACGAAAGAGGGGATGCCTTCCGGGGCATCCCCAAGCTTAGGCTTTTGATTGTCCTTGAATATTACCTTGGGGTGCATTGGGCTTCCCCAAGATTAGGCTCTTTCCACTCCTTATTCCATAGTCCATCGAATCTCTACCCAAAACTTGAAAACTCCACAACACAAAACTCAACACAAAACTCGTAAGCTTCGTTAGTATAAGAAAATAAAATCACCACTTAGGTACTGTAATGAACTCATTCTAAATTCATATTGGTGTAATATCTACTGTACTCCAACTTATCTATGGTTCATACCACTTAATACTAGCCATAGATTCATCAAAATAAGCAAACAACACATAGAAAACAGAATCTGTCAAAAACAGAACAGTCTGTAGTAATCTGTATCAAACGTATACTTCTAGAACTCCAAAAATTCTACCAAATTACGAAGTCCTAAGTAATTTGTGTACCAATCAATAGAAAAAATAATCAGATCAGAAGCACGTTTATGTGAATTAACAAAACTAATTTACTGGGTGCAAAAGTTTCTGATTTTCAGCAGGATCAACACAACTATCACCGTAAGCTATCCTAAAGGTCTTACTTTGCACTTTATTGAAACAAAAGCTATAAAACATGATTACTACAGTATCATAATCATGTTAACACATAAAAACAGTAAGGATAAATATTGGGTTGTCTCCCAACAAGCGCTTTTCTTTAATGCCTTTCTAGCTAGGCATGATGATGACAACGATGCTCACATAAAAGATAAGGATTGAAACATAACAGGAGCATCATGAAGCACATGACTAGCACATTTAAGTCTAACCCACTTCCTATGCATAGGGATTTTGTGAGCAAACAACTTATGGGAACAATAATCAACTAGCATAGGAAAGTAAAACAAGCATAGCTTCAAAATTTTCAACACATAGGGAGGAAACTTGACATTATTGCAATTCCTACAAGCATATGTTCCTCCCTCATAATAATTTTCAGTAGCATCATGAATGAATTCAACAATATAACCAGAACCTAAAGCATTCTTTTCATGATCTACAAGAATAGAGAATTTACTACTCTCCACATAAGCAAAATTCTTCTCATTCGGAATAGTGGGGTATCATAAGAGACTTGAACACTAAAAATTGTTTCCACAATAAAAGAGTAATGTTCAGAAAAAGGGTAATCATAATCATGATAAGATTTCTAAATATAATCATCACTACTTTTTATAGCATAAGTTTCATCACAATAATCATCACAAGTAGCAACTTTGTTCTCATCATAATCGATTGAAACTGTCGGGGAAACTGATCCACGAACACCTATGGGGACGTCGGACCGGGCCCCTTTCGGTTCGGTGGGGGGCGGAGGTCGCACGAAGAGCGGATCGAGGCGGAGCACACAAGCAGTTTACCCAGCTTCGGAGCTCTCCGGAGAGATAATACTCCTACTGCTGCTTGTCTGATTGTATTCTGTGCTTGCTCGAGAGAGCTAAGTGTTTTTCTGGCTTCCGAATGAGCCAAACCTCCTCTACGTTGCGCATGGGCCTCCTTTTATATGCTCAAGGGGTCACCGACAGGTGGCAACGCAGAGAAGGGTAAAAGCGTAAAAGGTGTTGCGGTTGGTACACCTACTTGCACAGTGTATCCTACCTAACCCTGACGGCGGGGGACAAAGGCATTAAATGCCCGTCTGTGTCGCCCAAACATTGCAGAAAGGGACCGTCAGGGACGCCACCGTTCGCCATGATGGCGATCTTGTCAGCGTCGCATGCCACCGTGCACCGCTGGCTGCACAGCCTCACGCCACGCGCGCCTGGAAAGGCCCCCAGAGCGACACATTGGCGGATGTGCTGGAGCGTGGGTACAGAGTGGTTACTTGCCGCGGCAAGCGCCTTGCCACGGTCGTCATCTTGTCGCGCCCGGAAGCTTGTCGCTCACCAGGCCTTGATATGCCTTGGTTAGTCTTCCCGGCAAGCTCCTCTTGCCGGGGCCTTGTTGCCTTGCCGGGACGCGTGGTGCGTCGCGGCAAGTTCCTTGGGATGCCTTGGTTGGCCTTCCCGACAAGCTCCTCTTGCCGGGGCCTTGTCTTCTTGGCTTGAATACTTTGTTCTTGAATGGTCCAAGGGAACCACGGAGGACCTTGGTGGTCGCCTGGCAAGCCTTGCCACGGGGTGCTGCAACTGCCCGTGCACAAGTTCGGGATACTAGGGTACCCCTACTCTAGTACACCGACAGGAGCCCCCGGGCCTGGGCCACACACGGTGCCGAGCGCTGTTGGGCCAGGCCCAAAACAGGGCACGGGCACACACAGCCTGGGTCACATCGTATCGTGCTCCGTATCCACCGCGCCCTCCCCGAACGGCACGCGTTGAATGCGGCATCATGGGAGAGATCATGGGTGGTTTCTTTATTCGGAAGGGTGAAACGTCCGCCCCTCCCTCTTTATAAGAAGGGGAAACAGGGGCAGTCCGTCCACTTCACCGGTTGCCACTCAATTCTCACAAATCTCCGCCGCTCCCCCCTTCTTCCTGAAGCCGAAGGAGAGCAGCGCTCCGCCCTCAATTGCCGCCAACATCACCAATGCCGCCAACTTCCTCCACCACCTCCGCCATGGCTCCAAAAGCCGACAAGGGGAAGGGTGTGAAGTCGGCCGAGGCGCAGCGGCTCGCGGCGCTGCAGAAGGAGCGGGCCCTCTTCTCCCCTCAGCTCGGTGCAAAGGAGCTGAGGGAGTACTACTACCTCTTCTGGTCGACGGAGACGCGAGCGCATCCGCGCACGAGGGTACTCCCGGCCACCGTTTCGAGACTGGCTCCGAAAGGGTACCCCTTTTTCGCACTGTTCTTCTACTGCGGGCTCTGCCCGCCTTTCTCTGAATTCTTTTGCGACATCATGAACACCTACGGGTTCCGCCTCCTTGACTTCACCCCCAACGCCGTTCTGACCATGGCAGTTTTCACACATTTGTGCGAAAACTTTGTCGGAGTCCACCCAAACGTAGCCCTTTTCCGCCACTTCTTCATGCCTCGGGTTGAGAGAGGAGAGCCTCTTGCCGGCGGGATCGCTTGGATCTCGAGAGTCGGCAAGAAGGAAGCATATCTGGAGGGTGAGCTCCGCAGCAAGTGGGAGGAGTGGAGAGCAGAGTGGTGCTGGATCGTCGAGGAGGACCCGCAGCCATTCACTGCTGTGCGCCAAGCCCCAATAGTACGTGGCAATGATTGGAGCAACGTGGCCCCGGAAGATGACAGGCTGAAGATTGCCGTCACCCGCATCGTTCGCCTTAGGCTTGCCGGGCTCACTGTAGGCGCTGTAGGCGCAGATTTCCTTCGCCGCCGTATCGCCCCCCTGCAGGAGAGGGGGAGACCCGCCTGGGAGTTCAAGAACTCGGCGGATATCATGAGGCTGCGCCCGGGCCTCAATTTCAACTTCACGGTCTTGGAATTGGACGCGATGCTTCTAGAGCTGTTCAAGCGCGACCCTCAGCACCCATTTATGTTGCCGCGGAATGTCGTTCCGCTGTGCAACAATTCTTCACTTGACCGCATCCGCGCGATGATGCCGTTGTGTGACTCTCACGGAATCGCCCCAACTTGGCAAGAACCTGCGGATGACGTCGTGCGGGCGTTCTTTGATGACTTGGTAGAAGTGCCGGTCCGCGTTGATGAGCAGAAGAGCCTCACCCGCGACACCACCGATGCAGAGATGTAGCGCATCGCCACCAGGCTGGAAGAGGCGGCAGCAACTGCTGCCGCGGGCGTGTTCGGGTTCACCGTGGAGGAGGCAGAGGCAGCAGAGGCGGCAAGCCTTGCCGAGCGCGAGGAGTTTGCCGGCGAGGAAGATCTTGCCGGTCCTGAAGCTGAGCCGAGCGAGCCCGGCGAGGAAGAGCCCGAACCTTCAGACAGCTTGCCACAGGCGGAGCCCCGGGCTCCGGCAAGGAGGCGTCTCCGCAAGGCCGTGGACGCAGCGGGGCGGCAGACGGGTCAACAGCCGCCGAGCCGCGCGACACGCTCTACCGCGGCAAGCACCGTTGCCGCAGGAGCGCCTCACGTCGCCGCGGCAACTGGAGAGGGGTCTTCCCGGTCCGCCACCACTGCTCCTGCCAAGCGGGCGAGGGAGCCTACTCCTCCGCCTCGCCGCACCAGAGGCGAGCCGGACTTCGATCTCTCCGCGCTCAGCTCCGACGACGAAGAAGAAGAGTAAGATCCCCTTGCTGTCCTCGTAGTTCTTCAATTCTTGCTATCTTGTTGCTTTCGTCTTGTATCTGGCTTGCTTCGATCTAAATCCATTCCTTTTCAGGACGCTGGCCCAGAGAGCTGCGAAGAGAGCCAAGGCCCCGGTGATTGTCATCGAAGATCATCTCACCATGTCAGCAGGGGGTGTGTCTAAGACCACCTTGACGGACTCGGCAACTACTCCCCAAAGCAGCCCCCAGCGTGAGTTTATAGTTTACTTCCCGCCGTCAGGCGCGCATGGGTGCTCTTTTCTCTACTAATATCTTGTTTGTTGGATTTGTGTAGGAGCAGAACAGCCTCATCAGGAATGCCCGGAAGCTGCTCCCGAAGTGCCATCTGCTTCGACTATGCCGCCAAGGGAGGAGTCCCCGGCAAGGGAGCGCTCTCCGGCAAGGGAGAACTCTCCGGCAAGGGACAATTCTCCAGCAAGGGACAGCGCCAGCGATCCTCCGGTGGTTGAGACCACGACTGGAGATCCAAGCACAGGTAACCCTTTTGCCTGGAAAACTCCCCTTGGGTTCTTCTTCTTCTGATTTTCTTCTTGAACATCTACTTGACCTTTCTCCCCTCTTCGGTCGTCAGATCCACCCGCTACGGATCCGATGGAGACAGAGGCTGCCGGCGAGGAGGACGCGCGCGGCAACAATGACGACGCCGCTGCCACCGAAGAAGAGGCCGGTGCTGATGATCCCGCCGGCGAAGAGGCCGCCAAGGCTGCCGCCGCAGCAGCGGGTGAGGGATCCGGCGATCGCACTGACGGCCCCGAGGCCGCAGGAGCGCTAGGCGCTGTGTCGACCGCCGATCCCTCCGCCGACGCTGCAGCGCCAGGCTCCAAAGAGCCCCAGCCCGGCGCCTACTTGAAGGCCGGCGACGGTATCTTCATCAAGCTCCCCTGGGCGTCAAGCTCCAGGGCGCCTGTCGAGGGAGAAATCCTGGACGGAGGGGTGGTCGCCTCTGCTGGGCTGACGGTGGTCGACACGCCAAGCAGCAGCAGCGATGAGCCTGAGGAGGAGCGGCTGCTGCGGAAGCTGACATCGCTTTACCACGCCCGCCAAGCCAAACTGGCGTCCCGAGAGGCGCTTGTCACGAAGGCGGGGGTGGATATTGAGAAGCGCGCAGAGGAGCTCCGGGGCCTCAGGCAGGAGGCTCTCCGGTCCCTGGCGGAGGAGCGGGAGCAGCTTCTCGAAGAGCGGAAAGCCTTCCTCCTTGAGAAGGCTGAAGCTAAAGAGAAGCAACGGCTTGTCGCTGAGAATTTATTTGCGCAAGAAGGAGAGTTGGCTCAGCGCAAGGTCAATCTTGACAGCCACGAGGAGGTGCTTGCCGCGTGCGGGCAAGCGATTGGCGGGGCTCTCAAGGAGGCAAGGGATGCTGCCGCAGCTGCTGAGGCCGCCAAGAAGGAGCTGGAGGTGAAGGTGGCGCAGCTGGAAGCCGATCTCAGGGCGAGCGGCGAGGAGCTCGCTGCGCTCAAGCGCGAGCGCGAGAAGGATGCTGCCGCTCATGGTGAGCTGCAGGGTCTTCTCGCTGAGAGGAGCAAGGAGCTCAGCGCCGCCAAGGATTCCAACGCAGATCTCAAGCTGAAGCTGGCCACGTTGACTCAGACGCTGGACGGCGCCAGGGAGCGGGAGGTGGTCTTGTCGGAGAAGATCAAGGCCGACGAGGCGTTGCTGGCGAATGCTGCTGCCGCCCACGACGCCTTCAGGGAGACAGTGGAGCATTGGACTGAAGGTCTTGTGGATGCTGCCGCTGCCATCGACGGGGAGTTGACGCAGCTGGGGATGGAGGATTTTGGGTATCCCTCCGACGAGCATCTCCAACCCAGCGCCAAGCTCAGCCTGTTCTTCAAAGGCGTGGCGACGGCCCTCCAGCGACTCCGGGAGAGGATCCCAAAGCAGCTGGCCGATGAGTCGCGCAGGATTTGCGCGGGGGCTCTCCAGAAGGTGCTGATGAAGGTGGCCTTCTGCAATCCAGGCCTCAACTTCACCAATGTCCTCAAATCCTTGCCGCCGGATGCTGATCGGGATGCTCTCAAGGCCCTTGTCGCACCCATTGTGGACAAGGTGAGCGAGATCAAGAGGGTTGAGGGCGATCGCGTAGATTAGGCCGCCCTTCTTTCCTTTTTCTTTGTCGCCGCTGGTCATGTCATGAGAACATTCTGTTAGAGCTGCGACAAGTTATCTTGTAATATAACTCTGTTTTGGGTAGAGATTTGCTATGTTATTTCCTTTACTTGATTCCCTGCTTTGTATGTTTTTACCCTACGCTCTTAGGGAACTTGTCGGCGCAGGCACCTTTGCCGCGAGCGCTGAGTGCGGGACATCAGCAGCCTGCTGGCGGTGCCGCTTCCGACAAGAAACCTTGTCGCAACTAGTCCCAGCTCACTTAAGTTGTTGAGCGGACTCGAAACAAAGTAAGGGCGCAACTAGCTACGAGTTGGTTCCTCCGCACACATGTTTTCCATACAAAGCACGGTCGTTCAAGGAAGATAACTTTAAAATTTAAAAACTGATTGCTCAAACTTTGGCAACTTAGCTTTTCTGTCGTTTGCTTTCCGGTAAGGCGAAAACTTGCTTGAACAACGCCTGATCCACACCATTATCTTCTCCTTCCCCCTCGGGAAACTTGTGGGCGAGGGAACCTTCCTTTCCTTTTTGAGAAAAAGAAAGAAGAGAAAATAAAGGCATGGAGCCTTATAGCTCGTTATTGCTTACCGGGGGTAGGTGCTGCACAAAGTGTCAGATAACGCATGCAAATATAAAGTAAAAAGCATGAAATTGACAAGATGTGTGGAGCACATGAGCTTTACTTATGCACGGGATCTGCGCCCAGCTTTGTACAAAGGATTACATGCAACATCGGCAAGACTTGTACAAAAGGTGGTTGCCGGAACGGGTTCCGGCAACCGCGCCCTACGGGTAAAACTTACGAAGATGCTCAATGTTCTAGGAGTTGCTCACCGGTACGCCATCTTCGGTCTCAAGGCAGACATCGCCAGGCCTGGTGACTCGTTTCACCCGATAAGGGCCTTCCCACTTTGGAGTCAACTTGTTGGAATTCTTGGCGGACTGAACGCGCCGAAGAACAAGGTCGCCTTCCTCGAAGCTTCTGGCTTTAACTTTGCGGCTATGGTAGCGGCGCAAAGCTTGCTGGTATCGAGCAGCTCGTACAGCAGCCTAAAGACGGTCCTCCTCAAGGAGCAGCGCGTCATCTTGTCGCAGCTGCTCTTGCTCAAGCTCATCATAAGCAAGCACTCGAGGTGACACGTATACGAGTTCCATGGGGAGAACTGCCTCTGCTCCATAGACTAGAGCGAAAGGTGTCTGGCCAGTGGGTCGATTTGGTGTCGTCCTGATCGACCAAAGAACCACCGGCAGCTCCTCGATCCAGTTCCTTCCGCACTTGCGCAGCCTGTCGAAAGCCCTGGTCTTGAGCCCGTGCAACACTTCAGCATTTGCCCTCTCCGCTTGACCGTTGCTTCTCGGATGAGCAACAAAAGCGAAGCAGACCTTGGCGCCAAGATCTTGGACGTACTGCATGAAGGTGTGGCTCGTGAATTGCATGTTGTTGTCAGTGATGATCCTATTAGGGATCTCGAAATGGCAAACAATCGACCCGAAGAACTTGACTGCTGACTGTGCCATCACCTTCCTCACTGGTTCCACTTCCGGCCACTTTGTGAACTTGTCGATTGCAACGTACAAGTACTCAAAGCCCCCGACAGCTCGGGGAAAGGGGCCGAGGATATCGAGCCCCCAGACCGAAAATGGCCAGGATAAAGGGATCGTATGGAGAGCTTGAGCTGGCTGGTGTATCTGCTTGGAATGGAACTGGCACGCTTCACACTTGGTTACTTGTGCAGTTGCATCCTGGAGGGCTGTCGGCCAAAAGAAACCTTGCCGGAATGCCTTGCCGGCAAGTGCTCTTGCGCCAATGTGGTGACCACATATGCCTCCATGTATCTCTGCCAACAGCTTTTGTCCGTCTTCCCGGTGAATACACTTCAATTTCACGCCGTTGAGTCTTCTTCTGTACAGTGTGCCGTCAACAAACTGGTACATACTCGACTGCCAGGCTACTCTTTCCGTTTCTTCTTGCTCTTCGGGAAGTTCTCCTGTCTGAAGGAAATGGACAATCTGCTGTGCCCATGCTGGAGCTTGCGGCTCGACAACAAGGACTAAAGGCACATCTGCTGCTACGGGAGCACCCGCTCCTACGGCGAGAACCTGTTGCTCTGCCGGAGCTTGATGTTCCCCGGCAAGCTTGCCGGAGCAAAACTTGCCGGGAGCGTTTGCCTCAATGGAACAAGCCCTAAGGCTTGCCGGAGCAGACTGCTCCTCAGCATCCTTGGTGTTGATCTTGGGGACCTTCTTGGCGGCGGCTTCGGGGAGCTCTACCGGAAAGTAGTCACCAGAAACCAACTTCCTCTTCTTGCTCTGTCCAGTTGATGGCGTTACGGATGGTTGAGTTAGTTTGAGCACAAAGATGCCTGGTTCCACAGGTAACTTTAGTGCGGCGCACTTTGACAGGCCGTCAGCTATGTCATTCTGAGCTCTTGGAACATGTTCCATCTGCAGGCCGTCAAAGTGCTCTTCTAGCTTCCTCACTTCATCAACATATGCTTCCATCAACGGACTCTGATAGTTCTTGTTCACTTGGCGGACGACAAGCTGTGAGTCACCCCTGACAATGAGTTTCTTGATCCCAAGGTCTACTGCGATCCTGAGACCGGCAAGCAATCCTTCGTACTCTGCAGTATTGTTCGTTGCTTGCTCCTTGGGAAAGTGCATCTGGACTATGTACTTGAGGTGCTCTCCAGTGGGTGCCACAAGTAGCACGCCCGCACCGGCGCCTTGCAGCGAGAAGGCACCATCAAAGTACATCAGCCACTCTTTGCTTGCCTCCTTGACGGGGATGCTCGTTTCTGGAATTTCTTCATCTGGTGTTGGCGTCCACTCTGCTATGAACTCTGCCAATGCTCTCCTTTGGATAGTTGAAGTGCTCTCAAACTTGAGGCCAAAGGTTGACAGTTCCAGTGCCCACTCGACAATCCTGCCTGTTGCTTTGGGATTTTGCAGTATCCTCTTCAACGGAAAGCGAGCGACAACTGTGATCTCATGTGCTTGGAAGTAATGGCGCAGCTTTCTCGAGGCCATGAGGAGGCCAAAAAGCAATTTCTGCACACCAGAGTACCTTGACCTAGCCCCCTGCAGAAGGGAACTGACAAAGTAAACTGGGCGCTGCACCATTCTCTTCTGCATCTTCTCATGCTCCTGCGCAGATCCATCCTTGTCGGGACCAGAGCTTGCCTGTGAAGTCCCTTGCTTGTCGCTGGATGCACTTGCCGTGGTTGCCAGCTCATCATCCGCCTCCCTCTCTGCCACTAACGCAGCACTAACCACTTGATTGGTTGCCGCTATATATAGCAGCAACTTCTCTTGTGGCTTAGGTGCGACAAGTGTTGGAGTGGAGGACAGGTATCTCTTCAAGTCCTGCAGCGCAGCCTCCGCTTCCGGAGTCCATTTCATTGGACCTGCCTTTTTCAAAATTTTGAAAAATGGCAGGGCACGCTCAGCAGACCTAGAGATAAACCTGCTGAGAGCAGCTACACAACCGGCAAGTCTTCGTACATCCTTGACGCGCTTTGGTGCTTCAATCTGCTCAATGGCCTTGATCTTGTCGGGATTGGCCTCAATTCCGCGTTGAGACACAAAGAACCCGAGAAGCTTGCCGGAGGGGACTCCAAACACACACTTCTCGGGGTTGAGCTTGAGGTTGATCTTGCGCAGATTTGCAAAGGTTTCGTCTAAATCTTGAATTAGGGTCGCTTTGTCCTTGCTCTTGACCACTATGTCATCCATGTAGGCTTCCACATTTATGTGCATTTGCGGTTCAAAAGTGTCATGGACTACCCTTGCAAATATTGAACCAGCATTCTTCAAACTGAAAGGAATCCGTACGAAACAGTATGTGCCACATGGGGTAATGAATGCGGTCTTCTCCTCATCCTCTTCTGCCATGAAGATCTAATGATATCCTGAGTATGCATCAAGAAATGAAAGCAAGTCACATCCGGCCGTGGAGTCAACAATCTGGTCGATTCACAGCAAGGGGAATGGGTCTTTGGGACAAGCTTTATTAACATCGGTAAAGTCAATACAAAGCCTCCATTTCCCGTTTGCCTTACGCATGACTACAGGATTGGCCAACCACGTAGGATGGAGCACTCCTCTGACAAGGCCTGCTGCTTCCAATTTCTTGATCTCCTCTGCAATGAATTCTTGGCGCTCCAATGCCTGTTTCCTGACTTTCTGCTTGACGGGCCACGCATGAGGACAGACGGCAAGATGGTGCTCGATTACTTTCTTGGGAACACCGGGGATGTCAGACGGTTGCCATGCAAACACCTCGACGTTCGCCCGCAGGAAAGCAACGAGCGCGCTTTCCTATTTAGGGTCGAGAGTGGCACTGATGGTGAAGGTACCACCAGTGTCGTCCTTCTTGGCGGACACCTTCTTGGTCTCTGGTGGAGCCGCCATTGTCTTCTTACACTTGCCGGTGGAGCTCGATGGTGCGTCCTCAATGGTAGCGCAGCACTCCGAAGAGGTGCGCTTGCCGGAGTGGGCATCAGAGCTCTTGCCGGACTTGGTCTTCTTCTTCCCCCCGGGAGCTTCAGTGGCAAGTGAGTTGCGATCTGTTGCGGCTGCTGCTTCCCGGTAAATCTTGTCGGCGCAGATAAGGGCATCCTTCTTGTCGCCAGGGACAGAGATGACACTTATCGGGCCTGGTATCTTCAGTACGTTGTATGCATAGTGAGAGGCTGCCATGAACTTGGCCAGTGCTGGACGACCGAGTATCCCATTGTAAGGCAATGGAAAGTCAGCAACATCAAAAGTGACCCTCTCAGTCCTGAAGTTCAACTCGCTGCCAATGTTACCGGCAACGTGATCTTTCCCTTCGGCTTGCTCCTTCCCGGATTGATTCCTTGGAACGTGCCGGTCTCTTCGAGCTCGCTATCAGGGATCTGGAGTTTCTGGAGCACCGCGGAGGAGATAAAGTTCAAGCCGACCCCTCCATCAACTAGCATCTTGGTGACCTTGAGGTTGCGGATAGTTGGTGAAACCAACATCGGCAAGCACCCGACCGCAGTTATGCGATCAGGGTGATCCTCAATATCAAAGATGATAGGCGTGCTGGACCATTTCAGAGGCTTGCGTGACTCGACGGGTGGTTCTGCCGCATTGACTTCCCGCACCCACTGCTTGAGCTGGCGGTGTGAAGTATGCAGAGAAGCACCGCCGTCAACGCATAGGACCTCTGTGGCTTTCTAGAACTCCTGCTCATCGGCCTCATCTTCATCCATATCTTCATCGTCATCGTCATGTTCATCCTTGTCGCGGCCGTGGGGAGGTCTGTCTCCTTGCCGCTGCTTGGCCTTGCCGCGGCGTCCTCCTCGGCCGGGACGTTTCTTGCTAGCTCCTCCAGCACCTTCCTGAGCTTTCTCCTTGTCGCGCCGCTCGTATTCAGCCTTTTGCTGCTCGACAAGCTGCTCGACCTTTTTGCAGCTCTGGAGGTCATGGCCCTTGGTGCGGTGGATCTTGCAGTATTGCTTGTTGGTGCCGTCCTGCTTGTTGGCGACTGCCATAGCTGCGGCAACCTCCTTGCCGGAGCTACCAGCTTCGTCTTTCTTGCCGGACTGCTCAACAACTAGCACATCTTTGCCTTTCTTCTTCCTGTTGTTCCGCCGCCGGTTCTTTCTTGCCGGGGCAGTCTCCTCGTTATCAGATCCTCCTGCTCCTGTGTTCTCTCTGGGGAGTTTCCTCCCTTCCTCAGCACGTGCACACTTGTCGGCCAGGGCATATAACTCGCTGACGTTTCTGATCTTGCACATCGCCATCTCCTCCCGCATCCTGCGGTTTCGCACGTTCTGATGGAACACGCTGATCACCGCGGCAGGGGGGACGTCTGGGATGTTGTGCTGCACGCGGCTGAACCTTTGAATGTACTTGCGCAGGGGCTCTCCTTCCTTCTGGGCGAGCAGATGAAGATCGATGTCTTGGCCATGAGGCTTGTGGCCGCCTATAAAGGCGCCGACAAACTGATGGCACAGATCAGCCCAGGAGGATATGGAGTTGTCCGGCAAGTGCATGAGCCAGGATCTGACATTCGGCTTGAGCACCAGCGGGAAGTAGTTGGCAAGGATCTTGTCGTCCCGCCCCCCAGCAGCATGCACCGCGATGGTGTAGATGCTGAGGAACTCCGACGGATGCGTCTTGCCGTCGTACTTCTCTGGTACATCTGGCTTGAAATTCTTCATGCTGGGCCATTGGACTTGCCGCAGCTCACGAGTGAACGCAGGGCAACCTACCGCGTACGGCAAGCCGCCTGGTTCCCCCGGCGCATGCATGTCAATAGAGGGCCCACCGTGCTTGTCGGATTGACGTCGCGCTTCTCTTCAGTGCTCGATGCGAGTACGAGCGTCTTCTTGCTGTCGTTCGTGAAGAACTTGGCGCTGATCGCGACGAGCTCGTGGAGTCGCTGTCGAGGTAGATCCGACGAGTCGGCAATCTTGGCCGTCGGGGTGGAGAGTGCATGGTGGTTGCACCCCCACCTATTTCATCACCACCGGCTCATGCCTGGCAGTCCTGCCGCGGCCGCGATGCACTTGGCTGCCGTGGAGTGTCGCCGTTGGCGAAGCCAATGAGACTCTGAATGGTTTTCCTCCATTGGTCGATCTTGTCTTCCACTGGAGGGTAATCCAGGAGCAGTTGAGCTCGCGCCAAAGCTTCTGCCGGAGTGGTGGGCGGCAGTGGCGAACGGTGCGAGGAGCGGGATATGCTCGGGCTTCTAACTATGTTAGAAAGAGCTGCATCCCGTCCAGGCGACCGCGTCTCGCTCGTGCCAGCACGTTGGCATGCATGCTGGTCTTGAGCACCCCGAGATCCACCAGCTTGATCTTGTCCCAACGAACGTATGGTACTGCGAATACCATGACGTTGTCGGTCCTGCGCCTCCTGAGATGGGCGCGGGACATGTACGGATGCCGAGGTCTATGCAGCCTTGTCCTTGGACCTGGCAGCATCGTGAGCTTCCTCGTCGACGTCCATTCTTCCGCCGGTGCCTACTCCACCACCCGTTTGCTCCGGCGGTGGTGGAAGTGACGTGGATGGAGCAGCTGCCACCGAAGTCTTCTTCTTCGGTGGCATGTCGATGAAGAAAATCAAGATCTAGCTCGTGTGAACGCCGGATCAGGTTCACGCAATCTCGACGCCCCCTACCTGGCGTGCCAAAGATGTCGGGGAAACTGATCCACGAACACCTATGGGGCCGTCGGACCGGGCC